>NW_028288770.1:0-335071 GCF_059628265.1 Tinamus guttatus | reverse complement strand
TCTGCCGATATTAATATTTTGCACCTAATTAACACGTGTAACACTTTCACAAGTCTAGTCTATTCACTTCTTTGTACTGATAATTCAGAAAGAAATCATCCCAACTGCTCTGCTGCCAGTTTGCACAACCCCTTTGAAAATTAGTCCTGATGACTTTCATTAAATATACATAAAACACACTCAACCTTTATAGTCACTCTTCCGTGTATTTATATTGTGTTTTCCGTGCTGACGCAAGAGCATTGGTGAGCATGTGCCTCCAACAAGCGCTCCAGGAAGTCTGACGGCAGCAAGCTCCCTGTCTCCTTGGTCACCCTCTGTGTATTTACATGCCAGAGCAATGAGAGAGGGTGACAAGCTGCTGTTCTTCATCAGAAACCTTGCAGATCCCTCGTTAGAGAAGTTGTAGGAGCAGATAACCTCTGCTATTTAAAATCTCTATGAATCGACAGGTAGTGAGAAAGTATAAGCTGGTAGATATAAAGCTAGAGACAGAAAAGAGTCACCAAAGGTTAGACGAGCTCAGTAAGTAAAGCTGGCAGGCTCTATCAATTATAATAGGCAAGAGAGAGAAAGCAGGATGAATCTGTTATTTATACACGTTTTTTGTTTACTCGAAAATCAGATTGATTAGAGACTTTCCTGCCTAGTATTCAAATCCTGGATATTTTTGCATCTACCAAGGATTATGTGAAGTGTCATTTTGCAAGTGTTCACTTGCAGTCTGGGCCAGTATTTTTAGAGGTGCAGGACTCCTGGTCTTAAACTCATGTACATGAAGACAAGAAGTGTTACGGTAATTCTTGGATAAGAGTGGGTTAAGCTACTTTAGAGTGGTCTGGCCAAAGAGTTATGCATGAAGGATTTCATACTGAGAGCTACTTTAAAAAATTAGTCTCAGCAGAGCATTTCAGTAATAAATCTGTCAGTTTAAATACAGATAAAGTTTGAAGGAATCCCAAATATCATCCTTTCTATCTTAGTAATTTTTTGATCATACTCCTTTACATCTACATTTACCTCAATCCTCTTGCTCCAAGAGGGCTGGGACCAAGAGGGTTGAAATAAATGTAGTAGAGTTGCAGTAGAGAGGCTTGAGGAGTAAGCCCTCTTGTTCCAAGAAAGCAGTCTGCCCACAAAACTTTCCACCTCTGAGCTGCATTTTTTTCAATCCACATTACAAAGAGCTAATCATGTAAGAAAAAAGAAAGAAAGAAAGAAAAAGGCTACAACTGAGGCAAGTTTTCACCATTTCACCATTTCACCACTATTTCAGCATTTGCATGAGCTGCCATCAACACAGCCATAGTTGTCCTAAGGATCCTCACAGTCTTTGTTGTGAGCCAGCTTGTCAAGTACTGGACCTTCCAGAAACATAAATAAATATTTACTGGCAGGATTTGTACTTGAAAGTTGTTCGTGTGCTTACATGAGATCTAGTTCTCTCCATTAAATCATTCATAGACCCAAAGACATACATGTCAGTCCTACCTACAGTCTTTACCTTAATAGGATGTAGGAAGAGCCAAGTAACCCTCCGACAGATAGACTTCAGACACAGTAGATGAAGAATAACTTAGCCCTTTGGCTCTAGCACATCACAATTGCAAACACCTGTGGAATTCTCCACTGAGAAGCTATCACACAACATGTGATGAGTTTTTTGATCATGTATTTACTAGTGCACTGCATACGCCCCCAGTATTCTCCACCACTGATGCATGGCTGCTAACATCTTTGGGTATCTAGAAAAGGTGATACTATGGAGCAGCAATATTTTGGATTGGCTGTAAAAGGATCTGCAACCATGCTCAGGCATATTTCTCTCAGGCAGCAAAACTACTGCAGGTAAGAGCGAGTGACTGCAAGAAAGAGAAATAAAATCCTACGCAAACAATGGTTCTGCTAATTAGACTTTCTTGGCAGACACTGAGTTGCCACGAACTCAAGATTTGTCTACAAAGCATTTTGATCATCTATTTTAAAGCAGCTGATGGCATTAGCTTGGGTTTCAGAGGAAATGAGAACTATTGAGCTGTGTGGTCTCTTTGCTTGTCCATCCCTCTTTAAAAAGAAATGAATAAATAAGTAAAAATCTGTTCACTGATTTTAACCAGATTTGAAAGATAAAAAGTTTTACAAGCTATTACAAGGGATCAAAATGGGTCAGGGAAATGAAGATTAATTTGTGTTTGTTTGAGTAGAAGTAGTTATTCTTCTGCTTCCATATTCAGACGATAGCACATACCACCTGCTTCCTTTGTCGTCCTCATTGACATGGTCAGAAAAAAGACACAAATAAGTTTTGTTTCTTATCTGCAGATTGACTAAGACTCAACAAGAGCATTGGAAGACAACATAGCTTCTACACAGACTCTATCCATTCTGCAAATGGTATGCTAGACTGTGCTTAACTTCATTTTTAATAGATTAATAAAGTAGGTATCTAATTCATTTTCCAATCCAGGATTCAGAAACACCTAAAAAATTTTGTGTTGCTTTACAACACTGTGCTGCTTGCACTGCTTCTCTGTTCAATCAGATGTGATAAGAACCTTTTTGATTGTATCTGTGGAATGATTCTCCTCTTCTTTTGATGTTTCTGTGTGGCCATGTAAAAAGTGTCATGCCATACAAGTGTAAAAATGCAGAGGATGAGCTCCCTGTTTATATATTTTTATGAACCTATGTGTTCTGACGCCTCCTGGTATCAGAATAGAACCGTGTTGATTTTTACATGCCTTTCCTACTTCTCTTGTTTCGTGTTGGACATATGTTACCACGAGTGAGCAGAAAGGGCTCTTTGCATTAGCATTCGAGAGACGGCTGAAGATAGGTAGCCAATACTAATGATTAATTCAAAAATCTTAAGAAAGGAATAATTCAAACTATGCTGCAGGTGAAGTATTATTAAAGGTTACCGAATTTTACATTATGTGGCTTAAGAGTAAGTCCTTAGTCAATAGCTATAATGCTTATGCAACCTTGATGGCTAAAACTTAGCAGAGTTTGCACAACTCTTTTGCCTTTTCGAGAATCTGTCCTAATTAATTACTCACAGCAAAACATCAGCAGGATTACAAGGCTAACAGGAAGGGGGACAGGAGTGACGATGGTCACCTTTCCCTTTTCTTTCACTTATCAGCTTTTCACGCATGCGGATTCCCATCTGCAGCCATCCATTGCCACCAGGCTCCCACGCAGGCTGCTCACGGGAGCTTTCTGGTGCTTCTCCCTTGCTCCCTGCCATGTGCTGTGTTGGCACCAGTGCCTCCATGGCTGCATAGAAGTAGACTAGAAAACCGATCTGTCTGAAAGCTAACCTTGCAGAAAAAAAAAAAGATCGTTTGACTCTCTGTTGTCAGTTCTCAGCTGTAATCTGGTGTAAATGTTGCACCGTTGTGTCGAGAAAACACCTGCCTCGTTATTTTCCTTTGAGCAACATGAAGCAATCAGGTAATGTCCTTACACTTTTATAAGAGTGGGTCATGAGAGATGCAAATGTTAGTCATACACACATCTTCTAGATTCCAAAGTTCACTTGTCCAATGTCTCATTTTCTCAAATAATAAAGCAAGTATTCTCCAAAATTTTCTAATCTTGAAAAAAAATCATATTGTAACACCACAATAATTAAAGAAATTTCAAAGAGGGGAGAGGAAAGAAACATTGTGTTACATCCTGCATTATGCTGAACTACTTTAGATGCCTATTAAAGTAGTCCAGGGTTGCTGATTAAAGTAGTCCAAGGTTTCACCTTAAATTAGGCCTGGAACATCTGCCCTATGAGGAGAGGCTGACGGAGCTGGGCCTGTTCAGCCTGGAGAAGAGAAGGCTGAGAGGGGATCTAATCAGTGTCTATAAGTACCTCAAGGGAGGCAGTGAGAAAGATGGTGCTGGCCTCTTTTCACTGGTGACCACTGACAGAACTAGAGGTAATGGCCACAAACTGAAACACCAAAAGTTCCACAGGAACTTAAGGAAAAATTTCTTACCAGTGAGGGTGACAGAGCCCTGGAACAGGCTGCCCAGAGAGCTTGTGGAGTCTCCTTCTCTGGAGATCTTCAAAACCTGCTTGGATGCAGTCCTGTGCCACGTGCTCTAGGTGACCCTGAGTGTGCAGGGGGGTTGGACTAGATGATCTCTAGAGGTCCCTTCCAACCCTAAGCATTCTATGATTCTATGATTCTATGAAATTTCTTACCTGAAGTCCTGCAGCTGATAACCATCCCTTTATTATTAGGCCTCAGATCAAACACAATAAAAGTTGGAAGGTTTGTGAGTGCACAAAGGTCTTCCCATGTCCTTCTGATAGTGTTACTTGACCAAAAATGCCTCTGTAAAAGAAAAAAAAAAGTTATCATTTGCTTAACTTAAGCACATGTTTAAGTATTTAGGAGGAAAATGAACAAGTATTTTGAAGGTAAACAGAGAGGCAAACAATTTTTTGGCTTGTTAAAAAGAGATTCCTCTCTAAAGGATCTGAAGAGACTTATATTCCTTTGTGACTATGCCACTTTTAAAAGCTCTATTTATCTTAAAAAAAAATCTGAGTTGGGGGGGCCTCAACAGAGTTTTAGATGTACTAACTACCCAGGAGGTGCTGGATAGTGCCCATAATAGCTTGAATGAGCAGTTAGGGTCTTAGGCAGAAAACTAGAACAAATTTAACTCTCTGAAAGTAGTTCTTTTAGCCTAAATGTGCATCTATGTATTTAGATACTAATGCTAAGCACATAAAAATCTGAGCACTATAAAACAGTGTGCAAATACTGACATTCTTCAAAGTTTATTGAATAAATACAAGATATTTCAAACTTTGCCAGGGAAAGAAAGTCCATAATGGACTTTTAGCCTAGCCTTTCATGAGGAAGAGTGGTGTCTTTTCTTAAGTAGTAGAAACAGTAGCAACAAAAAAGTACCTGCTACACTGTACTTCATATTCACTTTTTCTGTACAATTGACTCTGATTAAAGAGCAAAGATTACTATACATTAGCTTTTGCTGCATAAACAAAAGTAGGTTTTCTCTTCAAGTAAAAAATTTGCATTTTTAAAGAAAAATCTTAAAACAATCTCAATAATGCTTCATGAGTCCTAAATGCTTCATTCTGAAGCATCTTTAGTGCTTTATGCTTATTGACTGTTAAAAAGCGGCCTTTACATTACAAAGCTGCAGCTTAGTTTCATGAAGCACTAAGCTGAGGCAGCCATTGAAAACCACTCAACCAGTTCTAGCCAAATATACCCATAAATCAGTGCTATTTGCCTCTTAAAGTTAGCATCTAATCCCTAATGTGATCCCTAAGAATCCTCTACTTTATTTTTTCCCTTGGAATCTACTGTCTTCTTCTCCACAGAAAACGATTGATGACTCTCCCCCTCTCTCCCAGTTGTGTCACACCCAGAATTGTAAGCAGAGCTGGAGGGATCAGTTCAGAACAAATGCAAGCTCAAAGCAGGCTTTGTTGGCAGTTGGAAAGAGTGTAATTGCTTTATTCCATTGTTTTTTTTTTTTTTCCTTTTTTTTCCCTAGTTCTGTATATTCTGATTCCTGCAGGGCCTGAAAGTGGAGATGGGGAAATGCCTTAAGAATAGCTGTTCTTTGCATAACTGTTAGCCTGCGCAGAAGCACCAGAAATCTTGTGAGGATCCTTGTATATGTGACATTTTCAGCACAGCTGTAGAAGCTGAGGAGTCCTGTCGAAGTTTCAGATTAGCACCCAAGCAATACTCGGAGTTCATAATTATTATTTATTTGTGGCGTTGCAAGAAGAGTAGGTGCCATAAGGTTAGGTGCAGGGCAAAAAGAGTCTCTCTTCTTCAAAAAAAAAAGATCAGCTTTTTTTATTAAAGTTGTTATGTGTTATTTGTATTGTTATGTCTCAAAAATAAGTGTTAGGCAGAGTCATAGCCCTCTTTAAGTAGAGGGCTGTAATCTTGATTACAGATAAGTAGGATAGCTGTCCTCAAAGAGCTTCCAGCTTAGGAAAGTATCTTCCTATGGTAAGGTATCTTAATTCATTCTGGAAACGAGTAAACTAAAAGGGGGCAGGGTCTCTTAACTCCCCAGCGAGATTGTTCACAGCTGAAGTGAGTCAGGAATAGCTGGAATGTCGTAAGTTCAGACCCTTTCATCTGAACTAGCTTTCAAGTGTTATCAAAATCCTAAGAGATAGTCCCTATCCTATACTTCAATTTAGTACCTAAACATAAAGACGTTTGTTAAAGCTAGTCTCTTGAAACATATGAAAACTAAACATTTTTCACTTAACCACCCTTTGCCCATCAGATTACCACAAGAGCTGTCAGGGTCTTAAATTCCTCCCTCCATGCTGTAGACCTACCTACCATACTAAACTCAGTCTTATTATTATATCCTATGCAGTGTCATTGGCTTTACTGGAGCGGAGTCTGTAAGACAATTTAGCTCTTTAATTTTAATTTGTTTATAGCCGGTAAGATATTTTACTAGAATTAGCCAGCATTCCACTTAAGAAACTCACTTTCCACAAAAATTCTTCTCCTTTTGAGAACTTTCTTGATGTGAGGAAAAGTAGTATTTCAACATCTCAGATTTCAAACAGAAGCTCAGTGCAAACAAAAAGAACAAAAAATAGGAACTCCTTTGGAGAGTTTGAGAAGAAGCCTCTGATGTATTCAAGCCCTCCAAACCAGTTCATCAGATTTGTTCTTTCAGTTTTCATACTTCTAACACTTATTTTTTCCTTCTTTCCTTCTTGCTCTTTTCCTACTTTTCTAGGAAGCAAAGTGGAAGTGGGGAATCGGCACAAAAAGAAGAAATGCAGAAAGGAGTTTGTGAAGCTCTGGATGCTAGGGAGACTACTTGTGATAATTTCGCAAGCTATTAGCTCTGTGGACAAAACTGTTCAAAAAGCTCCTGTAATGTCTTCTACCTTTGCCTATTAATTCAAACCAAGGCCTTGTTATCCTTAATACTCCAGCTCAAAACCACAACCAAAGCAACCCTAGATTTTTAATTTTCAGTTATCACTATGGGTAAAAAAGTGCCCTGTTCTTAGAGTTTTACTGAATTCAATATCTTCAAAGTGCTGGCCATATTGTATGAGAGAAGTCACTGTGTCTATCTCTCCTGAGGAGGACTCTTCAGCTATGGTGACAAAGAACAATAAAGAAATTTGCCTTAGAAATTTGCCTGCTGTGACACCACCTGGTCTTATGTATTTTTGAATAAAAAAATAGTACATGGATTGTTACATATTTTGCATTACATCCATCCAATATCTAAAAACATAAGTTTGAAACAGTTGCCTTTGGGTGTCATACAAGTATCAAGGTAATTAAACAGCCAAGGGGGCTTCTGCATGCTGTGGTAGCTAAACACGAAGTATCAGAATCGTAGGAACGAATGCATTTTTATTTAGTGTATTTCCTGCTTTTCCTTTCTTGTAAGAAAAGCTATTTCTATAAAGACATTTACCATATAGCAAGAGTTAGCAATTACTCCCTAGTGATACATATATAAATAATCTCCACATCAGTTTTGCTGGGTTTATAGGTCAATAGCCTATTTCTTAATGAAAGACGGGAAAAAAATGGTGCTGTTATGATGCAGGTGTTGAAATCTCACTAACAGTTCCGGAGCAGTGCGAAACCCCTGTCAACCACTATTCCCACACTAAGCAACCAACCCAAAGGATTTCCCCAAACTACTCTTATTTTGCTAAGAGTGTCATCTTGTGGAATTCCAGGAACACTTTTCATCCCTGATTGGTGGTGGAAGAGGAGGATCCGTTTTCCTCCTCAGAGTAACCCATCAAAGCGGCAGTGATTGCTTTCAGGAGAGCAGTGTGTCAGCAAAACGTGAAAAAAAAAAAGTTGTTTCCTGACATATAGCAGTCCTTTTGTCTGCTCTTCAACTTTGTCATTCTTAATGACAAAGCTGGTTTCTTTATTTGTTTTTTAATTTACGGTAGCTGCACAAACATTGATATCAAATTTTGGCAAGTATAAATCAAAAGACTCCCAGCACCCCTAGCATTATATTCCCACTTCATCACACCTGAGGAGCTCCAGTATTCCATTTTTGCTATCGCAGTTATCCTCACCTTCAAGACTCAGTGATACCGATGAGTGATAACCTTAACCCATACATGATGTCACACTAAAAGAGGAGCCTAAGCTTGTCTTTCTTCCTGTAATGCCTGCTGTAGGCCACAGTACAGTCAAATCACAGTCATGTCAAGTCAGTCAAAAATATCAATTCAGGGAATGGAATTTATTTCCTGTATTCAAAGCTGTGCACTGTGGCAATATGCCAAAAAGGAAGTTCATTTCTCTTTAATCATCTAAAGCAATTCATGTTTTAAAGCATTTTTTTAGACTAATAAGTCAAGAAAATATGGGCTAGAAGCTTTAATTGTATCACATAGATCAGCAGCCAAGAACACAGTCTTCCAAGCACAATTCAGCACAATTCTTAGTACAGTGGCTTAACATTTAACCTTATGTCGTTCAGTCTACACAGCTTCTAAATAGCTGTAGTCTGCACAGGATTCTATTCTGTATAGGACAGTCAGTCTAAATATGAACAGTTGGAAAGCTGGAGGTTTGGAAAAGGAGCTACTGCTCTTCTTTATTTGGCGTATTTGATGAATCTTTGCTCTAGGCAGATGCCTTCTGTAGGTAGCCTATGGCCAAGAAAGTAGACATTTCTGAACGCTCACAAATTCTGAACTGAAACTGTTCATTAAATGACACATGAACAAGTGAAAATGAGTAGCTTTACTGATACTGAAAATAGCAATGAACTCTTTAACTAGCTCACAATACTAGTGCTTACTGAGATAGAAGAGTTCTGTCCAGTAAATCAATAGTACGACTTCATTCAAGAGCAGTTAATTCTCCATGAAGTCAAAGTAGCTGGATTTAAGCCCATGTTTGTAAAAGACTGCATTTACCTAAGGTCTTCCTCAAAACCGTGTAGCCTTACAGTGCTCGAGTTTGCATCAAATGACTGACTACACAAAGATGCCACTACAGGTATTTTTGAAAGGATGAATTTAACCAGGAAAGAAACACTCACCTTTATTAAGTGAGGTCTCATGTTTTTGAGTGGATTTTCACTTGTTCATTTGTGTGGGGAGGAGTTCCTGACTGCCTGGGAAGTGGAGAAGAATAAGTGCTTCTTAAATCAGGAACACAGCAGATAAAAAGAAAATATGAATCATGAGTCTGCAACAAACAGGGAGAAAAGTACTATGACTTCTACCAATGCAAGCTGTAAACAGATACTTGCAGAATAAAAA
This sequence comes from Tinamus guttatus, assembly GCF_059628265.1. Classification (NCBI taxonomy): domain Eukaryota; kingdom Metazoa; phylum Chordata; class Aves; order Tinamiformes; family Tinamidae; genus Tinamus; species Tinamus guttatus. Next base: position 325,782 of record NW_028288770.1, on the reverse strand, counting down.
GTAGCATAGTAAATGTAATGTAAATGAAAGAAACTCTAAGAAAGAAGATAAGTTTTTTCCAAATAAAATTTGAATAAGCAATAACGATGAAATATGGAAAAATGAGTAAGCATGAGAAATAGATTCATACATTTTTCTTTGTCTGTCTTTGAAAATTTGCTGTTTTGGGGAATCCTAGTCCATTTGTTCAGACTACCTGTTGCAGATGCTCACTACCATATGTCATAGAACTTTATAATATGGATCATAGAACCATAGAATCACAGAATAGTTAAGGTGGGAAGGGACCTCTAGAGGTCATCTAGTCCAACCCCCCTGCACACGCAGGGTCACCTAGAGCACGTGGCACAGGACTGCGTCCAAGCGGGTTTGGAAGATCTCCAGAGAAGGAGACTCCACAGCCTCTCTGGGCAGCCTGTTCCAGGGCTCTGTCACCCTCACTGTTAAGAAATTTTTCCTAAAGTTCCTGTGGACCATGATGCTTTTTTAAGTTTCACATTTAGCAAAGATTTAGTCTCAGAGCACTACAATGTACTTTCCTATTAGTGTATTAGTTTCCTTAGCACTCATTATGCTAATGAGTGCTAAGACTTCATTAACTCATTTGCTAGGAGATTAAATAGTGCATTAATAAGGAAATCAAAATAGTCAAAAAAAAACCAGAAAGTGCCTTCTGATACATGGGTCTTGGGACAAGCAGGAGAAAGTTGCTCCATGTGTTCCTTTTCTACTTTACAAAATAAAAAGCATGATTTTTCCATTGCTATTTAAGAGGAAATACTCTACCACAAGAGTTTTTGGGTTACAATTTATAATACAATATTTTTGGCAGCCTCATTAGAAAAGATAAACTGGCCGCTCTTCCCCTCTTTGCAACATGAAAGTACTTGACTAAATGAAACAGCAAATAAAATACAGCACAACTTCATAACATTACTGAGACAAATAGCCAGCATTTAAATGGGAAGTAAAACTCTATAGCTAAGTTAACTGGTATGAAATACCAAGAAGAGTCTTTAGTGGTTCAGAGCCTAAATTCACCAGCAACAGCCAAAGCAGATTTCCGTCTGGCCATCTATGGGTGAACAGCAAAGTTTCTGAAGAGAAAAGGGAAGTTAGAGAGAAGTTTCTTCCGAATATTTTGGCATTCGGACCCACTGGGCTTTCCTATTGCTGAGTTGCTATTTTTAAAAATGTGTACAGGTAGAGGTATGTCAGACTGATTTGTACAGCTGGAGGGAAGAGGGAAGCTTTGGGGTGCACAGACCTTTCTGATAGTAAAAGCTGCCTTTGAAAGATGAACATGGAAACCTAGCCAGAACAGAAACTAGAAATACTGGATTATTAGCAGTTTTAGAGCATAATTTACTTCTTCCATTTTCCAACTCTCTCCAAACACCTGCTTGTGTTCCCCAGAAAATAAATTACCTGTTTCTCAACTATCACAGGAAAGAGGAGATAGTTGTTTTCTCTGCTCTAAAGACCTAAGTATCTTTTCTCTCATTTCTAATTAAACTCAGTATAATTAAATCCACAAGCGCTCTTAATAACTTACATGTAGCTTTGAAGAGAGCCCACAAGTTGGCCTAGATTCCCAACTACTCCAAATGTTCCAATTTAAAAAAACAGAAGGTCTGCTTACAAAACTACTCCCCGTTTTCTTTTTAGTATATGGGATCCGAGCACCCCAGAGTCACTCGATGCTCTTTAACACTAGTCATAGATTCCAAATCCTCATTTACCACCAGTGTCTCAGTAGATGCAAGCTACGTTTCTGCTCTTTGTGCGCAAACAAATCCCTGGCAGTGCTCGGGCAGAGTGTGCTGCTTCTGTTGCTTTTCTGCTTTCCCTCAAAGACAGCTGGATGTGACATGGCACCTTGTGCCCTTCCTATGATATCCTGAACCAACAATTTCAGTAACCTGTGTGTTTGATGAATTAGCAGATGTAAACTGCTGTACTCTTGCTGGCTTAGGGAAGATCAGATGAATCTGGATGCAGCTGAGCTCACAGCCCTGTTAATTTTCAGAGTACTCATCACCAAAAAGGTTTTTAGTAGTATCTTCAAATTAAGCCATTGAATTTCAGGTTGCCTTAAAAGATTCCCAAGCATAATTTTTCTAACAAGACCCAATAGAGTTATGGTGAAACACTTAATGCTTTCACTGATGTAATGATGATGAAGCTTTCATTAGAAAACCCACTGTATTGCAAGGTGATACCAAAGTAAAGTGGATAAGAAAAATTGATAGCATTGAATGTGCTGTAAAAAAACATGTGGAATATAGTTGTTTTCCAATGGCATATAGACAGGCTTCAAAAGAAGACTTCAATAAAGGGTAACACAGAAGAATCTGGGGGTTACTGTGGATCCTATGCTAAGGATGAGCAAAAAGTGCTGTGCTGTTGCAAATGCAGGAAACCACACGCTAGGGTCTATAAGAAGTAGTCCCACATTTAAGGCATGATTTCCTGCTGTTTAGACCAGCTGTGGAGTGTCCTGGGGGGACACATAACAGTGACCAGAGGTTTAGAAAATATATATGGGAAAAAAAAAACCCTCTGGAGAAACCTTGAATATTCATTCAAGAGACTAAAGACTGAGGAAGACATATATAGCTTAAGTGTTCTTTTAAATTTAAAGAAGAAATAAACTGCATGTTCATTGTGAGAAGGGCAGCAAGACTAAACTACAGGAAAAGGACACTTGGGTTAGACCTTGGGAAAAAAACTGCTGAGAATCTGAACCAGGGGTTGAGCAGGAAGACTGTAAAAGGGAGTATTAAAGGGCAGTCTGTGCAAGCATCTTTCAGGGATGTAAGAAGACCTGATTCTGTGCTCAGGAGGAAGAACAGCGTAGGTGAACTAGCTGCCTCTATTTGCTGATATTTCTATGACTTCCAGAAGTTCTTTTTGGAGATCTCTTTGCCACATGAACCCATATTTCTCCCCGGATTTCTTGAGCTGCCAAATCAACTAAACTCTGCAAGCTACAATATCAGGTCACCAAGAACAAGCAGATTTAGATCCACAGCTATGCACACAAGAAGGCACACACCTTCTCCATACCAGAAAGCAAAGTTGTCCCTGTCTTCCTCCTCCCCCTCTCCCTTTTCTGTTCCAGAGATGAACATCCTCAGGGCTGAAAATCATGGGTGTTTTCTGCTCCCTTAGCAGTGTTATGTCCCTCATGGAGGTGTGACACATGGTCATCGCCATCACTGTTTTTGGAATCGTTTTCTTGGCAGCGTTGTCTGCCATTACAACCAAGAGAAACTTAAGATGCACAAAAAAGGCCTCAGAAGAAAAGAGCAGCTGGGCAGAGGTGAACTGAAATATGGTCTGTAGCAGCACAGAAGGAAAAGGGGACTGAAATAGGATGAGATCCTGCAGTGGGGTATCATTTACAGAAATGATACCTGGTTTAAAACAGCAAAATCTTAGAAAATAAGTTTGGTTTTTTTTTTTTTCCTCCACTTTTAACATGGAATAAGGTCCCTTCCTTGCCTCTGTGAAGCACTGAGATCTAAGTGTAATGAGAATGAACTTCCACATTGCTATTTGTAGTCATCAACAGAGTAGATACTGAAGCATTGGCTGGTGCAGGGTGACCTGGAAGCTGTGAGGAAGATGCCATTGGAAACTACCCAGTAGATGCCATTGGAAACTACCCTTCCAGCTTTCACACCGGGGCAACCACCTCCTGAAGATGAAACCCGCTCACTGGGGACAGCATCATGGTTTGCGTTTGCCCAGCTATGAGTTGTGTTCCCCACCACCTGCAAAGGTTATTGCCAATGGATTGTAGTACTTATTCATTATAAAAATATAGTTTATGCAATAACTTATCTCTTGTATTCTTTTTTCCTAAGTGTTCTGCTATGCTTACATAGACAGATGTAGAGAGTTGCTCACTATTTAGTAATATCTGTTGCTAGTAAATAAGAATTTAGTGAAATAACAGCCAAAGGAGCAAACTATTTGCTATATCAGACCATAAGTAAGAGCACTGCATGCCAAGCTGCAGCCTGACCAGCATGTCATCTCCAGCAGGGTCCACCAGGAGCTGCTTAGGGAAATGATAAAGAAAATGGATGGCTGTACAGTATTTCCTCCTTGGTTTATTTTTCCAGGTATACATAACTGGATTTATTTATATTTTACTTGATAACTTTTTTTTTCTAAATAGCTTTATTAAAGAAGGCAGAATCCATCACTCTTACCTCTGCCACCTTCTTCTGGTATATGCTAGGTAACACCCATCCATGTCTTTTCTGTTGTTGTTGCTGTTGTTAGTTTGTTTGTTCTTCCATCCTGTGTCTTCGTAGCCCACGTCTAACCATGACACATTTTCTGGACGCATGAGGCACGTTAATGAGTGCGGTGCTGAGGACTTGGGTTCACTGGGTAGGACAATAGTAACTCTTGAGACGAGGCTGGTCTAAATTGCCTCTTTCTAACATGCACATATGGTGCTACTTTCACCCTTGTCTTCCTCCCTACCAGAAGAGCTGGCAGTTTTGGGGTGACTTTTCTGCTGTTCTGCCTGTGCTGTTCACCGGTGTAAGTGACATTACTGCAGCTACAGGGCATGGCCAGCATGGCACCGTGAACCCCGTCCTGGCAGACACATGCGGAGCTGGAAACAGCTGGGGCTTGTGGTCAGGAGTTAGGATGAATTTCCCTGCAAAATTTAAATCAAGATTGAAAATGGTATTTAAGTAGAGTGTGCTGGGTGGGAGGACAGACTGGAGGATTACTGCCATGACATTTATGCAGCCTCTGCCCCTGTAGTCTGTCTTTTGCCTCAGCAATCTAACTCTGTGATTGATCAGCGAGGTCATAAAAAAGTGATGTATGATATTCATACACTCTCTAAAAATCCTGTAAAATATTTTTTCCCATGCTCTTCCAGCTCTTTATCATTGACACAAGCTGCCTTGCCATGGAAAAACAGCATCACTTCTGCAGGCAAAATATCCATCTTTCTCATTATTTTGATGGCTAGCCTGGTTTAATGCAGATAAGAATATATATGGAGTTAGGCCGCTTAATGCAATCCGGTGACGAGAGGTTCCCTAGCAATTTTGCTTACATATTTTTTATATTCTTAATAGTGAGTGCATGACCCTGCAGTATACATTATTTTCTATTACTGGATTATTTTCTATTACTGGATAGGAGTAACACAGATAAAGCACGTCTGAAAGAGAATCCAGTAAATTCCTGTGAAACCAGTGAGCTCAATCATGAAGCACACTTTCTAAATGTAACACAAATAGAAATACCTGGGCAACCTGTACATGAGACATTGGCAGCAGGGAGCATCTGCTGTTCTCCAAATACGCTGTTGGCATGTTACTTAAACACAAAAGAGCAAATCGGATGTACAGTCTGGAGACTGACCGGCACAAGCAGCGTGACACGTCCTGCAAAAGCCACTGCTTATTTCCTGGTTATTCCCTGACACAATCCAGGAGCGAAACTTTAAAAAGGAGTCCAAGAAGAGTCACCTCTCCCAGATCCTGCAGTGATATTCAGCCATCACTAGATCTTAAAAAGGGAAATCCTTATGGAAGTAAAATTTCCAGTGCTTATAGGAAACATTCAAGAGAATGTGTTATATACGTGTGTGTGTGTGTGTATAATATATATATGCAGTGTGTAATAACGCAGATGCATGCGGTCTTGCCGGGAGCGGCAGCACGCGGGTATCATATACCTGAGCTAATTTCCTCGCTTCGCCACCTGATATCCCGCTTCCCGGTGACCCCTGGCACGGAGCGACCAGGACGGGCACGGATTCCCCCCTTCCCCCCCAAAGCACCCGCGGGGACCCGCGGCTGGGGGGGCGGGTGAAGGGGGGGGCCGGTCTCCGGCCCCCCCTCCCCCCTCGCGGGTTTTGGGTGCAGGGGTGAAGCTTTTGGCTGCGTCACGTGAGGCCGGCAGGTCCTGCCTATGGAGGGCCAGACCACCCACATGGAGGACGATGGAGCTGCTTAATAGGAACAGGCGTGTAATTGTGAGCCCGCGCGGCACGGCGCGGGACGCCCGCAGCCCAGCGCGGCCCGGCTCGCGCCTCCAGCGCCGCCGGGGCAGGAGGGGAAAAAGGAGAGGAGGAGGAGGAGGAGAAGGGGAGAGAGAGGAGAGGGAGGGAGGGAGGAAGGAAGGGAGGAAGAAAGAAAGCAAGGAAGGAAGCCAGCAAGCAAGGAAGGCAAAGAGGAAGGAAGGAAGGAAAGGGGAGAGAGAAAAAAAAAAGGACAATAGTAATTGTAAAAAGAAGAAAATTAAGGAAAGGAAGATAAAGAAGAAAAGAAAAAAAAGGAAGAAAAGAAAAAAAAAGGAGAAAGAAAAGAAAAAAAAAGAAGAAGAAGAGAAAAGAAGAGACGGACGCGAGAAGAGGGCGAGGAAGGGGGCGCGGAGCCGGGAGCGGAGCGGAGGCCGATGCGCTCTCCAGGCCCCCGCCGGCGCTGAGCGGCTCCGCCGCGGGCACCATGGTAGGTGCAGCGGGGCCGGGCCGGGCCGTGCCGGGCCGGGCGGGGGGGCTCGTGGGCCGGCACCGCCGCTCGCCGGGGCGCTGCGCTCTGACCCGCGCGAGGATGCGCGGGGGGGCGATGGGCAGCGGCTCCCGCGGGGGGGCCTCCCGCGCGGCCACCTGCGGCCCCGCAAAGCGGCAGCGCCGGGGCGGGCGCGGGGCGCGGGGCCGCTCCCGGGCTGCGCGGGGCGCGGGGGCGCTCCCGGGCTGCGCGGGGCGCGGGGCCGCTCCCGGGCTGCGCGGCCCGTGCCGGTTCGGGCGGTGCCGGCTCCCGCGCGGGCAGCAGGTCCCGGTGGCCACTCGGGGTCCCCGCTGCGGGGGGCTGACAGCGCGTCCCATTCCCGGCCAGGGCTGCCGGGGACACTGCGCGGCCGGGCCCGCTGCGCCACCGCACCGGGGTGCTGGGAAGCGCGGGCAGCAGCAGCGGGAGCAGGAAGAACCCTTTAAAACGCATCCACTTCGAGGAGCCCGTAGGTGTAAAACCGGCAGCCCGCTCTGAATTAAAATGTCCCGGTCGCCGCCGTTTCCACCCGTATTTCACACACGCACGCACTCTCTCTCTCACACACACACACCTTTTATTTTCCCCTGCCTCTGCCGCAGCGTATAAAGCCCTATTGAGACGTGTAGGCGTGATGTGTAAACCGGATTAGCAGTATGAAAGAAAGACACACAATGAGCCTGAATTGTTTTACTTCCTTTTCATTTCTCACGCCTATATCTCTAATAAATTTGTTGCTCCAGCAGTGGGTCAAAGAGATCGTGTCGCTCAGCTTTTCCTCGGCAAGACCCGATGGCAGAGATCATAGAAATGAATGCCCTGCCTTCTGCCAAACGCCACCCTTTGCGCTGCATCCTTACACAGGCTCCGCGTTGTCCGGGCTGCTGGCTCGAAAAAAAAATCTCTCCTCGCCGTAGCTTTCCCCCCTCTGTGCGCATTAAAGTACTGCAAGTGGCAGGGCGTTTTGCCAGGGAAAGGGGGGGAAAAAGCGGGGCGGGGAGGGGGGGGAAAAGCGGAATAAGGGATTTCTGTTCGCGGAGGGCCCTGCAGCGGCCGCGACGGGGCCGCGCTGCCCCGTGCGCCGCTCTGAGGCGCGCGGAGCCGCTTCCCATTAGCGGCGATCAGCGCTAATTAGCCGCGTTATTTTGACAAGTTGGCTCGAGCCGCTCCCGCCGTCGCCGAGGGGCCGCCGCGGACCCGCGTGGGGCCGCGGCCACAGGGGCCGTGTGCGGAGGGAGAAACCCGGGGCGGGTTTGGGGTAAGAACGGGGAGAACTGGTGAAACCTGCCGGCCTCGTCGCTGCGGCCTTCTGGCCTCGAGCGCGGGAGGCCCAGGGCAGGTGCTTCCTTCCGGCATCGCGCTCCGCAGGCGCGACAGGCCGTGCTGCCACAGGGCCGCAGGCAAGACGGGAGAAACGCCTTCCTGTAGCCCAGGTGCCTTCCCGTAGCCCAGATGTGTCCCCGCAGCCTTGGCGTCAATGCCTGTCACCCGCTGCCAGCCCCACGGGGTTTTGCTGGGGCACGTGCGAAGCAGCAGCTTGAGCACCGCGGTGGCCAAGGAAGGATTACGAGTGACTCACGAATGATGCTCTGTGTGCGACCCACGTGCCCCAGCCTGGCGCGGGGAGCCTGAGCAGGGGCCAAGCTGCCCAGTGGGGCCCACTGTGCCCCATAGGGACCGGCTGTGTCCCATGGAGACCCTCGCACGGAGAGCAGCTTTGAGAGGGGAGGCTGCGGGGGTAGGAAGTGCCCTCCGTGCCAGGGGCAGTTGCGCGCCCGGGGCCTGCATGTCCCAGCCAGCGGGATGGAAATAAGGGCAGACTGACCGGGAACAACATCGTGGCCGAGAACGTAGCACGCCTGCATGAGCCATGAGGCAGAGCGGGGCAGCCACTGCTCCGACCACCCACGTGGAGACTTTTACGCTGACACTTCTTCCTTAAGGGAAGGGAAAAAAAAAAAAAAAAAAAAAAAAAGCGCGCACACACACAGAAACAAGGCCAATTAGATCCCCGCAGTAATTCATCTCTTGCGTATACTAAAAAAAAAAAAAAAAAATCCCTCCAGACCACAGGGAGAGAGGAGATTAAGGCTGCGCTCGTTAAATTTGAGTCTTGGGGCCGGTTTTTGGAGCCGGGGCTGGGGGCGCCGGGCTGCTTCCCCTCGCAGGCGCGGCCTGCCCCAGCCCGCGGGGCCGCGCCGGCTCTGCGCGGGGCAGAGAGGGTCTCCCGGGGCGGGCGCCCGCGCCCCGACGTGTTTTTCCCTTTTTTTCCCCGTTTTTTCTCGTGCGCTCCCCGCCGCCCCGCAGCAGCCACCCGCCCCGCACGCGGTGAGTGCCTGCTGCTCAGTGGGGGGAGGCGGCAGGAGCGCCGCCGAGACAAGGAAACAGTCACGCAGAGCCCGAGAAGTGCTCGGCAAGGCTGCGCTCCGCGGGCTTGATGCTTTTTTTTTTATTGCACAAAAAACATATTAAAATCGGCTTTCCTCAGGTTTCAGTTGAAGAATGAGCCCTAAGTTGAAACAGCCTGGCTACTGCACGGCGTTAAATCCCCCAAGTGCTAAGTTTTCATTGTGTTTTTCTAAGTGGACGGAGCGGTTTTCTCGCAAGGAACCAAGTATCTTTAGTCCAAAAAAAAAAAAAAAAAAAGAGAGAGAGGGAGAGGGAGAAAAATCTGGCACTTTCCACCGCGGTATCCACCACCCTGTCATTATTCCTGCGAGCCTGGGAATTCGGCTCGGACCTCCCAGTATTTGTTGCAGCTTGAGGCCAAGGTGCTGCTAAAAGGATTTTCTTTTAAGGGCTTTAGAAAATGTTTAAAGCGCCTTCCCCCAGCTAGTTTCCCTCTTAAAAAAAAAAAAAAAAAAGGCAGAGGAGAAGGTGCCTTTCGGCGCGGCGGGAGCGGGGGCTGCGCGCGGCACCTCAGGCGCCGTTACCTCCCCGCGCGGGGGGAGCCGCGCTAACGGCCGCGGCGCTGCGTGCCGTGCGCAGCGCGGCCCGCCCGGGGCCGCCGCCTGGGTGGTCGCGCGCCCCGCGGCGCTGTTGCTAAGCAGCTAATAATGGCCGTGTTGGCCGAGTAATCCCGGCCCGCGCCGGGCCAATGGCGGCGCGGCGGCCCGCGACGTCTGACAGCGCCGGGGGCGGGCCCTGCGCCGCCTGCCCGCCCTCGCCGCGCTCCCGCGGCCCCCTTCCCACCCCGCCTCCCCTTTATCCAAATGGAGAGAGCCCCTTTCTCCTGCCTCATCTCGCCTCGGGAGCCGAGCGGCCGCAGCTCGCCGCTGCCGCGCACACGCCGGGGAAGAGCGCCGCGCAGCCGCCCGCCCAACGCCGCCAACGCCGCGGGGCAGCGCCGCGGCCCGCGGGCAGCCCCGCGCCGCTGAGCAGGATGGTGCAGCGCGGCCGCGCAGCGCAGCAGCAGAAGCCGCCGCAGCAGCCGCCGCGCCGCCGCCGCCGTTGAGCGCCGCCGCGCACCCTTCGCCGAGGAGGCAGCGGCGGCCGCCGCGGGCGGCTCGGAGGCGGGCGGGGGGTGGCGGCGGCGGGCGGGTGCCGCGCCCCCCCTCGGCAGCCCGCGCCCGCGCTGGGTGCGCGGAGCGGCCGGCGGCTCCGCGGGCCCCGCGCGCGATGCGGCAATGCGAGGCGCGGGGCGCCCCTGGGCCCCGCCGGCCGCCGCCGCCGCCGCGCCGTGCCGCGCCTGAGCCGCAGCCCCCGCCGCAGCCCCAGCGCCCCCGCCGCAGCCCCGGCCCCGCCGCCGCTCCCGCGGCCCGCCGGCGGCGGCGGCGGCGGCAACATGGCCTCGCCCGCTAGCGCCGCGCCGCCCGAGGCGGGCAGTGGCGAGGGGCGGCGGCGGCGCCGCCGCAGCGGCGGGGAGCGCCGCGCCGCGCCGCCCGACCGGGACTATCTGCAGCGGCCGAGCTACTGCGACGCGGCGTTCGCCCTGGAGCAGATCGCTAAGGTGCGCCCGGCCGGCCGGCCTCCCTGCTTCCCTCCGCGCGGATCCGCGCCGCCGCTCCTTTTCCCGGGTTGAGGGGCGCTTTCCTGGGGGGTGGAAGGAGGAGATGGAAACGCCGTGGCCACCAATAGAGCGCCGCGAAGGAGGGGGAGCGCGGAAGGCAGTGAGGGGGGCGGCGGTGCCTCCTTCGGGCGGCAGCCGGTGCCCCCCGCCCGGCAGCGCCTTCTCGGCCGGGAGCCGCGGCCGGTGCCGTCCCCGCTCGGGGAGAGAGGCGGTCGCCTTCCTTAAAGCGATGCTTTATTATTATTATCAGTGTTGTTTTATTAAAGCTCTCCTCTGGGGCGGCGCGGCTGGGGTGTCAGCTCTCCCCGCGGTGCCTGGGGGAGCAGGCGCGCGGGGCGCCGCGGGCAGCGGAGGGCAGCTCGGCACTAACAACAGTAATAACACGCTGGCTCCATGCGGCTGCCCTCTAACGTTGGCAGGCGCCGCCGCAGCCCGTGGCCGCCGCCGGGGAAGGGCAGCAGGGGCCGGGGGCGCCTCGGCGCGGTGCGGGGAGGCCCCGTCCCCGCCGGCGCTGCTCGCTGCTCGGAGGGGAAGCGCTGGCGGCCGCGCAGCCGCAGGCCGCTAAAGCCCGCTTGCCTTGCAGGGGAGAGCGACGGGGAGGAGAGCGCCGCTGTGGCTGCGAGCCAAGTTCCAGAGACTCTTGTTCAGCCTGGGCTGCTACATCCAGCGCAACTGCGGCAAGTTCCTGGTGGTCGGGCTCCTCGTCTTCGGCGCCTTCGCGGTGGGATTGCGGGCGGCCAACCTGGAGACCAACGTGGAGGAGCTCTGGGTGGAAGGTGAGCGCGCGCCGCGGGTGCGCGCGGCGGTAACGCGCTGGCGCCGCGCCGCGCCGGGGCCGCCCGCGGAGCCCCCGCGGCGCCGGGTGCCCGCTGGGGCGGGACTGGCAGGTACCACCTCGCCGCCCGCCGCGGGGGGGTGTTCGCGGCGCCGCGCGGCCCCGTCGCGCTGCTCCCGCTGCGGGCGGCCGCCGTGCCGGTAACGCCGCGTCCCCGTCCCCCGGGGGCGGCGCGCAGGAGGTCGGGGCGCCGCCTTCCCTCCTCCTCCTCCTCTCTCCGCCATTCCGGCAGTGCGCGCGCCCGCGGCGGGGGAGGGGGCGGGCCGCGCGGGACGGGAGGCTGCGTGTGGTCCTGTTTTTTTGGACGGCTTTCAGCGGTGCGTGGGGGGGAGGCATTTGTCTCGAGGCTTAAAAAAAAAAAAAGCTGGAAGAGGAAAGAGCGCGGCAATAAATAATTAAATAAAGGAGAAGGGGAAGGCAGGCAGCGCGGTGCGGCGAACCTGGCGTGGCCGTTGGGCGGACGCCGGCCCCGGCGCGGCCGTTGGTGCCGTTGGTACCGGCGGCGGGCAGCGGGAAGGCGGCGGCGGCGCCCGGGGGCGTCCCTGGCAGACCCTGCCGAAGCGGGAGGCTCTGCTCTCGGTACCGGCTCCGGGCTGCCCCCTGCCGCCCCGGCTACAGCGCCTGCACGGCGGCGGCAGCGCCTGGTTCCCCCTTGAGCCGCCTGGATGCCGAGACAGGCTGAGCAGCTGGCACGAGCCCGCTCCAGCCTGCGGCAGGGTGCGGAGGAGCTGATAGAGCTGAATATTTATATATGTGCGTATGTGTACATATGTGTGTATATATACGAGTGTGTGTGTGTGAATTACAGTCCTGGTTTGTCTGCCCCATGGATGGCTTGAAGCATTTAAGATGCTTCTGATCCTGGCGGATACCAGCCATATTGTGGTCAGGGCGAAGTTCATGGGCACCTTAGTGAGTCTTGCTTTTTCTGTCTCAGAAAATTGTGTGTTACTAGCTGGCCTTAATTTTGAGTATGTGCGTTCTTGAGTCATGAATGCAATGAGCAGGGCTCCCACAGGCCAGAGAAAGAGTGGGGACTGTAGGATCCCATCCACAGGGTGATGTGCAGTCAGAATTGGGCTGTCATTTGGTGTTGTGACCTTCAATATTAACTGTTTGCATTAGTAGCTATCCTTTTCCTTGTTACTTTTTTAAAAATATTTTGCTAGGCTTCCTTATGGCAAGACCATTTTGTCTTTTTTGGTAAGTGCTTTGTAAACAATATCTGATTGCAGTCTCATCCACTCCGAGGTTTACGTTGATATTTCTGGGGTGAGTGCTCTTTTCGGTTACCTTAGCAGGAAAGGTGTGCCTGTCTTATGCTACCTGCATTTCCAGACAGTATAGTACAAAGAAACTGCCAGATTAATGTGCTGACAACTCATGTGTGAGTGGCCCTGCAGGTAATAATGCAGGAAAATAAGGTTTGCAGAATAGTCATTTGGTTCGGTTGTGATTTAGTCCCTCTCTCATTATTGCTTTGTGGAGGCAAAGCGGGAATTGTTAGTGTAAAGCTTAGATAAAACAAGGTTCTCATAGCCAAGATCAACTCAAAATGCAGTTGGTTGTCAGAGTTGACCGGTCTAATTTCACATCTGTTGAGTTTAGTTTTCATAACAGAATTTAAATAATATAAATATTAACACTATACACTTTGAAACCATTTTACTCGTAGACTGCAAAACAAGGTTAGCAAATTAAGATGAAAGTACTCTGAATTTAATTAAAGCTCTACGTGCCATCAACACAATAGGACTTGCTCATTTGTATATATTCTTCATGGAAGCTTTGTAAATGTTCTGATCATGATCAAGTGTGTTGAGTTACATAGCAACTGCATAGTTCTGTGGCTATATAGTGTAGGCATAAAATGAGAATTTGAGATGAGAAAGACATAGAGGTGGTGTGGAAAATGCTACTCTTTCTACTTACGCTTAAAAAGTAATGACCAACTTTTTTTTTTTTGTGCATGCATATACTTAACTCATAAGCTTACTATTTGAAGCATACATTGTGAAAGCTGTTACACCAAGGAAGCCTTTAGATCAACCTGTCTTTAGGCAGTGACTAAACCGTTTAGTTAGTTTAAACAAAATACAGAAGTGGAGAAAAAAATTTAGTCTGAGACTTCGGATGGTCTAAGCAATATTGGCCAAATATGGTAAATAACTTGAAATGCATTTCAAGTATTGGTTGCAATAAAATGAGCTTTGTTTTGCTACTAAAGCTTTTTACAGTAATTACTGCTGAATAAATAGTCAGTATTTGTATAATGAGACTGGTTTTATGTGGTGTGTTTCTGAATGCCATGGAGCATGGAACATAATACAGCACTGAAGTTTGCTGTAAGTAAATGATCTCTCTAAAACCATAACACAATTAATTAAAAATAGTGAAGTGAAGTTTGAATGAGTTTTAAAACCATCCACATTCCAAGATAAATGATAGTAGTCTGGGCTTGAAGCTATTATGACTGAAGGATTTACATAAGAAGTTCAGAAATCCACCTGGTAGGCAAAGTTTCCAAGCAGGAAAAAGAAAAGCAGATCTCCAAAGCTTCATTCTTTCAGTTTTCTTGTAGTAGTCTAGTAGTCTTCCTCTTTCACAACTTGTGCCAACCCACTTGGCCTTCTGTGAGCCTACTGATACCAAAGTGGCTTTCCTGGCTTTCCTTACTCTGAAATCCTTTCTTGGCCCTAAATGTTGTAGAGAAGCTGCTTTTTTTTTTTTTTTTTTTTTTTTTTTTAAATCCTTTGGCTGCTGTTCAGAGTGTTTCAGTTATTACTGTATTTCCCACAGCTGATGCTCTTTCTGCTTCTCAAATGCTCTTCTCTCGTCTGGCTCTAGCATCTTTGATGACTAGGACTCAGATCTGTCTCCTGTTAACCCATCAGCAGGGCCCTCAGCCCCATGATCTACCTTGCTAGTGTGGAATGCCTTTTTTTTTTTTTTTTTTTTTTTTTTTTTTTGTGGCAAGCAAATCCTGCACTAGCACTTTCATGGGAGTTCTGTTTTCAACTAAAAATGTATGGCTGTGGTCTGCTGTGTCTGGGAGTCCATGCACATGGATGTAGGGGAGTCTGTTTAGCACCTCTATCCATCAAACAGCGTTGGGAGAGCAAAAAGGGTTTTGCATTGATTACTTCTGTGACAGAATTTTGTTGGGTACAGACATAGTTTTAGAAACATCCATTTGTAACTGTGAAGCGCACTGAATGGAAATCATGTTTTTTGGGACTTGGTTGTGTTTTCCACTGCTGCTCTGGTAAGCACCATAAGAACGTGATATTTGAGCAGCAGTCACACACGCACATTCACAGACTCTGTCTTGGAGAAGGTGATATTATGGTTCCAGAGAGGATTCTGTTATATGGAACTTGAAATCTCAAGTGGTGATGATGGGGTCAGATGGTATAAAGGCAGAGATGCTCCTGTCTTGTTCCTTCAAGGAAGTACTTTGTTGTTGTTGTTTTGCTTTTGTTTCTATTTTGTTTTTGGCTTTCTTTGTTCTTTATGTAACAGGTTAAAGATCATGCTAGTCTTCCTTCTTTTCTGATTTTCTGTAGTTTTTGCACTACCTGGATGTAGTTCAGCTGTATCTTTCCTGCTTTAAAGCAAATAACTCTTCCTGGTACCCTTTCACAAAGCTCACCAGTGTGTGGAACCCCTTTTTTAAGCTGTTGAAGCAAGGATTTGTGGGATACGGATAGGATGGGAAAATGTCTCAGTAACATAAAGTTCAGCCTTGGTGCTTGGAACAAAGTAATTAAGTGTATTCTAAATGTAAGTGAATTGGCATTGGGAATATAAGACAGAATCAGCTTCTAAGGAAGGATTTGAGCTGTCATAGTATTGTTTCCTTTGCTGTAAAGGGGCAGAAATTCAGTGCCACTACTGTTGTATATAGTTTGTCTTAAAATATACTAACCTAACTATGCAACCCAAAATTGAGATGAAGCTGTGGAAAGTGTGCAAATGCTTCAGGAACCCATGGTATTGCCATGGGTTCTCAGTCTGCATAACTCAACCAAGATGAAGTGCAGGTGGAGGAGAAAGTTGCTCGCAAGTTCTGCCTAATGCGGTCAGTTAACCTTACACTACTATTTTTCAAAGGAACTGGAAAAAAAAAAGAAAAGGTAGTGGAATGGATCTCTGTGAATTTATTGTTTCAAATGGACAAATTTATGTGAGTGGGTTAGAGTATCATGTTTGGTTTGAGTACAGTTAGCAGGAATTGACCCAGTTGGTAATAATTCAGTTCTCTCCACAGCCTTCCCCCAAGTCTGCTCTGAGTGATGGTAGAGTGTTTTTAGATGTGCTTGCCTTTGCGTTGCTACAGGAACACAGAGTAGAGGAGGCTTGGAGGTGGCATGTCAGTAGGCTGCATGGCAACCTGGGGGAGCTGGAAAAGCCTGCCTCTCTGATCATATTCCTCCCTGCCCTGTCTGTGTAGCAAGGGGGCCAAGTGGGATTGAGCTCCAGTGGAAGACAGGAAGCTCTTTTGATCGTTCAGTCTGTTTGATAAGTAACTATATGCTAGATCAGGTGATCTAAGAGCTTACCTCTGAATTCTCTGTAATGGTGTGTGGTGTCCCTTAACATGTATATAATAGTTCATTGCAAAGTTTTGTTTATTTGGAAAACTTCTAAGTCTGCTGTTTCATTTGAATAAATTGTGTCTTACTTTGCTGTCTCTCCAATGAGAAAGCAGCAGTGGTATTCCCATATGACAGACGAAGAGTGGAAATCCAGGCAATAGATATTCAAAGTTTTCTTTTTTTTTTTCTTTTTTTTTCTAAAGTTAAGTCATCAAAACGAGTGTTTCAGTCCATGCTTCTACTTTGAGGATTACGATCAAGTTCTAATATTTAAGCTTAACATGATGTTTATGGATAAAATATAAAGATGATGCATACTATGTACTGGTGTTGAACTCCCACTTCCTTCCATATATTAAAATATGCTAAGAAGAGGTGTGTAAAGGATTTTTGTTTCGTAGACACATTCTAGTCTTCCTTCAAATGCCACCTATTAAATACGGAATTATTGGGAGTCTCTGTCAATTTCTGTCTTGACAGGTGTCCACATCTGTAAAATTATGAGGAGAAGTAATTTTGTGCAGAAGTCTTCTCAGAGAAACCAAGGGTGGAACAAGCCACCATCCCTGCTTGGGTCAAGCTTGATACTGTCGAAAAAGTTCATACTTCAAAATATTTATATACATAAAAATTCCTCCTTCATCTTTAAGGATTTTAACACAGTGAAGGTGTGTTCTTCATTGAGAAGGTAAAGGGTGAATTTTTGAAGTTGTTGATGATGCTGACAGAAGTTGGAATGACTTTGGGATAGCCAGGCCTTCGCCCACTGTCTGCACAAAACCATGCCAGGCAATCTGTGACAGGTGCCCCTACACCTATTTTGGGAGCGGTGAGAGGAGGATCTAATTGTGCAGAACTGTCCCTCAACACATGGTAGCCAGATTCCTGTTTGCCTTTCAAAGAAATTTAATTTTCTGGAACTTCAGGTAATTTATCTCTAAACTTGGACACTTGTCACCATGCGCTGTGCCAGAATGCGCCCCATAGATGTTTGTTTGGAAGGGTCTGTTTTTTCTTTCTGTTGGAGCATGTTGGAGTCAGACCTGGAGTTGTGTAGAAATCGAGGAGTGGAGCAGTGCGGTTGAAAGTTGCATTATTTTCCTGTTCCATCAGGAGTATGTTTAGCTCCTGCTGTGGAGCCATATAGAAGTGCTGGTGAGAGATTTGAGGTCTGTTACTATATCCTGCTACCTGCATCCTGTGGATGCTTTTTTTTTTTTTTTTTTTTTTTTTTTTTTTTTTTATTAGGATGAGCCCTCTTTTTACATTGTTACTCAGAAGACACTGGGCTCAGACAAGAGTGAATTCTAAAAGCAGTGGCCGCTCAAAATTGCTAGCAACAGAAAGTGCTTTAAGGAAAACTATGACTCCTCACCCTGGCTCCATCTATTTTCATGATTTATTTTTCCCATGGGAAGAGATGGTCCGAGTCCCGTTATTAAATACTATTTGCAGTGCCTCCCCAGCAAGCAGTACTATGCAGCATATGCACATAATGGTTCTTGACCATTCAACAAATGTAAAGACTATTACATGCAAGTGGATGTTTCAGTTACACATAACTGTTAGGAGGCTCCAAAATATGACAGCTTCCAGATGTATGAACCGACTGATCCCTTTGTTTAGATTATGCACCACAGCTGATGCCTAGATTAGGGCTGGCTGGACAGAGCTATGGGAGATTTGTCTGGTTTCCACAATGTCATGTTTATATTTCATTTGGATTTCTCCTTCAAAGCTGACCTCCCAGTGACCTCTTAGAGCTGCGTCCACTAGGATCCTAGTTTTAATGCGTCTGCGTTGCTTTTCTTCTGGTGTCTAATGGAGTATGTTCTCATCTTGACACTCATGGACTTTTATATGTGACTCCTGTTAACACAACAGTGAATTATGCTCTTCGGTCTGTGAGCACTCAGGTAAAATGGTGCTTGTGAAGTTTTGTGCCCCACAGCTAGCTATTCAAGAAATATTCTGATTGGTTAAGGTGCTATTTTGGTTATAGACCAATAGTACTGTTCCTTGTCAAATCTTTTTCCTTATGCACATAGAAGAATAAAGCTCAATCTTTCTGAGTTTGCGTAGCGTTTTTTTCTCCTGGTGGAGGAAGGTGTGAATGCATATGCTCCTGGCTGTTCTTTGGGGAGATCAGTAGGAGCTGAAGTGCAGAACCTACTGAGCAGCTCATTATTCTTTGTGTGGTGTATATATTTTTTTCTTAATCATCCATATTCATCTTAATATGTCTTCGATTCTCTGATCTCTCCAGTCTTGTGCTATGCAGGAGGTATTTTCCCATGTGTGTTTTTTGGTAACTGCCTGGAAAAAACAGAGGAAACCAATATGACTTCTCTAGTGACTAAGTGACAGTTCTGCAGAAGAAGTGCAGTCTCCCCTTGGGGTACAGAAAGGTGCACACTCTCACTACTATTGACCAGCAGCATGCAAGTTGGCACTGCTGATGCTTTACTGAGGAGGCAGATTCCTGAGATGCTGCTGCACGAGAGAGAATTCAGTGATGGGAAGTATGATTTCTTTGTGCTGAAAATGCGTAATGCCTTAAAATATCTGCTTTGCTTTTCTGCCCATGAATCAAGAAGGAGAATGGGAAAATGTTTTGCTCCTGTTTTGTGTGATCTGTGCTATTTTATTATTTCACTTAAAATATACTAAATATGATGAATACCAAATAGAATAAGCTGTTTTCATCCTTGATACTCGTCCAGTAATATTGATTAAAATATTGTTGGTTTTGTGGTGTATTGCAAGGTTTTATTAGAAATAGGTGGAGTTAAAATTGCAAAGAGTAGTTCAAAATTTTAAAATATTATATATTTTTCTTCTTAGCTGTGTAAACTTAGGGTTGTTTTTATTTTCTTTAATAGGAAGCTTTATTATCCATAAATACAACTTACTTGCTGTTATCTTTCTGTTGGTTTTATTCAGCATCACCTCAGTTGCTGTAATCATCTTGAATTTGGCAGTAGTAGTATTTTTTTGAGGTAAAAGGCCCTTTATAGAAACTGCTGACCATATATATACATTTTGATGTGTGGATGATTTTAATTTTGGTTTTCAGAATGAATGTCTTGGCTTTAACTTCTGCTTGGTTTTGTAAAAACTTAGTTATTTCAGTCCTTGAGCAAAATATATAAGAGGTAAGGGAATGAGGAAAACTATAACTCGACTCCTTCTGCAAAGGTGCTACTCCTTTAGAGAATTGCACAGAACTTCATTCCAGCTTCAAATATACAAGTCATCATTGTATATTTGAAACATCTGTATATTGCTCATGTGCAAGAAAAAGCTGATATTTTAAGACACATGTGCAGTGTTGAACACCCGTATACTTGAAATTGGAACTGAGCCCTTGAACTGGAATACGGTCTTCATTTATTAACAGTAGGATAAATTAAAAGAAACAGCCTTCTCTTGTTTACCAGTCTGATCTGTTTCTGCTTTTCAGTCAGTAACCAAAAGCTAAGTGCAACAAACTAGAAATGAGCACTGTTAAGTCAACTTTTTTAAAGTCAACTGATTTTTTTTTTCCCCCCTTAAATCATTGCTTAAGGGCTTCTGGCCCCTAGCTCAGGAATCCTGCCCAAAAATGCCAGATGTATTACACAGTCAAGTATTGCAATGTAAATAGTGCTCTGTGCCATGAGAGCAGGGTGGTCCATCTCCTATTTAAGAAGGAGGGGGAAAAAAAAAGGAGGGGGGAGGGAAGGGGGAAAAAAAAAACAGGAAAAAAAAAGAAGGAGGGAGAAAGCAGGGGGAAAATCCATGCACTCTGAAATAAGCACAGTAGTTGCAGTGTTATTTGTGTTTTTGGCTGCACAGCCAGTATTTTGGAACTGAAAGAGCACAGATAAATTAGTGCGTTGGACTGGCAGATAGTAATAACTGAAACTGAGATGCTAGAGAGCAAGATGTGGCTTGGCAGAGGCTGCTTAATTTAGTCAAGCAAGGATGTAATATGTAAAATATTAGAGAAAGGAAAGGCAATTGCTGACAGGCAGAACTTTTCACTTTACCTTATTGTGAGCAGCGATCTCACGCACATGGAAACAGAGTGGACAAAGGATGGGAAGCAGGACTGCAAGGCATAGGGCTGCGCTCAGGACCCCACACTGTGCTGTGGAAAAAAGGGGTGTGTTACTGCACCTCCTGCATATAAACATTGCAGAGCTGTTCTTCTTTTAATTAAATCTTTTTGATGTATATTGAGAATAAATTGCCTTCCAGCGTGTTATCTTTGTCAGAGGTGGTAGTGGATACAGGAGATTTATTCACACATCTTTCTGTTTTGTATATGAGCGTGTCATTTATATATAGTAGTTGAAAGGAGATTCCACAAGTCTGACCTAAAAGGAAATTGCCAAGGGTAGTGCAGTAATCAGATTTACGTTTGGGTTATCTGGCAAATCTCTGAGTTGCTATAGCTTCCTTAGGTGTGCGTAGAGGGGAAAGGAGTTATAGAAAGTTATTTGTACGTGATAAACACTATTTAAATAGCTGCAGGAATGTAATACGAATGCAGATCTCAGTGCAGTCTCCTCTGTGAGACAGCCACAAGATAAATAAGCTTTTAACCTCTCTCTTCCCACTGACTCTATGATAATATAATAAAATCCATCATCATTGCAGCTTTAAGTCGTTCTTTGTAAGTTACCGTTACTATGATGGCAGGAGGGGAAGAAAAAAAAAAAAAAAGAGAGGTTTACCAGAAGGACACGTTTCCTAAATGGAGCTTCTTGTGCGTTTGTCTTCTTGATTCTCCACTTGAGCTTCATTCTGATTTCACTTACATCAGTCTTACTGGCATTTCGAGGGAAAGCTATCCTCATAAAACAAGCTGTTGCTGTTTAGAAACTGATGCTGTTTAAGCAAGTTATAGAAAATATGATATCCAAGTGCCAGTTATTAAGTTTGAGAAACAAACAAAAAGTTTATTTTGACTTCTGATAGCAGATAAGGGCTAGCAACTTGAGAGACTTGTGATCAGGCCCAAACATCTATTAACTACTCTTTCTAGAGATTTGGGGAAATAGGATGACCTTTTTTATTCTTTTTTTCTTTTTTTCCCCCCCCCTTTTTTTTTTTTTTTTTTAAAGTAGGCTACAGTTTCACATGGCTTGCAAAAGAAATCTTTCTCCCTTTTTGTTTCCCACACCAATTGATTTATCATTTTGCTTGCAAGCAGACTTAGAATGTTAGGGCAGGAACACACTCACTTTTTTCTCGTAACTTTTTTGTTGCGGACCGAAACCAGTTGACTTGAATAAATTTTTCTGTGGTCTGAATGAAGCCAGCAACGTGGAAAAATCTTGCCATTCAGGGCCTTCTGAATGTACATTTCAGCCACACAGTAAGCTGCATTGGTAGGCAGTGGACTGCTAAATACAACCATTTTTCGCAGCAGAGAGTTAGACAGGTGATTAGCATAATTAGCACAGAGTAGGCTATACATATGGTAATGTTAAGTGTGTAAATGCCAGCTGCGGTGTAAAATTTATGTCAGGGGTCGACAGGGCTGTGCGAAAGTATTGTGTTACAGCTGCAGGTCAAAGCCTCCATTGCTTTACCCCCTTTTCTCTTGTTGGTGAATGCGCTAAACAGAAGAGAAAGACAGACAGAAATATAACAGATAAGGCTTTGATTGAACAGCCCGGCTCTGTGCGAGAGGGACTGCTCCCTGAGAGAGAGGGGGGAGAAACCCCCAAACTACACACACGCACACAAAACAAAAGCCCCCCTCTTTCGCCATAGATGTTTTGCATCACGCAGCCTACAAATGTGTTGCTGTCTCTGGGCTTTGTCATTAGGATTGGGGGAGGGGAATCTGTGAGCGGAAAGGTAAGAGTTTGCTAATTGTGCCTTAAGGAACAAAAACAAACAAACTCGAATTCAGTTTATCCTTGCTGCATTCCAGCCTGAAGTTTCGTTTTTTTTAGTACATCTCTTATTGCATATAGGGAACAAAGAATTAAAAAGTCTTGAAGGTGACAGTATTATATGTAATAAAATCTTAACAGTGCAACAATCTTCAAGCTGCATGACTGGTTTTAGATTAAGTGCCAAAAGTTTCTCTGTGGTTTTGTGTGTGGGTTGCTACACTTATTCCCCAGGTTCCTCCCACCTCCTAAACCACTGAATTCTTTATAAATTAAAAATGACTAATACAAGTTTCTTGTTTTAAGGGAACACAGCATTGAAGTGTACACATCTTTTTCAACAGCTGATGGGGAAATCTGTAGATCTCTTTGTTGCTGTAAACTGTTCATTTATGTATTTCAAATTTGCAACTTTTTTCTCTTTATGTTTTTTGTAGTCGGCTATAAGGAGTAGTGGTGTTGACAGAATATAGTTCACACCACACTGACCTTGTGATGAAACTTCCTCACAGCCGCAGGGGGTCCTTATGAATCAACCCCTAATCCAGCTAATCCTGATCGCAACAAAATCATGAAAGTGGCTCCCGGTGATGTGTGTTTCCCCGCACAGATGCAGCGAGAGGGAGCAGTGCTGGCAGTGAATGGGCGCCGCGTGACTCTCCTTGCTCACGGGCTGGTTGGCGGAGCTGCATGTCCTTTGTGCCAGGGCCCTGCGCGGGAGGCAGCCGAGGGGCCGCGTGAAGGCGAACGCAGCGGGGCCAGCATCCTGCACCGTGTGACGCCTGGGTGACACCGTGCAAAGCAGTGCTGCTGGCCTTGCTGAGCCTCACAGCCCGCAGCTGGGGCTAACACTCGGCAGTGGCGTGCAAGCACGCAGACCACTGTCCCAGCTGCATGTCTACTCCTCTTCCTCCTGTTGGAGTTCTGCTTTTGAAGGGAGGACAGGCTCTCCTTGCATCACGGTGGGGTCTGCATCAAAGCCAAGCTCTCTGAACGGTCAAGCTGGCTGCAAGCAGAAAGCGAAGATTGCTTTGTGGGGTTGGTCTGCTCATCCATTTAACTTTCTTTCCCAGTCCTTTTTGTTTTAGAATAAACTTAGCCATATGGTCACACTCCCAGTGTATCTGACAGGAATCTCTGAGTGCATCCTGCACAAAGTTGAATGTGCTCTTTGCTTTTGGGTGTGAATGCGAGCAAACTATGAAAAATGGGCCTCTTGACAGATGCAGCCCTGTCTTGGGAGCTGGTGGCCGGTAAGAAATATCGAGATGGGGGGAGCTGTGACAGGCAGCAGGTTCGGTGCTGGGGGAGCGCTGACCTGACCTGATTGTGTCCAACAGTGAGAGCAGTTCTGCTTCAGTGCAAAGCCATTCAGAAGGAAGCTGCTTAGGCAACAACAGATGGTACAGCAAGCAGCTGGTAGGGAACACTTGAAAGAAATTGTACCCGGTTTCATAACATATTCATTCTTTTCATTTTTCTATATGTTAGTTTTGTTACCTCCTAAAAAAACATGGTTTAGGAAATGATATCCACTAAAAGATTCTGGATGAAGAACTTCATCGTGACTGTTTTCTATTCCCTTGGAAAAGAAGTATATTTAAGTTTTGTGCTTCTCCATGTACAGATTAAACTTGTGCTATCCCAGGAGTCCAGATGAAAAGACTTAAAAATGCTGCTTTTAACCACACAGGAAAACAATTACATATTTGAGGAAAGGGCACCGAGAGGTTAAATGAAAAGTTGGGTCTAGAGGAAAGCTGACTGCTGTGGAACAACACAGCAAATTGTTTTTAACATATTATCCTGCAGAAGTTCTTAGTCAAGTTAAAGTAACTTAAAACAATTACATTCAGCTGTTTTAAAATCATTAGGCTTAGACCTTGAAGCCTTTTACATACGCTTCTCAGCAGAACTCTTGGAAGCCTTTTTTTTTTTTTTGAGTATGATTGAGAGTTTTGGCCTGTTATTAAGAATACATGGATATTTTCTTAAAGTAAGACTTTCATCTTTGCTCCTCAGCTGGTGTAACAGTCCTCCGTGGACTGCTGGCGAGTGTGCACTACCTATAGGTCTTCCCGCTGATCTCTAAGAGGCAGAGTCTAAAGTCCTGTATTTCTTTGATGTTTCACCTAGAAAATTCTGTGCTTAGACTCATCCACCAAAAACAGCCCTGACCTGAAGGGACCACCTCTTTGGAGAAAGGATCGTTCACTCTCCGTATCCATTCATTCCTCAGTCTCTTTGTTGAAATGGTCAACAACGTATAGCAATTGTGATGGTGACTTTCTATAATATGGACACCTGCCCATAAGGAAATGGACTGAGACCACCAACTCATTGCACATAAGCTACCAAACAGCTGTCGGGATAGTAAACAACTTGCCGTCACTATTGTTCCTGGCTGGATTAGAACCAGTGACCCCAAGGTGAACAGCTCATATCCTGTTACCAAGGACATGTGTCCCGGCTCAGTAAGCAGCTACTGAATTTTATATCTAATTGGGAAATTTGAACTACGTGTATGAGATTTGTCCTTTCTGTATACTTTTGTACAATATTAATAGTGCTTGGATTTTTTTCTCACTTTGTACTGCCTTTTTTATGTTTTTTCTGCTGAGCTTATTTCTCAGCACAAAGACATCAAGAAAGAAGTGCATCAAAAAATCATTGTTTTTTTAGCAGTTGGGACTACCTTATCAGAAATACGATTTTTTCTGCCTGTGGGCAAAAAACACAGGTATACATGTAGAATCACCCACCCCCTTCCTTTTTCCCTAAAAACAAACAAACAACCCCCCCCACACACACACAAAAAAATCTCTTCAGCTCTTACAGGTGCAAATAAAGTTTTCAGGTGTGAACTGGGGCAGCTGTTGTTGGTGCTCTTCCTGGGTCTGCAAGCAGCTTGTGTCCTTGTCATTGCCCTGAACTTCAAACTGTAACAGAATGAAAACTGACTGTATTTTTGTGTGTCTTTATGTTTGCTATTTGTAACCATTAGCATTAATGAAATTTATAGCAACAGCACTGGGTTCATTCCTAGCATGTGTGAGGGGTGTAACTTAGGTCATATGGTAGGTTAGCAAATAATAAGCAGACTTTTAAAGTGCTTTGGTGTTTTCTGCAACTTTACTGTGCTTGTAGGAAATAGGCTTTTTGTTTGCTTTTTTTCCTTGAGAAAAAAAAAGCCTGAAGTTTATCTGATTTTTGTTGCGGTAGAGGTGTTTGAGCAGGTCACCTTGCCTCTAGATTCTTCTAGAAGCCAGCGGGGCCACAGACAGGCAGGAGGTGGTTGATGTTCTCTCTGTGGCGTGAGAGCATTCCAGCGGACGAGCGTGCTGTGCTGCTGGCCCGTGAGACACCAGCGCAGTGTCTGTATGGGAGAGCGAGGCTGTCCCAGCCTGGGCAGGCGCGGCGGCCGCTGTTGCGCGTGGTCTGCGCAGACCTGGGTGCGTGTGTGAAGAGGAATAAATGCCATGCGAGAGAACTTAAATGCAGCATGAAATTTCTGACCGTCCCGAGTCCACTGCTAGCATAAATTACATTTAATTACATGATAAAGATTATCATTTTTTTGTTGAGCTGTTTCACCACCCTTTGAATGACCATGTAATCTCTTTAAAAAACAGATTGGGTACCATTATGTTCTGACTCCTACAGTGCATCATTCCTTTTTTTTTTTTTTTTTTTTTTTTTCTTTTTGGTTGGTAAGTCCGTTTAAGAAACACCCTACTAAGTCTTTATTTTGCACAATGAAATGAATGAGCAGAGAAATCAGTGTACAGAATAAAGAAAAATCTTTATGATAATATAATCCCTAAGGACTTCAGAAACCTATCTTTAGCACTGTTATAAAATCAAAATTTAAAAGATAGTGTCCTGAAGACAATAGTTAGCAGTAGCAGAGACTTGAGCATGTAAACCAAGACCAGCTCTGATGGCTCTACAGTAACCAGATATGTCCAGTTACATTTCTTGTGCTGAATAATCTTGTTTTTAAATTAAAGCATTGTGCAAACTTTGCAGACCAACAGTTTTATCTTTGTACCCTGCCAGTCAGTCCTAGAAGTAAGTCTTGTTTCAAATAATCCTAAGGAAATTTCTTGCCTCCCCCCTATTAGGAAGAATCAGGATACACTGTCTGTGTGCAGAAAAACTCTATCTGTTGCTGACAAGAATATGATGAGCAGCACATGCGAGCTCAGATGTTCAAGAGAACCCAAAGCCAGGACTCCCCTGACAGCAACGGGAAGCATTAAATCAAAAAGCCATTATTTTCCCATGCCCAGTACGAGGCAGAGTAATCTTCATCCCTGCCAGACAATTTTCAGCTCTTGTATCTCTATTTCTATTTATGTGATTTTGATCTTGTATGATTAGTACTTGGCTGCTATGTTTTGTTGTAACGAGGTGCATGCTTCTTTGGGGAAAAAAAAGACGGAAATTGTCACTGATGTCCTTAGATACTGCCATCTGCTCTGTGATAGGTGGCATTTTTCTGGTCTTAGCGCACTCATAGGATGGGGAGCTGAAGTCGTGGCTGGATGCTTTATCCACATGCCCCTGTAGTGGACTGAAGCTGGTTTCGTTCTGATTTGAGAGACAGCAATATACTCGTATGGTAGATATGTCATGGGACCAGCAGGAAGGAGACTGGATGAGGAAGAGGAGCAGAAGCAAGCCTTGAAGAGCAGTCACGATGAGAGGCAAGACAAGGAGCTGGACTTCTCGGCAGCACTGCACAGTACAAGGGGCTGTGAGGCTACCCTGCAAGTCCAGGCTGTCTCTCTCTGCACATCACGGTGCTTTGGATCGGTTAGTACAGGTTGCGTCTCAAGGAACTGTATTGGTGTGTGATTCCCATCTTTGCTTTTATGTGGTTGCCAACTCACGGACAATTTTTTAGTTCCTCCCTAGTCCCATTCCAGTGATAAAATGATAACGTGTATTGCAGTTTGCAGATGTTGTCCTTTACTGGGTTTTGCTCAAGCAGTAATGGAAGCATTGCAAAGGGCTCATCTGCCTGTTTGATATGTCAAAAAATATCTTTTGGAAAAAAGAAAATACAAAGTGTGAGGTGTCCAGTGCTTTGAGCTGTCAGCATGAAAATGTTGACCAGACTGCTGTAATGATACATGTTTGTAACGTCTTAAAAAAAAAAAATCCTTGTTGATCATATTTATTCTTCCTCACATGTTCAAACAGAAACACAGTCTTTAGGAGAGACGTTCTCCTGAAAACTTTGCTGCATTCAGGCACCACAGACTGGTCATACAAAAACTGAAGCTCCAAAACCAGTAGGTAGTTCTGGAAGCTCTGCTCTGGTTTCTCAAATTCTGTCCTCTGCTTAGTAGAGAAACATTTTTATTTCAAGTGGAATAAAAGCTCCCAGGAATGTTCTTATTTTAGAGAGGTCTCGCTCTGTGCTATTTGTAGTTCAGTTCCACACAAGGTAGCTATTGAATAGTTAATAAAGGTAGTGTTCATATCTGAAAAAACAACAAAACCTGGGGCTATACACTGCAATTCCAGTAATTTGAAATGGAATATTGTAAGATATCTGGAAAAAGAAATACTTTATGCCTTTAGAACAACTGGACAGCAAATTAACAAGCAGTGATTTTTGGCTGTCATTCACTGCCTGATTTGGGATCAAAATTTGTTAGTGTAGCAGAGGTCAAATTTATTCCTAAAGATATTCTGTACAGAAGTGGTATGTTCCAGAGTTCCTTACAAGGAAGGAACTTAAATGTAATTTAATTGCATGTTAATGTAATATCAGGCAAATATCGAATGCTAATTTTGAGAAAGTTCATATGGGTAAGAGTGACATTTGAGGTAGAAATGAGTGTATGAATGGAATAACCCAATAACTTCAAAATTGTTAGTAAGGCAGTGGAAATCTAAGAGTCAGAAACTGCGCCAATGAAAACAAGTCAAGTTTCACACTTTCGTTATTGGGGAAGGTGCAGCTGTGTTGTGAAAATGTATATGGGAGGTGGGCAGCTCTGGTTTCCTGATTGCTCCTCACTCACTCTTAATTGAGAAGAGGCACTGCAAGCACTTCATCGTGTGACCACGAAGACATGAACGCTCCATGACAGGATGCACAGCCCTTCACCCTTAGGGCGCCCGTTCAGGTGTGTCCTAAGTGAAGGACTCGTTACTGCCTCACAGTTGCTGGTTGTACAGACAGGAGGGAGATGAGCTGGTCAGGCCAGAGTCCCCACTGACATTACAGAATCACAGACTGGTTGAGGTTGGAAGGCACCTCTAGAGATCATCTAGTCCAATGCCCCTGCTCCAGCAGGGAAACCCAGAGCACGTGGCACAGGGTGGCATCCAGGCAGGTTCGGAAGATCTCCAGAGAAGGAGACTCCACAACCTCTCTGGGCAGCCAGTTCCCAAGGGCAGCCTGTTCCTGCACCAAGGGCAGTTGCTGGAGCTGCAGCCCTGGAGAAGGGCTGTAGGTTTAGGAGGCTGAAGTAGGAGCCCATCTGGGCAGGAGGGGAGTGCAGGAGGCGCAGGGTTGTGTTTGATGGTCATGGGGACCTGCTGGCACAGATCGGCTCTGCCATGGGCAGGCAAGGAGCTGAGAAGGGAGCTGTGGCCGTCCTGCATCCGGGAGAAAAAGGACTTCCCTCTTCTCTGGAAAAGCCATTCGGTGGCTTTTAACAAGAACTGATTTCTCTGCAACAAAGATGCTGGCAGTGAAGCTGCCTTATGCTGAAGACAAGCCTTCACAAATGTTCCTGAGTGCTAGAAAGTGATACATTAAGTGAGGAATGGTGCCCCTATCCTGGTCTGCTGTTCAAATAAGCATCTGGCTTGCGGGCAGGAGTGTCACCAGCTTGGCTGTCCAGGCGCTACATCACGAGGAACTGTGTGGTATGGCCGCCAGGTCACTCTTGGTGCATCAGGAAAAGAGAGTGTTGTGCAGGCTTTGTCACCAGGACATTGACATGGAGAAGCTCTACCTGTCTTCAGCATGGAAGGAAGTGGCTGCTGATACTCTATGCCATCATAGGATCTAAAAGTCAGCAGAATTTTAAGTGTAAAATATTCTTGTTTTAAAAAAATATGAAAACACGGTCCGTAAAAGAAAATCACAAAAGACTCTCTCTTTGGTTGGTCATAGTTTCCATTGCATCAGTTGCCCTGTAGTACGGAAACCTTGTGATGAGTGTAACATATATATATTGTTTTTTTAAGTGTAAGGGATGACGTGCTGTTGAGTGTGAGGTGAGTGGTATTGCTCATCTCCAGTTCACAGGGTGAGGCTGCAGGTACATTTTGGTGATGTTTTTAGTAGTCTCTCTCAAGGTTTTGCCACCAGTTTTGGACATCTTAAATAAATAAATAAAAGCATAAAAAGAGTGCCTGCGTAATAGAAGGGCTTATCCAGCTGACTGGAGGCTTATGATCCTTGAGCATGGCAGCCTCCAATTGTTTTCATAAGCTTTCAGTTAAAAGCAGCAAGAGTATATAATTGTTAGAATCTTTGGTAGTGGTGTTTTTTTTTTGTTTTTCTCTTTACTTCTCATTGTTTATGATATACTGAGAGGCCACTGATGTATCCACTTGCTTCTGGTCCATCCATATATTTTCACATAAAGTGTCTTTGGCAGTCAGTCAGAATTTTCCTCTGCAATCTAAGGTTATATATTTTTTGTGTGTATGAGTGTTAGGTTGTATAAAGTATCTAGGTTTAGCCTATGAAATTACTGTTTTTGGCAGAAGAAATGTACATAATGGACCCCTCAGAAATAATGAATAATGAATGCCTTAAGAAAAATGTGCAGCAGCTCTATTGTTGAGATCTGGAACATGAGCCCACTTTCTTGGATGTTTTTGTTATTCTTGTTTTGAATGTAAAAGGAGAGAAAACAGCATCTCCTCTCACAACTGACTTGTGCCATGCAGTTTTGATTGGCTAAATCTGCCTTGTTCTGTGAAGTTAATACAGTTTGACAAGGGCTTGATTAGGAAGCAATTGTTTCTGTTGATAGTAAACAGTTGGTCACTTGCAGCAGAGATGGGAATGCCTCCTTTGTGGTGATCCAAGGTTGCAGTAGTACCAGGAAAAGGTACTAAAACTCCTGTTTGAATTGAGGCCTTACTGTCTTGGGTGGCATTGAAACATGGGGAGGGCAGCAGTTTGTTTTCAGAAGTAGTTGTTATGTTCCAAGACTTGCAGATGAAGATATCTATATGCTTCACCCCACTCACCCCTGTAAGATCAAGCAAAATGTATCATGGAGTTCAGTCTGGTGGGGAATTAATGCTTGGTAAAACATAACATTAGCTTTTTTTTGTTATGATGCATATGCCGTGAGTCTGACTGATTACATATCTTGTCACTGTACTAAGGGGAATCCAGGTGTACCCTGCCTTTTATGTTTTGTTTTTGTGACCTGGTCACTGTTACACAAGGTGAAGGAGGTAATAATGCATGTGACAGGCCGAGAACATGGTTGGAGTGTGTGGTGTAGATGCCTTTTTCTTCAGAGAATTCTTGAACTAGATATTAAGCAATGGTTCAGAAAAGAATAAATGCGTGGCTTAATTTTTGAGGACCTGGTTCTGACAGTTTTACCCAGCTGGTTGGGGCCCAGCTTTTTCCTGGTGGTTCTGTTATCCCCAGCGGGATTACAGGTGAATGGAGAGTCCAGCTCACGGAAAAAAGCAAGTCCCAGAGTTGCTCACAGGCTTGCGAACATCACCCAGCACCTTGGACTGCCAGCTAGTCACAGATAAGTCGTCAGCTATAAGGCCTCTAAAGAGATAGGTGTGCAAGTCTAATTTCTGTTCACAGATGTCACAAAACATCTAAACTTAGTTATTCAGATCACCAGTGCCAGGGTGACTAGAATTGACGAAAACATAACAAATTAGACCAGGTCTCTAGGCTTGGACTTAGTAGAGCAGTAAAGGTAAAACAATAAATTGTAAGGGATGGAAACAATTTGTTGGTGGTGTTCTTGTCCTCCTCATCTGGATATGGTCTTGATTCAGCTAATGGATTGGATTAATTGAACCTTCTCCCACATGCATTTGCTGGAAAGACTTTAGGGGAGGTTGTGTAAAGTATATGAACTCTAGCTGAATGCCTTTTTGCAAGCTGGAAGATAATTTTCCATTTTTATGTAACTTTCTCTGGCAAGGGAAATTGGATATGGCTCCCTCTAGAGCCTGTCTGACTTGGAGTCTTCTGCCTTTTTTTTTTTTTTTTTTGGTTAACCATATTTTGATTCAGAGTACAATGTTTAGACTGCATGTGAGTGATAATCATGCTGCATCACAGCATATAATGTAGGTACCAAATCACTGGGGCAAATTGTTAAACAACTGTAAATAGTCTGCTCTGCTGCACTCAAAACTGCACTTCTTTATAAGAGCTTAATATTTTTAATTTTACCTGCGGTTCAGAGAAGTACACATGCTCACTTTTCTTTCCCTCCTCCCTCTTTTTAAATGAAGAGAAACATTCCCCTTCTGCCTTTGCCAAATCATTTAGGAGAAGAGTGTAAATTGAAGCCATTTATCTTGAAATGTACTATTGGACCAGACTGTTTATACAAGTGTAAGAAATTGTAACATAGGAATATTTGGTCTGGTCTGCAAGGAAAGGGTTTCTCTATTTTTTTTTCTTTTTTTTTTTTTTTTAATTTTTACATATGGAATATTGGTTGAAAAACCACGTGCGTAAGGAACTCCAATTTACACATCAATGTTCTAGTGCAGTTGGGACAGTGGTGTTCTTTACTAAGGAACAGGATTTTTTTTTCCCCTCACAGTGTTACTAAAACAAATCTGATACTCATTTTAGAGTCACATTGTAATCAGTTCGAGGTGGAATATTCCATGAGCGAGGTAAAGTTTTTATGCCTGGAGAGTGCTGATCATGTGAAGCCAGCCTCACTTGTTACGGACTAACACAAGGCTGTTCTTATTTGCTCTTCAGTTGGTGGACGAGTGAGCCGGGAGTTAAATTACACGCGGCAGAAGATTGGTGAGGAGGCCATGTTTAACCCGCAGCTCATGATTCAGACTCCACAGGAAGATGGTGCTAATGTACTAACAACAGAAGCACTCAAGCAGCACCTTGACTCTGCTCTTCAGGCCAGCAGAGTACATGTCTATATGTACAACAGGTAAGCAGGAGAGCAGAGGTTTGCATGGGCTTCTGTAGCAACTCAAAAATGGACTTGTGCTTCTGTGCGTGTGTTTGCCCTGAAGCGGGTAGCGCTTCAGAGCCTTTCCCCTTTGGTATGTGCTTTGATTTGAATGTGTGTGGTTACTGATTCTTGCAAGTGAGGTGAGATAGCAGTTATCAGCAGGCTTTTAACAGACTAAATGATATAAGAAGCGTTGGATGAGATTTTAAAATGTACCCTCATCATCGCTGCTACAGTGCCCCCCTTTTCCTTAGTAAAGGAACGATAACTGTGCTGCTAAAACAAACTACCTGATGGATGAGATTCCATTTTGTAGTTGAATTCACTTGCTGATGCCTGCAGGAGGCAGGTGATGGCTGGGAACACTAGCACAAGCGTAGCAATTGCTTCAGGAGTGTTCCTTGCAAATGGAAGTGTGCCCAGGGTGCACTCTGCAAGGTAGAAAGTCCACTGTGTTTCAGCACATCCAGCTGATTACCAAACAAACCAGGATGGCTCGAGCTGTCTTCTACCTGGCCTTGTCTATGGCATGGGAAGCCACAGCAGTGGTAGCAGTGATGCAGATGAACAAAGAGGGCATAAATCCCAGCCTTTCTTTTCTCCTGCATGCCTGAGTTAGGGCTAGGAAAGCCCTCTGAGCCTGAAACTGACCTCTCTGTCATGTCATTGAGTGATATCTTAAGTCACAAATGGTCTCATGTATAGCCAGTTTTCTGTCCCTTTCAGTTGGGTTGAATAGCCTGATAATCCAAAGTAGCTCTGTTATTTTTAATAGGTTTTACAGAGACTGTTTATCATATTCAACAAATATTTATAGCATGTAACTACAAAAAGAAAGGCCTTTGCCATTGTGATACGTGTTATACCTCCACTGAATAAAACTTGCCATTCTTAGTAATTTGCTACTTAGGTCTGCTTGTGTATATGACTTGCTGTTTTACATTAGGTCACATTTTAAAAATACCTTTACAGTTCTTGTGAAGTAAAAAAAAATAAAAGAAAACACGTTGTTTGTATTTATTGCAGACAGTGGAAATTGGAACACTTATGTTACAAATCAGGAGAACTCATCACAGAAGCAGGTTACATGGACCAGGTAGGAATACCAGGCACTTGGTTGTAACCATTTTATATTCTCGTGATTCAACTGGTGCTGATTGGATCATGTTCTAGTCTAACTTTGTTTTTTTTTTCTCCCATTTCTGTTTTTTACAGATTATAGAATATCTTTATCCTTGTTTAATTATCACTCCTTTGGACTGCTTCTGGGAGGGAGCAAAGCTACAGTCAGGAACTGCGTATTTGTTGTAAGTGTGCTGTTTTTATAACTTTATAGTCTGACTGGTTTTAATTGTAAAACCATGCATGTTTTTCAGTTGTATTTCCATTGTTTATTCAGATTCTGGTTTAACCAAAAAACATTTTTAAAAACTGTCACTTCAGAAAATATGCATTTTTTAAAATAGAACAAAGATATTCTGTTTATAAAAGATGGTTTGTATGCATCAGTTGAAGTCCTGTGTTGTAATTTTTATTGTTCTATTGGCATGCAAAAGAAAATGTAAGTTCTGAAATCTCCTTTTTTTTACCTTTTGAAAATAAAAACAGAAAAGTTTATTTTCATTAGCTGCAAAGCATTAATTGGCTGGAAAGTCATTTTAGTTCAATGAAAGCGTAGCTGTCTTGGGTAAAATCTGAAGTCTTCCTAAGGAATTGAAAGGAAAATATTTTGTTCATGAGATTGTTAAAGAAACGAAATATAGTATCTTTTATGAGCAGTTTCTCACGATTTAAAAGTGTGATATTATATGCACTGAATCCTGCAAAGAGTTAATTGCTAATCTGTGCAGGCGTTTTCTGTTAATTATGCTAGAGTTAGCACTTGAGTTATTGTTTCTGTCCTGGCTTGCATGTCTCTGTAAAAGCAATTTGCAATGGCCATCTCCTAACCTTCAGTGTACAGTTTTAGATGGGGAAATAAAGGGGTTTGTGTTTTCTGGTTGGGAGGTTCCGAATAATGACTTAAGCCTGGTTAAGCAGATACAGTGTGGTTTGAACCACAGAACAAGGCAGCCAAAAGCCTTTCTGGGCTGTCAACATCACAAATTCAAAAGTGGGGGTGGGAGATGTGAGAGTGATAGTGGTGACAGCCATGGTAGCAGCAAAGCTGGATGGCTGATAGTCATGCTGCCAAAGCGCTTGAAGGAGCACAGTATTGTTATGGATAAACAAAGATCAGCTATATTGATTGATTACATTTGCAAGATGATTATTAGACTAGCAAGCAGTAATCTGATACTATGTGAAAGGCTTTCCTTCCTCAGCTCCCTCTGTCCTTTCTCTCTCCCCTCCCCCCAAATTCTTTAAAGCAGCAGTTGGCTGCTTTTTTGCTGTTTAGGTGCTTGATGGTTTGTTTTACTTTGTTTGTAAATGGAAGTATTTTTAGCATGTGAATATTCCCTTTCATAGAGTAACTTGTCTGTAATTACTGAGAGTTTTTGTTGAAATTAATGGGTCTAAAAGAAAAGTATACATTCATGAATATAATTAAAACATGCATTTCATTTTATGAACAAACCAAACCTCACCAGAAAGAGTTTGTAATAGAAAACAACACAGTCATTTTGCGTGAATATGAATTAGAAATTGTTTTGGTACTTTTTTTTTTTTTTCATTGTCATTTGCCCTGATTTCCTTTGCAGAGGGAAACCTCCTTTGCAGTGGATCAACTTTGACCCCTTAGAATTCCTGGAAGAGTTAAAGAAAATAAACTACCAAGTGGATAGCTGGGAAGAAATGCTGAATAAAGCAGAGGTTGGTCATGGTTATATGGATCGACCTTGCCTGAATCCTGCTGATCCTGATTGTCCAATCACGGCTCCCAACAAAAATTCCACCAAAGTAAGTTTGCTTTTCTTTGCATAGATCTTGCTCAAGGGAGCCCGATGAGGCGGGGGGAGAGAGAAAATGGTGCTCTTTCCTTCCAAACAAAATATATTTCATATATCTCAGTGATTTCCTTATTCTACTGCTATTATGTGACATTCGCCCAGGGTCACTAACATTCCCTCAGACTCTGATGCAGTTCTTAATCCTACACCTTTAAGGTGAGGCTGCAGTTCTGTGCTGCTGGCCAGGTGTGGCAATGTGGTGACACAAGGTTCAGCTTCTCAGTGCCCCTTTCGGGGGAACATGGCCACTATGGGCTCAGTTGCCTTTGTGCACTGATGCTGTACAGCAGGGGTTCCCTCAAGTAGGGCCAGTTTTGCCAACCTTTGTGCAGAATTGGAAGCAGTGAGCGCTAACTTCATATGCTACTTTCTCAGTCACACTAGACTTTGGAGAAACTGCCCTCTGGTGAACAAGTATTGGGCTAGTTTGGCTAATCCATTTGCTGAGAACATTTCTTTTTATAGGCTTCCTAGACTATCTTTAGTATCTGTTACACCAGTACAGTAGACATTCATTTAGGATATGAATTTGTTTGAAGTTGGGCAGCTGATAAATTTCTTCTTCGTAACTTTATTCTAGCCTGTTGATGTGGCATTGGTTTTGAGTGGTGGATGCTATGGACTGTCCAGAAAATACATGCATTGGCAGGAGGAGTTAATTATAGGTGGTACAGTCAAGAACAGTTCTGGTAAACTTGTGAGGTAAGCAAACAAATGCTTAAAACTTAAAAGCTTTTCTTTGTTCAGGATTTTGAGAAGGTGTGGGGGATTCTGCAAACGCTGTTGCCTTTCAGAATCTGGGAATAATGCGTATAATGAACCGTGGTTTAGAAGAACATCCCTGATAAGAACGGAAGTTAAAAATGTGATTAGGCAGTCATATCAATCTATAAAGGTATTACTGTCTCCTGTTTTTAACCTAAGGATGACAGCGTTTCCTCAGAAATAAATTCTTTTTTGTGGCATTTTTGTATTCAGAACATATGTATAAAGCATTGAACAGTGTTGAAAGTACTGAACAACTTTGATCATGTTTTGAAATACGATCAAAGGGAAAGGGGAAAAATAACTTGGGTAATGTGCCTGCTCACCTGACTTCTCTCAGAATTCCAGTATATCCACTGAACTGAACTGTTTGCTTTGGATCAATACTGACGAAAGCCTGTTCTTTGTCACTGCAACTTGAATACCATTTTGACTGTTGAAACAAAAGCCTTTGTTTCAGTCTTCTTGAGGAAGTCATGGAACACTGGACTTTGTGGGGGGAAGCCTTTTGAAATAGAATTGTTCTGAAAATGCAAGACACATGAAAATTTTAAATATTTAGATGTATAAGCTGAATCAAAATCTGTGTTGAACTAACAATAGTATAATGTTTGTATGGTTAATAATAATATTTTTACCAGAAATTTTGGTATGAATTCTGGAGTTTTTTTTTAATTGGCACTAATTTTTGAAGCTTATTTTCCTATTAATTTTGCTCTATTCTGAAAAAGCTCACCTAAGTGCCTTCCAGCATTGTAGTCAAAGAATATACTCTTACTGAAAAACAAAATAGTTCTCTGAAATTCTGAAGTAATTGGCTAAAGTTGACTTCTGGAAGTTTTTGATGAATAAGTATCACCTTTGTGTTATTCTTTGCTGCTTGTCAAGTATTAGCAGTTTAGTCTAGTATTTTTCTCCAATAGAGACACAGGTCTTCAAATGTCAAATTGCCAAGCACTTACCTCATTTAGAGCATCTCACAGAAGTAATTAGTTCCATGTCCTCCTCGTAGTAATACGTCGGCTACTAAAGGTCTTTATAACTGGTTTGTTAGGATTACATTCTCTATTCCTAAAACCAGTCCTAGCAGAATAAATACTCTGTTCAATTTTAATGTGAAAGTGTGCCCTATAAAATTAAAAATTCATGCAAGTTTCTATTAGGCTTTCATTTGGAACTTTCTGTAATGAAAATCACTTCCTAAAAATTCATATTTTTTGCCTCTTCCCACTCCATCGTCTCTCCAGTGCCCAGGCTTTGCAAACGATGTTTCAGTTAATGACTCCGAAGCAAATGTATGAGCACTTCAAGGGGTATGAATATGTTTCACACATCAACTGGAATGAGGATAAGGCAGCAGCAATTCTGGAAGCCTGGCAGAGGATGTATGTTGAGGTAAAAGTGAAAAGAAAACCTAGATATCCTGCTCTGAAGTCTTACTATGATCTGCCTTCTGTCATGACTTTGCAGTTCTTCTTCAGGGAAGATGCTTGAACTAGAGCTGTGAGTTACTGTATGTTAGTTTTAGCTGCAGCAGGCTATTTGCAAAGGCTGATTTCTTCTCTCTTTATTGTGAAGCCAGGAAGGTTCAGCCATTCACCCATGAGAAGCCAGGAAGGTTCAGCTGCTTGCTGCCTAGAACCTTTTTTGCTTTCCTGAGATTTAAAAGGAATTGAAGAGCTAGACCAAGTTGAAAAGCTGGGGTGATTATGGTAAAGTGCCTGGAAAACATTAGCTAGCCATTGATTCCTGCTGCAGTGGCACTCCTGGTGGGAGGGCCATGTGACAGTGCCTGCTCACTGTGTCCCAAGCCCTGACCTCTGCCACGATGCCTCCGACCCCATGGAAGCTCCGGGAAGGGGGAGCAGCCCGAGGGGCGCTCCAGCCTTGGAGGAAAGCAGAGCTCTCTCAGCTCAGTCAGTGACAGTTGTGGGAGGAGGAAACCTCCTTACGTTTCAGGACTTAAATTAAAAGTTTTCAATGAGCTGTAAGCACTATGGCCTTTACTGAAGGATGCAAATTCTACATGGATAATTAGTAGCTTGTAGAGAATAACTACCAAAAATACTTACTCATGCAGAATTGATGAAATCTCTTGTGTAGGATGTGTGTCTTTACAAGAACACTTAAGGTATAAGTAGTTGATTTCAAATGTGAAAGACAATATGTGTGCTTTTTGTTTGTTTTCATTTGTATTTTGGTTACCTTTTTTTTTTTTCATAGGTTGTTCATCAAAGTGTTGCACAAAACTCTACCCAGAAGGTGCTTTCCTTTACTACAACTACCCTGGATGACATCCTAAAGTCATTTTCTGATGTCAGTGTTATCAGAGTAGCTAGTGGCTACTTGCTAATGGTAATAAAATATTTTTTGTTTATTTGTCTCTGGTAGTATAGCAAACTTAAACGACTTCTTTATTGTTACCAGCCAGTGATCCAGAACATTTTCAGAATGCTTAAAATCAGCATTTTTTAAACACTGGCTTCTGTTGTCACCTACTCTTTTGTGTAATCTCTAGTGTGTCTATTCTGTTTAGAAATGCTTGTAAGGTGTGTGTGTTCTTGAGGGGATAGAGCTCTTGGAAAACGATCCATTCTAATATTTTGCTTATGTCTCTGTTTTGTTTTTTTCCCCTTCTCTGCTTTCAGCTTGCCTACGCCTGTTTAACAATGCTGCGGTGGGACTGTGCCAAGTCTCAGGGTGCCGTGGGGCTGGCAGGAGTCTTGTTGGTTGCACTCTCAGTGGCTGCAGGATTGGGCCTGTGCTCATTGATTGGAATTTCCTTTAATGCTGCCACAACTCAGGTATCAAGGAGACACAAGTCTGCTGCTAAATTAAAAGCACTTTAGTGAATGAACACAATTTTTAAGGAAAAACAAAAGCTGCAAAGCGTATTGATTTTTCGATTTTTCACTCATGCCTTCTGTCTGGAAGATTGTGCTGTAAGAAACCAAGAGATACTGCTGCTCTCTGATGTTAAAAAGAAAGGGCAAATGTCATGCAGTTTGTTTCATTAGGTAGATTTTGAGATACTTGTTTCTCTGTGTCCCATTGTGAGTGTAGGCATCTGTTTGTGCATAAGCTGCTGCAGCTTTTGTCCTTACATCTGAATATGTCAAGATGTTTCAATTCTGCAAGTATTTTGAAAGTAATTTGAAATATGCTCTAATATTCTTTGCCTGTTGAAGCCTAGAATTGTTTTTAGTGAGGTTTTGTGTCCATACATAGTCCAGTACAGATTCTTGACCTGTGTTTCAAAGTAAGAGCTCTATTGCATCCTTCTGATTTTTATTTTACTCTTGAAGTTCAAATGTAGTGTAAGAGTTATTCTAATTAGACATCTAATCTACCTGCATGGTAAAACATGGAAATATTAAATTTCTTGGTTTTTTGTTTGTTTGTTTGTTTGTTTTCTTCCCAAGGTTTTGCCTTTTCTTGCTCTTGGAGTTGGTGTAGATGATGTTTTCCTTCTTGCACATGCATTTAGTGAAACCGGGCAGAATAAGAGAATTCCATTTGAGGTAATGAAAAAAATGGGGAGTTGGGGTGTGCGTTTTGGGAGGGAATGTTTGTTGCTTGATTTTTGTTTGTTTAATGAGATAATGAATGCAATACACACCCCTTGTAATAGTTTTCACTGTTACGGTATCTGTAGGATGACCCTTTCCTTTACAAGATGTCACCTTATTCACTTGACCTTTAAGATGCACCGTTTTTTTTTTGCAGGACAGAACAGGTGAATGTTTGAAGCGAACAGGAGCAAGTGTAGCCCTTACATCTATCAGCAATGTTACTGCTTTCTTTATGGCTGCCTTAATCCCTATTCCTGCTTTACGAGCATTTTCACTCCAAGTAAGTTTATATGCGGTTTTGTTAGCTCTTACAGACGATCTCATCATGGGAGGCTAGTGTTAACTGTTAGTGGTAGTGTTAAAGTCCGTGCTGAGTCCTTTGCATTCACTGAACCCATGTGTGATCACTGGTTGCTGTAGTTCTAGATGATAACAACTGTTTTTCCCTTTGATCGTGTTCCTCCTTTTTCCCACACATTGAAGCTCTCACATCCGGCGAATATCCTGCGTCATCCCGTTGGGTTGGGTATAAAAGCCAGGAAGTGTACAACTAAGTAGAAACAAGTCTCCAGCAAGCTTTGAATTCTTACTTCAGTCAAGAGCAATGGACTGTATTCTAGCCTATAATACCATTGCATCTCCTGAGTGGAAGTTCATTGCTTTCACTGAAGTTTGTGCAACTTGCTGCTCTTACAAACCACAAGCAAAGTGCAGTGACAGCAGTGAGAACAGACTTGTTGCGTTAATTATTACTGCAGCAGTTTGTACTGCCTTATCTGAAAGTAAGTTTGTCAAACTATTGGAGAAAACTCACCAAGAATTTTATGCTGTAAGTGCTTTGAGAGAAAATGTGAGTTTTATGGGATGAACGATGGATTATTCCCTCTCTCTGTCTTATTGTCTTCTCCTATTTGTCTGTGATAATATACCTCAGGAAGATGAAATATTAAAGGATGCTGAAGAAAACTGCTGTTAAAAGGAAAAACCCTTGGAAGAAAGCTCTGGGATGTTCTCCTCTGACACAGCTTTAACTCACAAGCAATTTATAGCAGTGTCTGACCTTGGTGCAGAGCAGGAAAACTGCACTTTTTCAGTAGTCATTTTTTTTTCTATTATAGCCTGACTCTCCAGTCATTTTTCATTCCCCTTGAGCCCTTGACCTAACCAGAGGAAGCAAGGGCTGCAATTTTTCTTAATACCTGTGGCAATTATTGCTGTTTTCAGAGATTTAAGCATGCCTGCATTAAGCTGTAAAATGGTAAAACATTCACAGTTGCAGCTAAATGACCAATAAACATTAATAACTTGTTTATGATTTTCTTCTCAAAAGGTAATTTGGTAGCAAGTAATTGAGAAAGTGAAGGGAAATAAAGGTATCATTGATTTGGTGCACAGTTGTCAGCTGAGGAGTTATCTATAGTATGTAAAACCAGAGTTTTTATCCTAAGTGCTTAGCAGTATTTAATTCTGCTGCCTTGCCAAAATGTAGGTTTCTGTTCTTGTAAGGTAAATGACAGTGAATTGTTTTATATCAGGGCAAAGACCATTTTTTAAGTCTAACCTAATTAATCTAGTCTGATACTTCTTTTAGAAAAATCTAATTCTGTGGCCTAAATTCAGACATCCCGCTTAATCCTTAAAGAGCAAAAAGGATACTGGAGTTTTCCACTAGGAATCAAAAGTCTTGGATTTCTGCTTCCTGGCTTTGGAGTGACACTGCTTTGTTGATGCTCCTTTAGCTTAGATGCATAGGAAATTTGCTAAGATGCATTCTCATAAGAAAGATGCAATAGAGAGGGGTCATTTTGTCCTGGTCACTTTGCCCAGCTGTTGAATGGGAGCTGTTTCTACTGAGATTTCAGCATAGCCTTGCATAAACATGCTGATACTATTCAGAGTAACATTGAAGTCCTTTTCAAGGCAACAGCTGATATGAAATCTGTGTAGAAATTTTGCAGTGTCGAGAAGTTAATGTTTGAATTATGCAGTCTTTTCTCTCATGCATCTATAATGTGTTTTTGCTTGCATATGGTAAATCACGGTGTATAAGAACTAAAAAAATGTGCAAAAGGGCAACTAGAGACCTGTACTGAGGATTTATTGTTGCTGGAGCTGTGTGTGTATATCAGTTAGGAACTGTGAAAATACAACCCTTACTGTTAGAAAGGATCACCTGTTACTTGCTTTGTCTAGCTTCACCAGGTGTAATCAAAATCAGGTGATATTTTTAATCATATCATTCAGAGTCAGCTAACCGTGGCCGATTTTGGTGGGTGGTCTGTATTTCTCTATGGATTTCTTTATTTACAGTCTTTTTCTTCCTTCTCCTCCTTACTCAGGCTTGTTTAAACAAGAACTCCTTGCTGTCTTTGAGCTTCCTAGCAAAATTTAGAAAGTGATGAAATACTGCAGTTTACTTTTCACGAATGCTGACTTCTTTTCATATAGATAACGAATTTTTAACACATGGGCTCAAAAAAGGATTGCTCTTGACCTTATTTTGCTCTTCATTTACTTTTCTTAAGACATTGCAAGATAACTGTCAAGGTTTCCATAACTTTCGAGGCCCAGTATCTTTAAAATAATCCAGCTGTTGAGGCAGAATAAATGGTTTCCTGACCAGCCCATTATCTGGAAGCCCAACTTTTAGACAGAAATTCGTGTTTTGCACATCACTGTTTTTTTTTTTTCCCTCAGCTTCTTTTCATTCAGGTAATGCAGTTTATTGATACTCAGGTTGTTCATTTACTTCATGAAATTCAAACAGGGAGTTTGATAGAATTAGCACAACAAAATGTTTTAGTTCTTGCTAGCTTAAAGGAAGTCAGTGATTTTTCAAGTGAGATGCTTAAAATTAATTCCTCTGTGGGGATAGGGACTGTTTTAGCTTTTTAGCTCTCAACTATTTTTTCCTTACCAGCCCCTTATTTGAGAAGGTTTACACCTTGAGATGCTGAATGCATCCTAAGTACTCAGTCAAAAGAATCACCTGCAAGGGAGTGCTCAGGATTTTGAAAGAGTAGGTGCTGAGTTTTCGGTTGCATTGCTTAAAATCTGAGGAGGTGAGTATTGAAGAAACTTCTTGAATGTTTTTGTTGTTTGCTCTGTATACAGCACTTGTTTTGAAGATAAATGCAGGAAGCACGGCAGAGTGTAAGTACCGCAGACAGAATATTCAGACCCCCTGTGGAATGTATTTTTCCCTGGAAAGAAAAGGCACAGCTTCATAAAAAAATCACCTAACTCTTCTTGCTTACACCAGGACGAGAAAAGAGTGGTATAGATTCACTAATGAATAACGGTGGAACTTTGCCCAATAAGTCTTAGTGCTATTATTTTTTCCTCACAGTGTGGATGACACATTTTTTCCTAAACCTAAAAGTGCATTGCCAGGTGGTAGTGGTGGGCTTGTGGAGAGAAAGAATGTGAGTTTTTAAGCGGGTTCATTATCTTACAGCACTGAAGCAGTTTGTCTCCCTCCTCTTAGCAAAGTCTTTTCACTTTCTGTGCTCCTGACATGAGAATTTAACAAGCAAAATTAAAGCCTCAGAGGAAGGAGGGGGTGGAAACCTGAGTGCATGCCCTGTCAGGAGGGAGCTGCAGATAGGCAGCAGCAGCGGGGTGGAAGTTTCCCTTGCAGAGCAGACCTCCTCGCCGTGGGTCACCTCTGGCAGCAGAGCACAGCCCTCTCCGTGGGTGGGCGGCCAGGAATGGCAGAGAGCAGCTCGTACGTTTGGCAGGGCCCCCGCCTGCCCGCGCCGCCGCCGGCGCACGCCACCCGTCTTCCCTCCCGCGCGGCGATAATGTTTTTAGGCCATGCTTTAATAAAAGATGCTTCTTAGAAAGCGACCAGAATTTTGTCTGGTTTGTGGCATTTTCTGGCTTTGCTCTGATGTGCTCGTTTCAGTGAACTCCTTCATTTCACACCCTTGAGTGGGCCCCATGTTTTTTCCCCTTTTAGGACTAATCTTACATCTGTTGATTTTTCAAGGGGAAAGCTGGAGGCCCTTTCCTCTCCTGTTTGGCCATTCACTTCTGAAAGGGTGAAAGCGGATGCCCTGCCTGTTTTCAAAAATCCTCAGCATGCTTTCCTTCTACTTAGCTGCTGCTCACAGATTGCCTGTGCGCTCGGAGCTCTGCTATCACAGACCTCTGTTTGTGCTTTTCCAGTCAGTGCAGTTAATACAGATTGTGGATATTACCAAAATAAAGATGTCATTTTTTTGTAAATT
Organism: Tinamus guttatus; assembly: GCF_059628265.1. Lineage (NCBI taxonomy): Eukaryota > Metazoa > Chordata > Aves > Tinamiformes > Tinamidae > Tinamus > Tinamus guttatus. The sequence continues at coordinate 282,212 of NW_028288770.1, read as the reverse complement.
CCCATTTGCAGCCACCAAACTTCCATATAGTAGTGGGAGGGGTAGTGTTGGCTGATGAGTCAGTGCAGAGACTCAGCTGCTCCTTAGCAGCTTTTCCTTCTTTCCTTGCTAATCTCAATCTCAACCTACATCTCCTGTCTCAGTCACTTTCAGGTGCCTCTGGAGTTCACAGAATGACGGAATGGTTGAGGTTGGAAGGGACCTCTAGAGATCACCTAGTCCAACCCGCCTGTTCCAGCAGGGACACCCAGAGCACGTGGCACAGGGTGGCATCCAGGCGGGTTTGTAAGATCTCCGGAGAAGGAGACTCCACAACCTCTCTGGGCAGCCTGTTCCAGGGCTGGATCCAGAGTTGGATGTAAAGCAGGAACTGAGATCTCAGGAAGACATGCTGCACCTTAACATTCTTTAAGATTTTTTTTTTTTTTTTGATGAGACAACAAACTGGCATGGTTATCAGAACCAGATGTTATTTTATTTAACTGCGACAGCTGAGGAATGACATGTCATTGAAGTCTTGGGGTAAGGTGGTGTGTGAGAGAGGGAAAAGTGTGTAATACGTAGGAAGTGTGATATTAAGCTGTAGGAATTCGTTAAAATTCAAGTCTGGATAGTGAGGATTTTTTACAAGCGTTTGATTTGTACAGTCAGTACATCAGCACAAGTATAGCGCAATGGATGATCTAGTTGTTTTAAAAAGAGATTCTATGTTAATAAGTGATTTTACTAGGTGTTGCTCAGATAGTTCCCAGCATTCTTCCTCATAAATTCTTCTTCAAAAATAAATGTGAATGCAACTTTATTGCCTTCTCTGCCATGTGCTTAAGGATTAGTTCATAGGTTTAGCAGCGTTTGGGACTTGAGAACTGATAAGGCTGAAGGTATTTATAAATAAAGTGAGCAGAAGTAGAGGACTTTGGTTAGTTTTTCAGGTATGAAGGGAAGAATATGAATTCTTGGAACAGGCCTCAGCCTATTTTTTTTCCAAATCTCATCAGTCCTTAGCTGATCCTTGGTAGGAGCTTTTGGTTAGACGCACTAATTACTCATGTTTTATGGGTGATTCAACTTTCACTGATTCGGCAGCAATAAATAGAGCAGTTGTCCTAGGTCCTGCAAACACCTTGCTTGTAACAGCAGCCATTTGTTTTCCTGACAGATTCAATCCATTCTAGAGGTGATCAAAAGGAAATCACTTAATTTTAAAGTCTTGGCTCTGACCTTACATACCTTTCAGTGTGGATATTTATAAATCATGAAATGGTCATTGGATCTTTTCTCTCAAAGATTAAAGTGATGGTTAAATGCTAATTAGACTTTAAACACTAGATAAACTCTGTTTTAATGGTTATGTATGCAACTAATCATCAGGACAAAATCCCTCTTTAAAGAGGCTGGAGACAACAAAAGAGAACCACTTCTCATTATCATTAATCATTTCCAAATCCTTAAAATTATTCAATAGGTTAATACTTTTCATTTTCTCAGATAAGAGACAAAATATCAAAATTGAATTCTTTAGAGTCATATAAATAAAGTATTTTTAAAACATTAATTTTGGAAGCCTTGCTTTTTGAGTTGAGAATTTTGAGGTCTGCTGTTCTGCCTCAAAGTGTCCACTAATCTATACTTAGAGAAAAAGAAAAGAGAATCAGTTTATATCAGACACTTGATTTACGTAATCCAATTTTAGTCCTTTTCTGACTGTCTTAGTCCCAGTGGTGTTTACCTCAGATGTTATAGGTGGAAGATAGAGCTTATATGCTTTCCCCAGCCTGAATCTAGGCTACGATAGATTCCTATGGATTATATAATGCCAGGTAAAATACAAGGGTTTCAGATTTTTTTTTTGAAATTGTTAATGTCTCAGCCATTATTTCTTTTCAGTTGCTTTATTTTTGGTGAAAGAAAATCCTTACTGATTTTATCCTCCTTTTCTACTGCTCTTTGTAATCCTGCCTATCCCCAAATTTTCCATTTGTCGTGACTTGTGTTTCTTGCTACTCTGCTTTACAAATAAATGCTGTTAACGTTAATGATAGATGCTGCACCATGGTGTGTGTTTATAGCCATTCTCTGGAAATTTGCACATAGGAGGGGTTTATCATTTGAAAGGGAGAGCTATTGTTCTTCTTTAAGTAATATTTGCTTTACCAATTAAGTTAACTCTTTGTTTCAATTTAAGACTCATTTTGCTGGACTGACTTGTTGGTCAAGTTCAATTTACACAAGCAGTAGGGTTCAACAGTTAGTCCCAAAATGTTGTTCTTTTTAGCTAGCCTTTTAGTACAGCAAACGTATAGCTATTTTAGTAAATGGAGTAGTTTCATTAAAATTGAATTAAACATTTATTTCATTATTGATTTAATGATGTTCTTTAATGTTACTGTAGTGCTTAAGCTACTTCAGCTCTCTTAAATATGAGAACTTAATTCCTATTTCCAGGTTGACTTTGCTTACATCTTCTGGTACTGTGTGAGATTTTCCAGTAGGGCATGATTTCATACAAAAATGCTATTTATTCACTATCTTTTCCTTTTAAAAATCTTGGTGTTACCACACCTATATGTACAGAGGGATTAAATTAATGTGAAGCTTAATGTTAAAATAATTAACTACAGTAGGCCTACCAAATGAAACTGGAATATACCCCCCACTTCAGGAAGCTGTTCAAAGTGTCTCATAAGTCAATATAAAAAATGAGTTGCTAGATGAGGATAATGAAGGAGCTTAGTAACAACATCAATTCTCTTGTGATTGATTTCTAGGCTGCAGTTGTAGTGGTATTCAACTTTGCTATGGTTCTGCTGATTTTTCCTGCTATCCTGAGTATGGACCTTTACCGTCGGGAAGACAGGAGGTTGGATATATTCTGCTGTTTTACAAGGTAAGAATGTGTGATGGAATTGCAGTATATGAGGTACAGGATTTTTGTGCTCGCCAGCAATGCTACCACCTCTTCTTAGACATGGAAAGTCTTAATTGCAACAAGACAGCAGCAGGGTGAGTGTCTTAGTGTCATAGTTTTATTGCTAGAGACTGAAATACACTGGCTCCTGTCCCTCTTCCACAGCCTTTTCCCTTCATTCATATGCATATTCATTTTTACTGTTGGAAGACAACTTTTTGGGAAGCACCTACAACATCGGTACTCCAGATAAGTGTTTAAATTTTCTTAGAGTGTACTTCAAGGTGTCCAGTGCTGGTATTAGGTAAGCTCAGGAATCATGATCCCGTCTCTTACGGAAGCCTGTAAATAGCTTGAAATACACAGGAGTCTTAAGCATAATGAATGACTCACTATGTGTTAATTTTTGTGCTTTTTAAGCATTGAAACTTAAATACATAAAAATTACATTCACACTACAAAAAATGACCTCTCTTTAGCCCAGTTTTGTATAGGACTGTGGGGAATTCAGGATATTCAGTACCATTGCCGGACAGTACTGAAGTTTTTGTTAGATTAGTTGAGAACTGTAGTATGCAGACTGTAACCTAATACAGCTCTGTATTAGGTCAGTTCTGAGGTCTGGGTGCTAGGAGGAGCGTACTGTCATTTAGTGGAGCTACTGCTTGGAAATCAAGTCTTTTGTCTACCTTAGTTTTTGCTCTTGCCTACAGTGAAGAGGACAAGCTGCATTTCTACACACACTCTCTCACTTGAATGTCATAACCAGGGTGTAGAGAAAGCACTTTGTTATCCACTTAGCTTTCCATACCTATTTGGGAGCACACACAGTTTGATATCTTTAACTTCAAAGAAGAAAGTGTTCTCCTAAATTTGTTTTTGGGGGGTTAGAGCAGCAAATTGGTTGAAAAGGCAGGACTGCTGCTTTTTTATTTCTTACTGAACCGTAGTTTCACTGGCAGGTCTTACTGAGCTTGAATTTTTGGAGCCATGATTCCCAGAAATACTATGCCGTTGGATTTTCCCTTTATTCTCCCATCTTAAGTCACTCCATGTGTGAACTGCATTTGGGCCCCTGTGCCCATGAACAAATTTAGTTGAATGAGTTTCCTTTGTTTAGATAGGCAAGATTCTGAATTCCTCTTTTGTGTAGCATTTGTCACCTTAATGAAAAATCTCAGATGCTATCTTCTGTTGTCACTTTGTTGTTTCTTATTTACGGAAAGGGGCTTGTTTCTGATAACTTTTTAAAATGAATTGCCTATTTATTACACTTTTCAATAGGCTACAATAAAGGGAATGTTTCGAAGAAACACTTCTGCAGTTCCATGTTGCCTGTCCTTCCTGGGAATTAATCCTTGCATATGTTTATTTCATTTTTAAAATATGGAGTCAGTGTATGGCAAATGATTTCATCCTGCCTCCCAAAACAATGAGATGTTATCCAGAAGGCCCAAATATTATTTAACAGTTACTTTAATAGTTCTAAGCAGAAGAACTCGCCAGGCCATGTGTTTACATTTTAATCCTCTAAATAGTTTAATTCTGAGCATGGTCACATAGATGCAAACGCATACACCTATTGTGGATTCGGGCTGTGTGTGGTTATCCAGCTATTGACCTGATTAGTGTATGTAATCAATGCAGCGATGTGAGGTGGATGCCAGTGTCTTCAGACAAATGCTGGTTCATTCTTCCTTGGGCACAAGAAATGTGTGTGTTCTCAAGAGACCTTCACTTTGAACCATGTCTAAGAAGCATTTCCTACAGTGCAGAGGAATATCATCATCAAAACATTGCTTAATTAACATAAACCATACAGCAGTATTAGAAGCAGGCTCAGGTAGAAGCAGGTTATTCTCTCTGTATGATTAAAATAAGGACCTATGTAAATAAGAATGGATGTTTTTCTGTCCTTTTACAGTCCGTGTGCCACGAGAGTGATTCAGATTGAGCCTCAAGCATATGCAGAAAACAGCGATAACTCTTGCTACAGCCCTCCACCCCCGTACAGCAGCCACAGTTTTGCACATGAAACTCAGATCACAATGCAGTCCACAGTGCAGCTGCGCACAGAGTACGATCCTCACACACAGGTGTACTACACCACAGCAGAGCCTCGCTCAGAAATATCTGTGCAGCCGGTGACAGTAGCACAAGATAATCTCAGCTGCCAGAGCCCAGAAAGCACAAGCTCGACGAGGGATTTGCTTTCCCAGTTCTCGGACTCCAGTATGCATTGCCTTGAGCCACCCTGTACTAGATGGACACTCTCATCTTTTGCAGAAAAGCATTACGCTCCATTCCTGCTAAAACCAAAAGCTAAGGTAACCAGAGAACTATTTACTTCTTTTTTTTTTTCAGAAACAGACTTCTCCCAGTAGAGTAGAACAGTTATCCTCATGTTATAGTATTAAGTGTAAGGAATAATTAGAACATTTTTGAAGTAACTATTTATTAGATTTACAGTTAATTTCGTGATTTGAAAGTTTTATCTTGCTGTAGAGACATACTTTTCAAATGTAGGTAAATGAGGGGACTTCAGTGACTTTCAGTCTCATGAACTGTGAAACTAAAGCTAGTTTTTAGCTGAATTATCCTGTAGTTTTTCTATTCATGATCTGCTTTTACTGTAGCTCAGATTAGTTTGCGTTTGTAGCGTGTATTTTTGTGCATATAAAGAAAACTTAAAATTATTACATTGTATGATAGTTTTGAACATGGTCCTGTTTATATTTCTTTAGAAATATAAAACTAAAGGCATTTCCATTTTCTGCTGCAGATTGTGGTTATTTTTCTTTTTCTGAGTTTACTTGGACTCAGCCTTTATGGAACTACCCGGGTGAGAGATGGACTGGATCTCACAGACATTGTACCAAGGGAAACCCGGGAATATGACTTCATTGCCGCGCAGTTCAAGTACTTCTCTTTCTACAATATGTATATAGTGACACAGAAAGCCGACTATCCCAATGTCCAGCACTTACTTTATGAACTTCACAAAAGTTTCAGCAACGTGACATACGTTTTGCTGGAAGAGGATAAGCAGCTTCCAAAAATGTGGTTGCACTACTTTCGAGACTGGCTGCAAGGTAAGAGAGTCGCGTGAGCTTTTCTGGTAGTAATTCCAGAGTAATAAGCACTTGTCCTCTGCAGTAATGCTGTCCTCTCCATTCACATGAATAAAGGCTGCCTTGCAGCAGGGAGAACGTGTAGCCCCGTCTCTGACATCAACTCGCTGTTCTCCCAGCAGTGTGCTTGAATTTTTTGTGGCTAAGTTTACTCTCCAATAAAACAGTTTTGAAACTTTAAAAGATTATAGTTGTGAGAGGCTATCTCATGTCGTTAATTTCTATGCAGCTAATGAGGAGTTCTGCTTTATAATTACTGCCCAAATATGGGCCAATGTCTAAGGAAAAGAGAAGTTTGCCGAGTGCTTTGAGAACAGTAAATGAGAAGCCCCAGCCCAGCAATGTATTTTGGCACTGGCTTAATTTTCAGCACATGAGTGATCCTGTTGGCTCTAGCTGGGACTGCTGGCACGAAGAATATTCAGTGTGTCTTAGGCTTTTTATTGGCCCAGGATCTTACAACACATTCTAGTTTTCCTATCAGGTATCCCCACACTTTCTGTGGTACTGTTTTATTTGTGCTGAAATACAACTGGATGTGGGGAGGGGATGTTAGGGGTAGCCTGATAATAAAGTGGGCTTACTCAAGTCATGCTATAAACACTATTCAATTTGAGGCAAATAATTGTTTTGTATTTAGAAGAAATAACAGTGTTTCACCTCAGGAAATTTAGCAGTTCTCTGTTGTGAAACACTTTCTGCCTAGAAATACTTCTGTCCTACCTCTGCCTTTCCGTTGGAAGAATCTCTAGGAGGCTTTTGCCAACAGAAAAATAAACTGTGCTGACCTACTGAGACTGTAAATTTTAACCATAACTGTTTACAGACAGCTAATGCAGCTAATGTTTCTTAGAAAACATGTACATAACTGTCAGTATGTGGGATATTTTCTTCTTCTGAAAATATTTGGGCAGTATTAGGAAATCTGAGGCTACCAGGTGACATGCATAATAAACAAAATTATCGAGTTTCCTGTGTATTTAATATACTGATAAATCAAGCAGAGAAGGATTTCAGTTATTAGGTTTTTATGGTTTTCAAATACATTGGACACATTCACTACAATCTTCTTAATGGGAGTTTTACTTAAAATACTTTGCTTACTTAAGTACATTTAACTGGAAGAGAAGGAGGCAGGAGGAAAATACAGCATACCTTAGATGTTTTACTTGATGGAAACTTTACTACACTTCCGGAAACTTTACTACACTTCCTAGATTTCTAAGCAAGCATCTTCATGCATCCTGCAGAATGTTTCCAAATTCTCTTGTAGTTTAGTGTCTTGTTTATTTTTCTTCCTTTTTGGGGGGCATATTTAGGCCAGAACAATGGGAAGAAATGCAGCAGACCGTGGGGCATTTGGCCAGACCCACTGCCTGCTGGTGCAGATCTGTAAGGAAGATAGAAATATGCAAGTTGGTGCCTTAACTGTGAGCATGAGCTGAGTATCCCCGCATGCGAGAGCTGACCCTCAGCGGTGCAGTTTGCAGTGAAGAGGGCAGGAAGAGGATCCTTGGACCTGCACTGCTGGGGATTTCTCCCACTGAGGTGATGGAGATCAGGCTCCTTAGATCCTTCATGTTTTCGAGGTTGTAGAGCCTCCTAGCAGTGTTTGCTCTCCCTCTCCTAGGTTGGAGGTAAAATGAAAATAGATTTTATGAGCAAGAGACAGTTTTAGGTTGCATCCAGGGAAGATCCTGGACAAGCATAGGAATGGGTTTCCATGCTGGAGTGAGACAGCAGGGTAATCAAAGGAGGGGTAACTTTGTTTGAACTTCATGGCTATTCCCACCAACATCACTGGGAATTCAGTGCTAGAGATTAATGGCTCAAGGTGGCCTTCTGACACCCCTGCATTTTTCTGGCAGAATACACGATGGGCTGGAAGGAAGCGGCAGCGTGTGAACAAAGGCGTTTCTTACCCTGGCAGTGAACTCACAGCCCCGCATGTCCCCTGGTTCACTTGCAGGGGAATGCCTTTAGACTAACACACCTGTGTTTTCAGAGATCACCTTGTCTTTTGCCTTGCTGTGACAATTAATGCTACATTTTTCCATATCTGAAAAAGCAATAGAATTTACACTAATCATTCATTTGAACTGGAAAATAGTAACATTATTTTTGTAAGTGACTGAATGTAAGTGAGGTAGCTTCAATTCCCCAGTGGCTTGTAATTAGGCTTGGTTTTGCAAAGGGTAATCTTATCTCAAGTTTCATGGTGCCAGCTGTTCGCATGGGTCAGAAGGAATTCCTTCTTCACTCCCATTCCAGCATCCCACATAACTTTGGAGGATTTCATTTTCTTCTGGAGTGTGAAGCAAAAGTCAGTGTTGATTTAAAAAAAAAATGACATAACATTTTTTAAAAATGCCTTAATTTGTAGAACTTTCATGCAGGCAGGGATGGGTAAGTTACTTTTATGTCTTTGCCCAGAAACATTAATCTCAGATATTTTTCAAGTACATTAAATGCATTAAAATAATTGATGTGAACAACTTATAATAAAAATAGCGTTCACTTTGAAATCTCTGCTTTGAAATAGCTATTAATTTCCAAGTGTTACGGGAAATTTTTATTACTGAAATGTTGAAATCCTCTGGAATTTAAGCACAACTGATGATGGTTTCTTGGTTTCGTGGTATTGCTTCCCATCTTTAGGTTCAGCGGTGTCCATGCTCAGTAATAAAACGACCTGAAGTACAAAGTCGTTAAGCCAGTTGAGAAATGCCTTAAGACAACCCAATACCGGGTTAGGGGCAACGAAAGATCTGAGTTAACTTCCCACCATAGGAATATGTGATGCACATGCTATTTTTTTAGCATAGTTTGCAAAGACGAATTGTTAATTCAACCTGCGCATGGTGGGAATTGCGTGTGCTTAGTCCTGTGCCAGGAGGGTGGGCGTTGGAGGAAGGCTCTGCCCCATGCATGGTCTGATGGGGCACGTGCAGGCTCTCTCGCTGGAGAGAGCTGCCCTCAGCGGGGCTTGGGCGCCGAGCTACTCTTTGGTGGTCTCTCCTCCTTTCCCATGTTCTTGTTCCTGACTCCCAAAGTGGCTCTTTACGTGGCTGCCGCGCATAGCAGAAATGCTGTCACGTAGCCGTTTCTGAAGAGGCTGAAATGGAATAAAGCTGTCTTCAGGAAGGACAGATGGGTGTTTCCGCAGTTGTTTTCCCCACAGCCTTGGAGGGGCTCAGACGATCTAGCGCGAGGCCATCCTCGATGCGGGCAGGTGCCGGTGGCTGCTCCGAACCCGCCGCTGCCCGTGGGGTTAGGGTGACACGGGGGTAGTTTTCCAGAGCTGTGGAGAAGCTCGAAAGCGGGATCGAGAGCTCAGGCCGTGAGGCAGTGTCAGCCAGGCTGTGCTTTCTCTTTCCATACTCTTATCTCCTCACAGCTGTAGCTAGCCTCTCAGATCTGCAGCTATGGTTTTCATTATAGCTCCTGAGTGCAGCTGTGAGGTGGGTCAGTGATTTCCAGCACCAGCACCCCCCGGCCTTTTCCTTTCTTTCCCTGGACATGCGGTTTGTCATCTGCTCGCACAGAGCCTCCTTGTGCCACGCTGCGGCTTCCTGTGCTAAATCTGATCCAAATTTGCGCTGTGAGGTATTCCCTCCCCCTCAAAGGGTGGCAAAGAGGAAAATAACAGTTGAGAGTGAATAGGTGTTGGCTGTGATCTTTACACGTGCTGGCAGCAGATCCCACGACTTGTATTAGCTGCACAAGTTGAACAGATGGAACAAATTGACAAAATCGTGTTCACTCACACTGTGCTCGAGAAGCCGCTGAGTTGCCGTTTGAAGCTGGAGGCCGGCACGTGCTTTTCCCCCCGCTCATAGTGGGGTGGATGGTGCAGCCCTGGCGCGCTTGCCCTGGTGCTCCGCGGCAGCCAAGACAGCCTGCGAGGGTGGCACATGCCCTCACTGCAGCGGGAGGAGGCTCGGGGCTCGGTGTGTGGGGAGAGCCTCTCTAGAGAGCGTGGGTCGTGAGCTGAGCCTCTCCCTGCTTTGCAGTCCACAGCAGGCAGTGCAGTTGAGTTGGGGCTGAGCTCCTCCAGCCCATTTGTTTTGCACCTCCTGTGTCAGGGCAAGACTTTGGTTTTGGTTTAGGGATGAAAGAGGTGATAAATACGAATATGGCTGTGGATTTTCACTATCATCCTTCTAGAGTTGTAGTTTTTGAGGAAAAGCACTCTGTTCTTTGTTCTTTTAGACTTCTTAGACGTTTCCTTGCATAAGTCTGCAAACAGAGTGCTAGGTTCCTCTTCATGTCCCGCCCTGTCCAGAGGCAGTGATGTGGCTATGCCAACTCAGGAAAGACTCAGAGAAGGACAGGAGACCCAAGAGTCCTAATCCCATCACTGCCCTCTCCTTTTCTGTGAGAGAAAGCTCTTTATTCCAGTGCACATGTCTTCTACCAGCTCTCCTTTACTGGCCAGCATAGCATGGAAAGAGCCTTGACTCTCCTCCCTTGCTTCACCCACGTTTCTGACATACAACTGTTAATTTTATCTTCCGCTGTTGCTGACTGTGAGGTGAGAAACCAAATGGACGATACATAGTTTTCTCCCCGCTTTAGCTGTGGAAGGTCTCCATTTATAATAAAAAGAATCATTATTCCTGTTTTGTTTTGTTTTGTTTTCCTGCTGATAATTGTTTTAAACTGAATGATTAACGTTCTTTATGCCTGTCTTAACTCTTCAGGGCTTCAGGATGCATTTGACAGCGACTGGGAAACCGGGAAAATCACTTACAACAATTATAAAAATGGATCTGAAGATGCTGTTCTGGCTTACAAACTCTTGGTGCAAACTGGCAATAGAGCAAAGCCCATTGACATCAGCCAGGTATGGTATGAGAATTCATGCTGGTGTCTACAGAAATGCACAGTCCATGAGGAGTGGGGAGAGATGTGAAGAGCATGCCAGGGTCTTTTGTTCATCTTGATGAATTGAAATGCCTGAGTTATACCTGCCAGCATGGCCTTCTGAGGTTTGCTGGAGCGATATGTTACCTGCAGAGTTCGGCCTACATTGCAAAATTAACGGGGGATTCCTGCCTGTGCTCATTACTGACTGGCATGTGGTTAATGGCTGCTCATGTCCTGTACACACTCTTTCCACTGAAATTGGTGTGAAAGGTGCTCCTCTGGTCCTGTGCCAATACATAGCCCGTGTTAGCCCTTGCTGCCCTAACTGCCTTCATTCCTGATTTGAAGTAGATTTGCTTATGGGGCTCACCTGAGCTTGGCCTTCTACTGTGACTTTGAATTTGGCTTTTGTAATGCTTTAGTTAGTCCCTATCAATTTATTCCAAACACGCATATTTAAGAAAGGTGTTTATGAGTAACGGTGAATGGAAGAGGGTTGAAGTAATAATAATATTACAAAGCATGTAGTCATTACTAAATACGGAAATGTAGAAGAATAGAGAATGGCAGTTGGTTGAGCTGCCTAAAGAAATTACTCCTGAGCTTCTTTTATAAGTTTATCACATCATATGACATGACTGTATTCGCTGCTTTTTATTATCATATTGGAAAGTGTTGCGCACAGTTTTTGACTTCTTACGCCGGAATTAGTTTTTAAACCTCAAAGAAAAATTCTGCAATAATCTAGCTTCATCTCCACTAACACTGACTTTCTGTGCTTTTAGGCAGAAAATAGTCTCTCTAATGAGCTTCTTGGTAGATCTGCTTATTGTCTTTCTTATTTTGCTGGCATTAAAGGTGACAGATTTAGGGGGAACATTGTTCAAAGTTACTATGGTGTATAAAACACACTGCTCTGTGGCAGCATGCAGCATGCTGTCAGGTCTGAATGAAGCTTCAGCTATGAATTAAGCGAAAGAAGGGAGGCAAAGCAAAAAACGTTCAGTGAGGTTTTGTTCAGCAACACGTACCAGGTACCATCTGAAACAAATGCGATTGGGCTACAGCTACTGATACAATTTCCTGTGCCTGGGAGGGGGAAAAGTGTGGTGCAGCCACAGGGGCTCAGTGCTCTACTAGGCAATTCCAAAGACAGCTTGAAGACATACAGTTGTTGGATATCCTGTGGATTAATTGAATCCAGATCCTTGGAATCCAGCTTTTTTTTTTTTTTTTTTTTTCCCTCTTAACTGCTGTCACTGTTGTTTTTCATTTCATTGAAAAGACCTGGAGCTGGAGCCAAGCCAGGGTTTTAACTAAACAAAACAAACCCAACCGGTAACACTTGTCACGCAGGGAGTGCTGTGTGGGGCTGTGGCCGCAGGGCGCGGGCCGCGCGCCGCCCCACGGACGCGCTTGCCCACGGTGACCCGGGGAGCGCCCCGCGCGCGGCGGCTTTCTTGGCGCTGGGCATTTTCTGAATGCGTAGGTCATAGGAGGCAAGTGTTAGCAAAATTTATACAGATGTTGTTTTATTTTTATAGCTCTCCTCCATTTACTGGGTGGCATTTCCTTCAGTGTTAACAACAGAGGTTAACTGCACACAGACGTGTATAGGGACTCATGCCAGGTTTTTTTTTTTTCCTCTTTCTTTAAATATGTTTCTTCAACTTGGTTGTTTTTCTCTCTGGGCTGCAGACAGTCTTTGAGAATTCAGATTTAATTTGTTCAGTCTATTCTGGAACCCTCTGCTGATGTAGTTGTTATTACAAATATTATATAAATATTTATTTATAAACAGACACTTTCCACTGTGACTTAATTTAGACTTTTTTTCGGTGTTAAACAGTTGTTTTCTGATCAGTCGTTTCAAGTGGAAGTTCATGCTTTTTTCTTTTCCTTGCATACATGTGTCACATCTCCCGGCTTTTTGTTGCAGGCTTTGCAGCAAGCACTCTGAAAGCAAATCCATTTCTAAAAGATTTCTTGCTCATCTTTCCGTTTTGCAGTTGACGAAACAGCGTCTGGTGGACGCAGATGGGATCATTAACCCAAACGCCTTCTATATCTACCTGACAGCCTGGGTTAGCAATGACCCTGTGGCCTATGCTGCCTCCCAAGCCAACATCCGGCCTCACCGCCCCGAGTGGGTGCATGACAAAGCAGACTATATGCCAGAAACAAGGCTGAGAAGTAAGTAACGTTTCGTCTGAATGTCTTGTGGTTTATGTAGTGCTCCCACTCCTTCCTCCAAGACCCAGTAACGCTAGAGTTACAACTAGAGTTACTGGGTTACAGCCCGGTATCAACTCTTCGTTGGTTGATGCTGCATAGGGCTGCGAGGCATAAACAGAATATATATTGTGTTACTCCCTCCGTAGCCTCAGGAGGCACCGGCCCTTGTGGAATATGGTGTAATGTGGCACCAGTGCAGGCTTTCCTCATGAGGAAAAATGAGCCTTACAACAGCGCCTAGCGAAACTCTGAAAGCTTGTGTTAAATGTTGCCTTTCCCTGTGTGTGACCTGTTGGTTCTGTATGAGAGATGGTGTGAAATCCAGCCTGTGTCATTCTGGAGTTTCATCAGTGAGACTTTATCACATTTGTCGTCGATTTGTAGTATTCAAGGATACCTTTATCAAGTTGGCTCTTGCTTACAAGCCCCTGCCTCTGTCAGAGTGCAAAACTCAGCTGGGGGAGCAGGCTGTGTGAGTGGGCGTTTGCCAGCGCTCCCCCCCCATCTGTGCCATTCACCCCCTTGCATCCCAAGCAGTCGCGCCTCTTCTTCGACTTTGGATTTATTGTGAGGATTTCCAATTGGACATCAGTGGGCAAGGGGAGAGGGCACATGCGGGAGGACTTGTGCCCTTGGAAGTGTGACTGGGTAGCAAGCTGGTAGTGCTCCACTCTATCTGAACCCTAGGGCTTTGTGGAAGCCAGCCAAGTCCTATCTTAATGAGAATTTATAGTTGAGATTATAATAGGGCAAATCATATTTAGCAAGTCAACTGAATGACCCTGCAGGGTCTGGAACACACAACGACACCAACAGAATGCTTGTTGTGGGAGTTTTTTTCTCTTTTTTTTTTTTTAAATACAGTAATCTTAGCATTACGCCCCAAAAGGAGCATGGAGAGTTGACATTCGTCGATTATTTCCCTGTATGTATTACGGAGAGGGACTTTGAACTAGGTATTTAGTAAAAAGCATTTATAGCACAGATGAAGGTTATATATGCATACTGCATATATATTTCAGTATGCATACTGAAGTATTTCTAGTTGCTAAATTTTGTAAGATTCTCTGAGGGTCTTATATAGAATATGTTGACCTGTTTGAAGTATTTCTAGTTGCTAAATTTTGTAAGATTCTCTGAGGGTCTTATATAGAATATGTTGACCTGTTGTTTGCACTGCATGATAAAATAGTCATGTCTAGTACTAATAGTTTTTGGCATATTAGCTATTTCAAAGATGTAAAATTTAAATTCAGTGGCCTTAAGAACAAAGTGTTTTGCTAATCATGTGTATCTTCTTCTTCCCAAACACACATTTGAACATTGCTATCCGTTTTCCTAGTTCCAGCAGCCGAGCCCATAGAATATGCTCAATTTCCTTTCTACCTCAATGGATTGCGTGAAACTTCTGACTTTGTTGAAGCTATTGAGAAAGTGAGAGCTATCTGTAATAACTTCACCAGCCTGGGGATCGCCAGCTACCCAAACGGTTACCCATTTCTGTTTTGGGAGCAGTATATTGGACTTCGTCACTGGCTGCTCTTATCCATTAGTGTGGTTTTGGCTTGCACGTTTCTGGTGTGTGCCCTCTTCCTCCTGAACCCCTGGACGGCTGGGATTATTGTAAGTTTATTATAAGGGTCTTTGTTGAAGTCAAATTCCTTTCAGCATAGCTCTTGCTGCAGTCGGGAAGGTTTTGTTTATGTCTGGGCCTCTGGTGGAGTATGTATATTGCATCATTCATTATATATTTATTCAACTTGAGGGGGTAGGGTTCATGCTAAAGGTACAAACCTTAATAACCTTAATCCTTTGGCCACCTTTTTGTAGCTTTAAAGGTTTCTTATAAAGGCACATAAACTTTTGCCCTTGCTCAGAAGCACGTTAACATAAGAAATAAAGGCGCAGAGGAAAAATAGGAGCTTTATTAAACATTACAGCAATTTCTATTTAGTTATACCCTCCCTCTTTTATCGGAGAATGTTATTTTTCAAGTCAGTTGCTTGTGACTAACGTATATGGTTTCTGAATGTGAGCTTTCTGGAAAGATTAAAGTCGTTACACACTGTGAAAAGACTCAAACTAGGCTATTGAGGAGAAGGAAACATAAAGTTATAAACTGAAGAGAATACTCCTCCGTGCTTTCTGCAAGACACCATAAGCCTCACCGTAAACACTGAAGTTAAATTGAATGATGATGTTCCTATGTTTAAATTCCATAAACTATCATATGGTTTATAAAATGCCAGAAGTAAAAAAGCGTGAAACAGTTACTAGTTTTTGTAATGTACGTTTATACGACAGGTATGTTAAAAGGTAAATGTTTAGTCTAGAATATTTTTCATAGCACTTAATCAAGCAATTTATGTTATTATTCTTGATTCATTAGCTTATAAAATAATTTATTGTAGTGCATACTTTTTTCCTTTGGAAAGGGGGTTTATTTTCAGAGTCAACCAACTTTTACAAGGGTGCCTATCTTTTTTCCTGCTTGACTTTAGAAATTTTTAAGTTGATTCCACAAATTTCTTTTCCTTCTTTTTTTTTCTGCTTTTTTTACAAGGTAGACGAAAGAAAAGTAAAGCCTTTCCTTTAGGTTAAACTGTTTGTTTTGTCCATGTCAATCCCTTCAAGTATCTTTAAAACTGAAATGGCCTCTGTAATCTGAGATTCATCAGCTGATTATAGTATTCACTTTCTCAGTGTTTTAAAATCCTCCCTGGAACTATCCTCACTTAATCTGGAGTACTAAAAAAGAATGCCTAGACAGTATTTGAAAGGTAATTTTTCTAGAAGGATTGACAGAGACATGGGTAAAAAAGAGGAAATTTATGTTCCACTGAATATCCTGGAAAAGGAGAAATATTTTTTAGATCACATTGATAAATTTTAGCTGGCAGAAAATTGATTTGTAAACTGCTAACTGGTTATTGGGATAACAATTTAAACTCTCTTTTTAAAGCCATTGCTGTTTAGCACAATAAAAAAGGGAAAAATGTCTTCTTTGAGGATGTGAGAGAGGCAGCTTTGAAAGATAAGTTTTGTAGCCCCATGTAGTTGTTCTTCATTTATCTAGTGTATAAGAAGTCATTAACAGATGTTTGAAATCATCTAGGTGGTGGTGCTGGCTCTGATGACTGTGGAGCTGTTTGGCATGATGGGTCTAATTGGAATAAAGCTGAGTGCAGTGCCTGTGGTTATCCTGATTGCTTCTGTTGGCATTGGTGTGGAATTCACTGTTCATGTTGCTTTGGTAAGTAAAACTGGAAGCATTTTCAAAGTATTCTAAAGTGAAATGATGACTAATGTTATGATCACAAATCCCATCTTCAACTCCTAAGACAGTGACATAATCCTCGGGAGGGGACAGGTCCTAACCCGGGCGCAGAGTTTAGTGTCCGTTTGCACAGCATTGGTAGAGCACAGTTGCTCTGATGAAGTAACTGTTGAGTCAGCCTCCCAGGAGGTAAGAGGAGGGAATACATTTCATGATTTTTAGTATTCAGTGATGATTTTTGAAGGCTGTGATTGAGACATGTAAGCATGTAGTGCTAGGAAAGGAAAGACAAAGCCAAGCTCTTAATGCCTTTTATTTTAGTCCAGATTTTGCCATCATTATCTCCAGCCTCCCTATTGTTGCCTCTCACTGCTATGTAGCTTTTTGTGCCCACTTGTATCCTTTGATAAAAAAGCCTGAGGAGGGAGGTTTTTGAAATCACATGTCATTTAGTTCTTCTGGACCACCAAAATTTGCATGATTTGTATTCCTTGCCTTAACAATCTCCCTCTTCTTTCCAGAAGCCAGTGCATTAATAACGCACTCAAATATGTAATCTTTAGGGAAATAGTTTCCAGTGTTAAGAGGAGAAGCAGGGAGCGGGGGATATTTGAATGTTCTAAATAAATGTTTTCATCACTGTCAGACTGAGGTGTCCAAATCTGGCATGCCCTAAATCACACAGCTCTATTAACTTGATGCACAAATGTATGGAATAATGACACTGCTCTTGCAATGTGGTTTTCAAGATATATAAAACTATCCCACTTTATTTGGTGACAAATAACAGAGTAAAGGGCTGTTTTTCTGTGTTCACGTTTGACAATGGAAGTGCTTATATAGCGTATCCTAAAAGTAAGCTTAGACAAAGGTTTGTTTCTGAAAAATGTCAATTAAGTAATTTTGACAGTAAGTTGGAGTTCTTACTTATTTCCTGAAAAAACAGAGATTTTAAGAAATTAAAAAAGACACTTATATTTTAAAACATTTTCCTTTAATATGTTTTTAGCAGTGCAAGGTCTCAAAACTTGCTTGACACTATACAGGGTAGGCTTTCTACTCCCTCTGCGTAAATGTCTTTCCTATAACGCCTTTCTAACCTGTTTTTCAGAAGAATATTATTTTAATGATACTGTTTTCTTAATGGATTTGAATTTTACTGTATTAAAAAGTAGGAAAGGGTGAGTATAATCAAAATATCATCACTGTCTCAGGAAAGGGATGCTTGCAGCCTACCATAATTTCTAGTATGTTTGTCCAAAAAGAAGTGAAAGGAGGGGTCTTAAAAATGTAGGTGAAAGATGGAGAGAAATTGGATGAGGATTTTGGACGCAACAGGAAGACACTGTAGACCACTGAGAGGAGCTGATGACAATGAAAAAAAGAGATGAGAATTAAAGGGGATCTTAGCACCCTGTAGACTGCCAAATATTGGGAACATGATGCAGACGAGGTTCACAGTTGGGACCCATCAAGTGGCAGAACACAAAGAGTAATTTAAAGACAAATTTTAGGAAAAGTAGGGTAGGGTAGGGTAGGATTATAGAAAAGCAGCCAGATGGCTCAAGTGGTGGCCCAATCTCCTCTGTTGCTATCTGTAGTTAGATTTTGGAAGGTAAATCTGTTTATTAAGGCTTATAATACCTTGGGTAGTGTCAGAGATCAGCAGCACAAGAATTTCTTATAAGTTAAGATTCCAAACAAAAATTTGGAGTAAAAAACAAAAAATACTTGCATTCTAAATAGGAAGGAAACAATTTAATTTACTTAAAAAAAGATTAAAAAACCTTAAATTCAGTGGCCCATCAAATTTAGAATCAGATATTTTTCAAGTTGACAGAGTCAAAATCTTTCAGAAGTAGGCTTTAAAATGGTAGCAGACCTCAGATGATAGGAACAGAGTTGACCAGCGTGTTCTTGTAGCTTACTGACTATAAGTAATCAGAACAGTGTTGCAGAAACAAAGTAAGCAATGTTGACACCGTTGATACAGAACTGAACGGAACTTGTTCAAGACAAATTCACAGTCCACTCATGTGCAGTTCTCTGCTGCCACTTATAAGTTGTGACTTCATTTTTCATTAATTCCAGCAAATAAGTTTTTGAATTAACAGTGTGCTCATTGTACTGTACATTCTTCGAATATATACATGTGCTTATGCAGTGTATATATATATATAACTTGCTGATGTGTTTCTGGGTCGTGTTGCCGCAGATCCCATTCACATGAGTTGTCTCATTGACAACTGCCTTCACTCTGAAGGGATTCTTTATTCATTTGTGAACATGGCGTGTAGATCGTGTACTGGATTCATTAACTTGCCGCTACTGAAGAGTAGGAGTACGTGTTTTGGCTTCCTAGGGAAATGGTATTTGGGAATCTCAGTCTGCTTGCCTATGTATCCAGTTTCGGTCTGCTTGTTCTACCAAAAAACATCTTAGTGCATAGGTTGATTGCAGCCTAAACTCATCCAGTGAGACTAAGCTGCCAGAGAAGAGTGGCTTAAATTCCAGGACCAAGTGTTAGACAGCTGCATGATCTCATTTCTTAATAGGTGCTAGAGAATTCACATAAGTATAAATCACAGGGAAAACATCAGCCCAAGTTCCTGTCGTCTTAACCTGTAAGTTGGACTCTGAGAAGACAAGCTCATGAGAATCAGCCCTTAGAGTGTTGGTACAGTGTGTCCACTGAGGAGCAACAAGGAGATGGATGTTTTGCAAGCCATGTGGTTCCTCAGGCAGTACTGTGCTAAGCACTGTTCCTAAGGCAAATTTATGCACAGAGCTGCTAGCTTTTATGTAGTAAAAGTTGCAAAAACATTCATCTTGAGTGAAATAATAGAAATGCTTAAAAAAAAAAAACCTACACAGTCTGGTGGTGTTACTTTATACAGGTTCTTTTGAATTTACTGGCAGCATTTCTTCAGTTGGGTGCTTACGGGTTCAAGTAGTCAGGATCATCAAGCTTGTGAGCAGACGTGCACTCTAGAGACTGGCATGTAAAGTAACAGAAGGACCTGGCACATAAATAAATGCTGCTGGACATAAGCAAGGGTTGCAAGTCAATCTGCTCCAAGTGTGAGGGAAATCGGGATCAATATTGACTGTTTCTACAGCAAACTTAGGCAGCATGGGAAGCTATGTCCACATGAGAGTGGCCAGAGTAGCTCTATATTTTTTAAACCCAAAGTGCTTTCATTTTGAGTGTAAATGAAATTAATTATTCGTGGGTAGAAAGCAGTAAACCTGAAACAAATGGGAAGTCTCCTGATGCAAGCAGGCATCGTTTGTGAAGTTGTTACTATGACTCTGTAATTACTCTGGTTATGCAGCTTCAGCAGCAGCTCTGTTTTATCACAGCATCATCAGGCCTTTTCTTGAAGTCTAGCCAGCTTTAGGGATACTTTAATAAACTGTAAATTGGAGTAATTAACTGGTGAAAAATTGTATATACTATGAGAGAGTCTGTTTGAAAGGCTGTATGTATCTGTCTAATGAAATGGATTTCATTGTTTTACAGGCATTTTTAACAGCCATAGGAGACAGGAACCGTCGGGCTGTCCTTGCACTGGAACATATGTTTGCACCAGTGTTGGATGGAGCCGTATCCACTCTACTTGGAGTGCTGATGCTTGCAGGATCGGAGTTTGATTTTATTGTCAGGTAAAGCATTTGTGTGTCTTGACTTTTGTTTTTAAAATGAAAACAAGCATGTTTTTAATATTTAGTCATTTCAGTGTATCTGTCATTTTATTACTATGCATGATGTGTCAAGCATGCTTACATCATAGTCCTGCTTTCCCTCTGTTTTGTTAACTCCTTGTTACATGCTCGACTTAGCAGTGTTTCCATTGCTGGCACTAAATCTGTTCCAGGAAAGTCTGACTCCCAATGTGGAAGGAAACAAAAGTGGCCCTCTTTAGTGAAGTTTGCTAAATCTGGAATTAAATCAGTTTGAAGCAGCTGGCATTGTCCGGTATTGGCTGGATTGACCTTTAACCTTAAGGTCTTTCTTATATGCAGAGCATTTTGCATGGAAAGACCACATGGAGCTGCAAACATGCCACAGCTGACACTCTCTGGGCCTTCTGCTATGTACATGAGGCTTTTTTAATGAACAGTTTATAAATGGGGGAGGAAACAAGCCCTTTTGGGGAGCAAAGGAGCCGTAAGTTTGAACACAGAACTTAGTATTAAAAATTTGTAAAGCAAAACCTGAAGGCCCTTCTGTTAGAACTACAGGCAGACTGTTTCTTGTGGATTTAATTAGGAATGTGAATTCGTCAAGTGTGAGAGGAGGGCAAGTTTTTCTTTTGAGAGGAATTTGAGAAGTGCAATGAAACGGATCCTATTCTATTCCAAACAACCTGTGGAGCTCTGCAAAATGGCTAATCTTAGTAACACAAGTTCTTTGTGGCAAATGGAGGGGAATACAAAAAAAAGAGGAGGGGAAAAGGGGGGCAGGGAAGAAGAATGAAAGAAAAAGAATCAAAGCTCTGAAGGGGAATTGGAGGTAAAACTGGGCCAAAAAAAAAAAAAAAAAAGAAAGAGCTCCGAGAAATGACTTAACTACTTAGGTAGACATAAGCTGGATAGATGACCAAACTTAGCTGACTTCCATTTGACAACAACAACAAAATGTCAGAGGCAGGAACTGAGAGAGTGGCTGCTAAATCTCATCAGGATTTTTTGTTTATGTATGTAAGAGATTTGCAGAAGGCAAGGAGTAGGAGGTTTACAGGTAGGCCTAAACATACTAAATGAGGATGATTGCTGTAATTACTACAATAATTAAATTTGCATACCCTGAAATAGAATTTGTGGGGTCTTTTTTGCGGGGTAAGTATATTTTATTTTATCAGTGCTGAAGAAGTAAGATGGAATTACTCTTTTAGGATCTGGTCTTGTAAGGGATGGAGGTTACTGGCAGAGCAGCTGTAGACTGAACACAAATTTACTGAGGTGTGTTCGCTGTGGTACTTTCCTATTTAGCAGGCAAGATTTTGGCTAGGCCTTTTTTTTTGTAATAGGAAATGTAGCAGTCCTTCACTCCAAACTCGGATTTGATGTTCTCTTAGTGTATAAAATGAGCCTTTCAACTTTTCAGCTTACGTTATTTTACTTTCTTTGTCCATTAGTTTCTCATTTTCCAGCACAGTCTGACTGTAGTTTGTCTTGTTTAAAAAATAAAATAAAATAAACTTTCAGAGCCCAAGCATTGCTTTAGTGGGCGAAGAAGACCCCAAACTTCCGGAAAGGGAAGTCCCTTTAGTCCAGCAATGTGGAAGATTAAGTAAATTAACAGACATTGTATACACGAAGTGGTCAGAGCTATAATCCTCCTGTTTATCCTAGTGTTAGATGGATGAGATGCAAATGTTTTTAATGCCTGTTGTTGGTCTCTGTCCCAGTATAAAGTTCTGGTGGTTTATGTTAGTGGAGTAGATTGGTTTGCTGATTTTTACTAATGCAGATCAGAAATCCCCAAATGTTTACACTAGCAGGATGTTTGTAGTTTTACAGGAGGCTGACATATTTGATCAGATATGGCACCACGGAGGCAGTAAAGTTTGCTGCCAGCTGCACAGTGTGATCAGCAGAGCCGTTAGCAGCAAACTGGCCCTCCGCTCGTCTGCCCCTTCTCTGCTAGGACTTGCCCAAGACCCGCTCCTCAAAATCATTAGTTTCAACACAGTGTAAGTTTAGTCTGAGCCCCAGCTGTGCCGAATACCAACTAGCAAGGCTTTCCTTTTGCTGACAGGTTTACCTTGGTATTCATGAGGGATCCCAGACCTTAGCCCTCGGTGGTGGGAAAGGACAACCACTTGTGCACTCTCCTCCTCTTCCATAGTCCTGCAGCCTTTATGTTTGAATTGGCCGGTGCAAAACAAGAGTATTCAGAGATGCTAAATTGTTCAACAAAAGATTAGCCTGCAATGCAGCTCGGCCATTGTGGAGTGCTCCTGGCTGGCACAATGCTGAGGCTCGCCACAGAATGGGGAGCGCTTTCTGTGCGGAAAGGCTCGCAAAAGCATCGCGGCCGGGGCTGTTTGGTAAAACTGGAACGCACAGAAATTCCAGGCAGAAAGTTGTGATTAATGAGCAGCGAACGAAAACCTTACCTGATACACTAGAGATTTAATTAGAGATTCTGCTGTAAGATGCAGGGGCATTTCACAGTGGATTAGCTGGTGAGAGAAGTGGGCTTCTCTCCTTCCAGGCTAAATTGTTTAAATTCTACACCCTTCACTTCATTTGTTTGCTTCTGCTGGGTTTTCACTAATGGGGGCCCCTTTTCATTGTATTTGTGCTTTCAATCCATTCACCCATTCACTGCACATTCCATATTTTTGTGTTTGTGTAACACATTCATAAATAACATTACATGCTGCCAGATTCTAGAAAATTAACAGACGTGATTTTTTTTCTTTCTTTTATCAACTAACACTTTGGGTTGCGGAATGTAGCTTCTCTAATCAAAAAGGTAAAAAAAAATAAAACCCTTATATATATATATATAAAGTGATAGAACTGTTTAGTACAAGTGTTAGTAATAATTTAGATTGAATTCTGTGTACGAGTTATTTTAATGCCAGTATACTTATCCATAGTAGGTAATCCCTTATTTCTAATAGTATTTGTGGCTCTGCTTTATTCTCCACCCTTATACCATATTCAGGTATTTCTTTGCTGTTTTGGCAATCTTAACCATTTTGGGAGTTCTCAATGGATTGGTGCTGCTTCCTGTTCTTCTCTCACTCTTTGGACCATACCCTGAGGTCAGTACAGCTAATGATGAACAGAAGAAATAATATTCTCACCCCTCCCGGTCCCAATCCTTTTTTTAAAGTTTATTTTTAGTTCTGATTTTTTTTATTGTTATTATTTAAGTTTCTTGGTCTGATTTTATTTTAAATCTTTGCCATATTAGATTTTTTTTTAATGTATGTGATACTCTTTTATTGATTAAAGTGTGTTTTTAGTAAGTAGAGTAGAGAGTAAAGACTGCTGCTGACGAGCTAGACAAAAATGAGGATTAGGTAAGCTTTTAAAAGAAGAACATGATATGCAAACTAGTCTGTAAAACCAGACTTTTCCACAACATTCTGCAAAGACCGTGCCTTTTGTACCCACACCTTCTCCTTTCCTACCCCCCCTGCCCCTATTGATTTCCTCAAAATATTTGACTCGTCAGACCACCAGGGAGGCCCGTGTGGACCAACATGCACCAGAGGGGGCCCCAGACCACACCTGGGTAACGGGGCCGCAGGAGGGCCCCGCGCTCCCCGTGCGCAGCCCTCCCCGGGGTGCCGCCTGCGCACGGCTGCAAAGCTCCACACGGCTGTAGAGACCAAGTCCAGCAAAAAGGGTTCATAGCCGTCAAATGTGTTCTTGATGTTCGTAATCTGCCCTAAAGTTAATACAGTTACTGTGTTACGTGGGGATAGCTTTATTCTGCTTTATTAGAAGGTAGTAACGGGATGCTGCTTGTGGCCGTATGTGTGTGTATATAAGAATTAAACATGGTACGTTTACAGTGCTGCTAATATTTGAGATAATTATTTTGTTTCTTTTCAGCATTAATTACATAGTTTTGGCAACAGTGCGTTATCTCTTTAGTTTCAAACAGTGTACGTTTTTTGCTTATTAATAAGTACTTTCTTTGAATATGCATGTTGCAGTTATGTGCAGATCCATCTGTCTTTGCAGATAGACGCTGAGCCAAATCGTATGTGCGCATTTGAAATGGTTTATGAATCACTCTTAATGAGTGATGGTTGAATGGAGGGAGGCAAGCCCCTGTATGTTTTTAAGCATGAGTGCATACGTGCACACACATACATGCGCTTG
Source organism: Tinamus guttatus (assembly GCF_059628265.1). Taxonomy (NCBI): domain Eukaryota; kingdom Metazoa; phylum Chordata; class Aves; order Tinamiformes; family Tinamidae; genus Tinamus; species Tinamus guttatus. Next base: position 257,938 of record NW_028288770.1, on the reverse strand, counting down.
CTGAGACAGTGATGCCTAGAGGAGCCTGTGTAAGCCTGTTCGTACAGACCTCCGCACACAGACGTCATGTCTGTCTTTCTTGCACACGTTTTTCGGTGTAATGCAAATCTCGATCAGAGTAACAGTGCTAAATTCCTCATGGCTCAGAAGAGCGTGTGGCAGGTGAATACTTGTGTGGAGCACGGCTGTCGCAGGACGCTGCTGGATGCTAACGCCTGTGATTGCGCCTGCCAGGTTTGTGCTGCCGACGGCCGGAGCCGGCTGCCCACGCCGTCCCCCGAGCCGCCCCCCAGCGTGGTGAGGTTCGCGCTGCCGCGCGGGCGCTCCAACAACGGCTCCGATTCCTCCGACTCGGAGTACAGCTCCCAAACCACGGTGTCGGGCATCAGCGAGGAGCTCCACCACTATGAGGCTGTGCAAGGCTCGGGGGCACCGGTCCATCAAGTAATAGTGGAAGCCACTGAGAATCCTGTCTTTGCCAGATCCACTGTAAGTAGCTCACAAGTTGACGAGAGAGAGGGCAGGAGGAGTGGGAGTTTCTATTTAAACCTATTTCTGTGGAAAAGCCGTAGGCAGTGTATTATACCACTGTCTGATTACACTTTGTTACTCTGTAATGCAGAATAGCTAGTATTTAAAGTACTCACAGACAGGGCACGGAGGTTTTCATCACTCCCTCTTCTAGAATCAAGCTGGGGATAAAATACTGGTACCAAAGCTGAGGTCTTTGTCCCTGATAATTGGTGCTTTATCATATTGGCAGCAGCCACAAGAGAGAGCTCCCTGTGTGCTTGATGTCTGTCCTGGACGGCTGGCAGCAGGAGAGGGGGCAGAGGCTGAGCGTCCTGGGGTCCTCACAGCGCCCGCGGGTCCCTGCCTGCCTCGCTGCTTCTGCGAGACCAGGAAGAATGTAGTTTTGGGGTGCACCAAGCTTCAGGCGTGTTGCATCGTGCCGCTGGGTTGGTGTAATTGTGATTTCAAAGGGAAGTGAAAAAGCTCTGTCTCCTGCCCCCCATGATGCTACATGCTGAGCTGCAATGCGGATCTGTTTTTGTTCAGCAGAGGCCTAAAAATAGGTACAAGCACAGCCACATTTGAAGTTGGTCACGGTTTATTGACTGATGTGGCCGCTGTGCTTCACGCTTTTTACAGAAATCCAGAAAACAGATTCCTACAGTCTCTACAAACTACCCCACTAACATCCTGTGCATGTACCCTGTGTGGTGTAGACCCTTCTCCAAATGCCTACATTTCTGTTTTTTGAATCAGTTAAGATCAGCTGCTTGCTATTCATTTGTTTAAAGATGGAGCAGTATGTGGGAAACATATTTTCAGCTATAGTCCTATGTTTATCTGAAGTTATGCTTTCTAGCTTATAACAATTTCAGACAGAAACCATCTGGAAAAATGAGCAGTTTGAAGCCTCCAGAATACAGCCTTTACAGATTCAGAAGCGGGAGAGCACCCGCTATCGAGAAAAAGCATAATCTTGTTTGCTGTGCTCCGTCCGACCCGTTACGGCCTGTGTGTCTTGCAGGTGGTTCAGCCGGAGACGAGGCACCACGCGAGCCCCCGGCTGCCGTCGCATCCCGACGCCGTCCCGCAGCAGGCCTGGCACCAGGGCAGGCAGCCCAGGCGGGAGGCGAGGGACGGGCTGCGGCCGCCTCCTTACCGCCCTCGCCGGGACGCCTTCGAAATCCCCCCTGAGGGGCCCTCGGGAGGCGGCAGCAGGGAGCGCTCGGGCCACAAGGGCCGCTCGCACAGCGTGCGGAGCCCCGCGTTCGGTGCCGTGGGCGCCGCGGCGCCGGCCTACTGCCCGCCCATCACCACCGTGACGGCGTCGGCCTCGGTGACCGTGGCCGTGCACCCCGCCGTGCACAGCCACGGCGCCTGGGCAGGGAGCCGCCCGGCCTGCGACGGGCACCGCGACGCGGAGCACGGCGCCTTCGAGGACCCCCACGTGCCCGTCCACGTGCGATGTGAAAGAAGGAACTCTAAAGTGGAAGTTATAGAGCTGCAAGATGTTGAATGTGAAGAAAGGAGCCCTGGCAACAGCTTAGAGTGAGGTAGGTCTGTGTCCTGTAGGCAGTAGCTTTGTCTCGGGCATGGGGTGATGGAAAAAAAGAGCAAAGATCAGTGCCCTTCCTTCAGTTTGGCTTCCTTCTCAGTCGCTGATCGTCTGGCATCTGCTGACATTTTCACACGAAAAATTAGGTTGGATAAGATAGTATTTGAAATATCTTTTTACTGTACTCCTGTACAAACAGCTGCCTCAAAGAGCGTTGCAGAATGGGCACGTTCATGTTTCAGTCCCTGTCTGCTGGCTGAGGAAAATGAAGTGTGGCCTGTTAGAAGCTGTGCAATGGCATCTCCCGTGGGCTGCTCCGTGCTCTGGCTGAAGCAGGCTGCCTTCTCAAACACCACATATGGTGGTGTACCCTGGTGGGGGCTAAAATGGCCAGCTACGCCAAGAATCATCCTCCTTTGAATACTGTTTCAGTGGGCCGGAGGTCCTTGGAGAAGATGGGCTCCCTCCCTGGCCGGGAGCCAGGCACGCGCGGCGGTGGCCAGAGGGCCCCGCGGCAGGGGGTACCTCACCTCGTGTGGGGCCCCTCGCGTGGGACACCCTGCCCCACAGCTGCCAGCGCGGAGGGGCCGCCGGGTCCCGCACGGGCTCCCCTGCGTCGGGGCCCTCCTGGCAGGACGCCCGGGGCGTTCCCGTGAAACGGCATCCTGCTGGCTCACCCGGGAATCGCTGCGACTCAAACCTTCAGGCATGGCAGCAGCGCTGTTCAGGACAGGCAGGGTGGTTGGGGAAGAATAAGGCTGTTTTCCTCAAAATTTTCCATTAATTCTTTCAGGATTCCTTTGAAGGGGAGATACAAACTGAGTTTTTACCAGGGACTTTAGTTGGAAAGCAGATTCTCACCATTTTAACTTCTTTTTTTCATCTTCTTGGAAAGAAAAAAATACATTAAAAATAGTATCAAGTACCTGTTTTTTCTCTTTCCTTTGCTTTGCAAAGACAGCGCTACTTTGACTAAAGCAAGTCATTTTACTTTGGTTGCAGAAATACTTCATACTAAATGTGCACACGCACACATGTGCCATGCACAAAATACTGGTGAAAATTTTTTAATAACTCAGGTAAAAATCACCCTCTGGTTTATAAAGCCCCTCTGCAAATATCACAAAGTGTGAATAGATGTGAATGCATTTATCCTTACAGTCTGCGAGTATGGTAAGCAGTAGTATCTTCAGAATAAGGAAATAATCAGGCTCGGAATTTCCAAGCTGAATAGCTACGAGGAGGTCTTAACTGTGCCCAGTATCAGATGCTTCTTTTTTTTTTTTTTTTTTTTTTCCTTGAGAAATCTATGGTTTTCATTGATTTTGTAGCAAGTATCTAAATCTGGGCATTCAGAAAACAGGGCATCTGCGTTTTTCTAATTGGCATATTTCTTTACCAGAAGTCAGTGACTGAGATAAAAAAGAGCCCACATTTCCTGACTGCTCACTGTAACCGCAGGAATCATGGAAAGAGTTTTGGATTAGCTTGATTTGTTTTTCTTGAATTTCAAGGAATGTTTGTGTTTTTTTTTCGTTTTGCTTGTAAAGGATAATAACTGAAGCAAAGAAGAGGCCAAAGATGGAAAACTGTATTTCCAGAACTGCTTGAAGAGAACTGCTTGAAGTTGTGGAAAAGGACATGCTGCATCAGGACAACAGTTCACTGTTACTGTAACCTATTGTATTATTTTGTTAAATATTTCTATAAATATTTAAAAGATGTACACATATGTAATATACAAAAAAAAAACAATGTAAAGTAGTATAATCTGGAGTCACTTAACTCCAGTTAGTGGGGATTGTTTGTGCTCTGTACTTACTGTACATCTATCTCTGTGCCACAACTAAGCTTAATCTAGTTCTAAATTTCAGCATAAGTTGCTGCTGCTTAAATATTGTATAATTTACTTGTATAATTCTATGCAAATATTGCTTATGTAATAGGATTTTTGTTGTTGTAAAGGTACATGTCTGTTTAAAATATTTTAAATTTGCGTATCACAACCCTGTGGTAGTATGAAATGTTGCTGTTAACTTTCAAACACGCTATGCGTGGTAATTCTTTTAAAATAAGCAGATATGAAGAAGAAAAGCACGTTAATCTTGGAGGCTTAAATAGGCTTAGCTACGCGTAGGTTTTGTTTTGCTGTGTGTATCCACACGTGTGTGTGTCCGGGAGGGCGCGCGCATGTTCCCAGTGTACTGTAGTTATCCCTTTGACTGTACGGTGACCCTGGTGGGCCCAGAGCCCCGCACGGTGGCGCGGGCCTGGCTCTCCCCGCGAGCCGGCGCCAGCGAGAGGCCGCAGGTGCCGTCGTCGGGGCCAAGGCAGGGAGCGGAGGAGGCGGGGGGTCACGGTGTGGGGTCGCGGTGCAGGTTCCCGCTCTGTTAGTGACTTGGGGAGCGTCGACTTGGGCCAAGCCACCTGGCTGCCCTGTGCCTCTGTTCCTCAATCTGTAAAATGGGTATAATGATACTTACCTACCTCCCAGGAGAGTTGTGGGGCTTAATTGTTGTTTGTGAAGTGCTTTGATGTGTTTCTTTCTTTTTTTTTTTTTTCATGAAAGGTGCCAGGTAAGTGCAAACAGTATAACCATTCTTTTTTTTTTTTTAACTTCAAAAGGTGCTGGATATTGAGAGGTGCTGGTGGTTATAGAAATTCAATAAGCATATGCCTTATTTTGATGTTGATACTGTTAACTGTGAGCGGCATTATAAGCTGGATAATCTGTTTGCCTGATGGTGAGCCGCAGCTCAGCTGTGTCCTTACAGCGTTCAGAGCAGTATCCTCTGTCACCTTACTTTCATGGCAGGAAGGAAGTTGATAGTAAGTGATAAAAATCAAATGGAAGGAAGACTTTTTTTTAAAATCTTCTATTTTCACTTATTGAATATAAAAGACTTTCTATTGGGTCCAGGACTGTAATGAATGACACATAAGGCCTGGGGTGTTTTTTTTTCCCTCTGTTTGTTTGTTTTTTCCCATGCTGCATTGGCACTTTTAATTAAAACAGCTAAACTGGGATCCCTTTGAGAAACTAATTTAGCTTTTTTATTATTATTTTTAAACTAAAGATGGATAGCTGCAGGTGAAGGGCCTGAAAAAAATAGGATCTCTCTGTTCCTCTTGGAACCAAATCCTAAGAGTGGAGAACCTTAATTTAAAACACTCAGAAGTTCTCACCGTGTCTCTCCTCCCTCCATCTTTTTTTCCTGTCCTTCTTTCTGTAAGCTGTTCTTCAGAGCATGTGGATGTTCCAATACGTGTTCAGAGCCAAACAAAAGCAACTCATACTCAGTTTCTAAGCACAGCGCTAATGGGGATTTTTTTAAAGCAGCGCCTGAGCAGCATCAGCCGGTTCTTCAATGGTAAAACTCGTTTCTGCCGTGGCTGCAGGGAGCCTCTCTCTGCCCGCAGACCCTGCCAGAGCAGCGAGCGAGCGGGGCACCAGGATGCACAGGCTCTGGTGCCCGCCGTTTCCCGCGGGAGCGAGCGCTCCGACGTCTCCCGTGCGAACGTGCACACAGTTCCGTGGCGCGCGGCGAGGGGACGGCCCGCGGCCGGCAGCGTTTCCTCCGCTCCTCGCCTCGTTCTTGTAGGGGATTTTTTTCTTATTTTTTTAAATTGTGGGTGATATTTATATTTTTGTATCATAAGAATGTTTTCTTACAGTATTTGTCATGCCAGTTTATAACAAACAGAATGCAGGGATTTTATTTCTATTGGAAACACTATTACATCTATGTTTTTACTTTTTAATGGATTTTTATTTGTATAGAGTGCTTACTAATGTTAAATAGGAAAGAGTATATAACATTTACATTAAGGACTCGTAGCTTTTAGAATAAGGAGTTAAAAGGAAAAAATATTCAAACTGGGGTCTCATTGCCTGCCTATTTTGGTAGGAGTGGGTTTGTGTCATTTCAGTTACAAAGATAAAATTATGCCATATAATTTATTTATATGAAAATTTATTTTTGTAGTGTACATAGTAGTCATCAATTCTTTTGACAGAAGTATATTTTTAAAGAGTTTATATGTAATGATGATACCATTATGTTTTGGAACACTGCTGAGATGTGATTACGGTGCACACTTTTCCTTGTAAACCCCTGGCAGAAAAGAAAGTGTTTAACAGTGTTAAGAGAGAAAGAGAGCGTGAATACTCATATAATTCTGAACTGTGTTTTAGTTACCATTTGTGATCTAGTGTGGTTCTCATTTTAAACCTTGAATGGAAACTGTACAAACTCTCTAAATATTAATGTTCAAACACTGATAGAAATTCTAACATGAATAAAAAATGTTATAACTTATTGGTTCCGGATTCAGTTATTTCTAGAATACGTTTTTATGCCATGTCAGCCACGTGTACCTGCCCGCTCACAGGGCCGCGCTGCTGCCGGTGGGGAGAGCAGAGGCCGCCCTGTGTCGGCAGCTCTGATGGCTGCTGCTGCCAGGTCGGTGGGGCCAGCCTGGACGTGGGCAGCCCACGCTGAGGCCGAGTCCAGCGCGAAACGCGAGTCTTGCTTGTGGCCTGGGGGCCGCGGGCCTCTCTGTGCTGCGCGCGGCCTGGCAGCCCCGTGCGGCGGCCCTGGAGGAGGCCCTGCGGCGTCATCCCCGCGCGCGCCCGCCCGCCACGGCTCCTCCAGAACCCTCACCAGAACCCGAGCGCGTTCTCGGGTCGTTCGGCCTCCACTTCTCACAGGCAGGGGAAATGGGAATATCGCTTTGTATGCTACGCTCTGGAAGTTTAACCTTTAAATGGGCAAATACAGTTAAAAGACTTGAAGTGCAAATGCACGTTTTCTTCAGATCCCTAGGACTAGTAGCAAGAAGTGCTGCAGATTTTAGCAGGTCACAGCCCCCGAGCCCATTACTCCATCTCTGCTAAAATCACACACCAGCTGAACACGCTGCCTTTGCTTCTTTTTTGTCCCAGCTGGCAAGGGAAAGAGCTTCATTCACTAGACTGGAAACCATAGGAATAAATCAATAATACATTTTTCCAGTCAGAATACAGGATTTTTCTTTCAAAACTCCATTTTACATCAACTGTAGTTATTTACATTATATTACTTCTCATGCTTAGGTTCCTTATACATGACACTGCTTCTCACTGTCAGTCTTATTAACCCCAGGTAAGACTTTAATCAGATTTTTTTCAGAGATCAGCCATATTTATTCAGGCCTTAAGTAAACATGTGGCCAAATTTTTGTTGGCAAAATGCGTGTATTTAACAGCTTCAGGAATGCTGCATGCTGCTAAACTGCAGCAGCACCAATGTATAAACAGGTGTTTCATTTTTGGTAACTCTCACTCCCAGGGAGCATCTGAGACACCGGCTGCCTAAACCTGAAAATCACCTTTGCCAAATCGTAATTACTTTTAACGGCGGCTGCAAGTAATGAGAACAATTACTGCTTCCCCGTATTCCACTTAATCATCCTTGTCCTTTTTGTTGCAGGCATGTTGGCCCTCACTGCTCGAGCCAGCAGGACGTGTGCCAGGGAACGGCGCTGCCCGGCCCCAGTGCCTTAAAAACTGCTTGCCTGGTTTAACTTTGCGTGGTTAATGCCAGCATTAATGAAGACAGTGTGTGCTGCTTCTCGAGTAGGACATGTGTAGGCCTACTCGGTAACATGGACGCGGTGCTGCGAAGGAAACCCCTACCGCAGATTTTGGGGCCGTCTATAGCTGCATCCAAACCCGCGGCTGCCCTGCACCAGCTTTGTGTTTTAGCAGCTGGATAGATGAGATAGCGGCCGCGCGGCTCAGCCGCGGTGCAGGGGATAGGGGTGCGCCTGCCCCACGCTGCCCAGCTCGCTGCAGCTCGCGTGGAGGAGCCACGAGCAGCGGGCAGCCCGAATCCCAGCTCCGGGAAGCGGGGTGGCTGCTGAGGGGACCCACGGTGGCATCGCCAGCAGGTTGTGAGGTCTTGGGAAAGACACCACGTTCATTACTTCTATTCCAGCTTGCACTGGGGAATACACGTGGGAGGGCAAAAAGTCTCTCTAGACTAGGGAGGACGGGAAGGAATTAAGTGGGAATAACTTGCAGGTGGGACGGATTGAGAGGAGGAGCGTGGGGGCCGCGCGGCCGCGCCGCGGGCAGCGGCTCTTGGCTGAACGCGCGCGGGGCTGCGGCCGCCTTCGCCGCAGGGTTAACTTCCAGGGCTAACACACCGGCTAGGCACTGCCAGACACGTAACCCGTCTGCAATTACACCAAACTGGTCAGTGTCCTTGCCAAACAGGGGAGCAAGTGCTTTGATAAAACCCAGGTTTGAGTGCCTTGTTGCGGTAGAACAACTGAAAATAAGGAGCACGCTCAAGAACTAGCCATATAAACACCATAATGGCATTCCTGCAACCTTCCTCGTTATCGCCTCTCCCTTACCCAACCATATTAAGCTGTTTTAAGTGAAGAGTATTTACTTTAGTAGCAGTTTTAATGGGCTTCTGTGCTATTCTTTAATATTTTAGAGGATTTTTATGGATTCAAATGTAAAGATGTAAAAAAGACTAATGGAGAGCAGTATTGTATGATACCGCTTAGCATAGCGCTTTCTATATTCATGTTGGTATTATAGAGCCTTCTACCTGGTAACAGAAGATCTTTGTGTTCAGTTTCAGCCTCTCAGAATTTGGAAAAAAAATCAGCCACAGAAGTTCCTAGTGAAACTAAAAGAATGGAATAAAAGTACCCATGCTATGAGCTTCACAAATACCATGCATTCATAGTTTTGTTCAGTTTGGCCCATATTAAAACAAGTGAGGAAACAGAATTATAAATTGAATTAAGCTATTCTTAACCTTTAAAAAGGTCTGAATATGATTACAACAAATTACTAAGTATGTAACTGTGCAAATACTAGGAAATAAGTAAGTCATGATTTCTGACTCTTCTGTGTAAGTTAACGCTTAACAACATGGCTTCGTTCTGTTCATTCAATTCTTTTCACTCTGTGCCTCTTTGCTATTGCCAGGCACTGCAGCATAACTTTGAGGAAAAGTACACGTATGGAGGCAAAAGGGGCCTTTAAGCACATTGTCTGTGAGAGCTCTAATCTCATTCATTAATAGATTTCCCAATGAATTATATAGCACATGGGTTTAAACCAACTTCAATGGATGTTCACGAGCGCAATAGACTGTAATGCTCCAAAGTAACCGTTACAGCCCATTGAGCCGGCAGCCCGTGAACTAATGAGGATTTACACATTAGCTGGTTATGGTTCCTTAGGAGCTATTAAGAACTTTTTAACATTTTGTTATTGAAATGAGCATACGTGGCGTGTCATGGACATTGCTGCCAAGCCTAATGGGAATAAACCGTGAGTCAGCAAGGCTCCTCGGGAACGTGCTCAGCCTTAAGCAACTATTGCTTTTAAGTCATCTTCAAAGGAATCGCTCGTAGGTAAACCTGCGTTTGTGCTAATATGTGCAAGGCTTGGTCCATAGGCAGGACTGTGTTCACACTATTCCTTTAATACTGTATACGCACACACTGAATCACCCCAATGAGATATCCATCTCCTGCTATTGATCACATAGGGAATAAGGATTTACCTCTATAGGGGCCTCAACTCCTACCTAAGCTAGATGTTCAATACAGAGGGCACGATCAAGCCAAAAAAAAGCAAAAAAGCGTCTTTTCCACACACTGCCCCTACCCCACCTAGGACTGTAAATCGTGTCTTTGTGGATGATACTCTGAAATTTCTTGAATGGACTCACGCATTCTAGGAGACTTTCTGATTTGCCTCTGACACAGAAAGTCGCAAGGAAAAGCAGACAGCAGAAGTTTTGTTTTGGGCTCACTCCCACCTAAGACACAGAGGAGCTGTTCTGGGATATGCTCGTGAATCTTAATCCTACGCCTCCAGGCGGGTCCCTGACATTACATTCACTCTTTCTCTGATTATTTTGGTATTCCGTAATTGTATCACTCTGCCCATTTGGAATTAAGTTACCACCTTTTAAATTTGCTTTTTGTTTAAGTCTTCCAAAACCTCTGAGTCAAGAAATCTGTTGAGCTCCACACACAATGACCCAAATTACACTCGTTAGCTGGGTCTCCACACATGGGGATAGTGGGGTTTTTTTCCCATTTAGAAATCTCCACAGCAGTGCTGCTCCTCTGCCTTTTCCTCTGCCTCTCCCTCAGCTTTTCCCTTGTGTCTCCACAGGGACCTCCAGGTGTTATCTGGCAAAGCCCAAGAAATCCAAGGCAAAAAAATTTGTAAAGGCTCATCCCTAAGAACCTCTCAGGATAAGTCTCCTCCAAAATTGCTCACCCACCTTTGCATGGCTTTCTGCAAAGTTTTCCAAGTGGTTCCAATTTTGCTTGGCTTTTCCAAACGCATTTATATTTTTACAACACAAGCCATTTTCAATGCATACCATTATCAGGCATGTTTAGCAGAAAGCATTCTCTTATGGAGAAGGCTGGATTTTCCTAACAGAAAATAGCTTGAGCCCTGCTCCTTCAAACCCTTCAATTCTTCATTTATGGGTAGACTAAAAACCTACCAAAGCATTTGCTGGGATAGCGGCGCTTGAATGCTTGGCTAAAAAACATATGTGAAAGTGTGAGTTACACCGTGCTAACAACAGTGAGACTTGTTTCGGCTCGGGCCTGCAGCGTGGGGACTGCATGGCAGCAGCCGTGCGTGCGCGCACGGCGTTCGTACACGTGCACGCTCTGCAGGGCTCGCTTCCTTGCCTGGGTAGATGCAGGGGTGCCGAGAAAAACAGCAGCAAAAGGGGCAGCAAACTGTACAGCAGAAAGACAAGGGAAGCAGAGCAGAAAAAAGAGAAATGAGGGAGAACCATACCGGAGTGCACGTGGGTGTACCCACAGAAGTTTCTTGAAAAGCCCTATTTTTAGGTTTCTCTAAAATCAGCACGGGTCTCATTCTGCCGGGCTGGGGAGGTTTGGCTGTGACGGGCTGCGGAGCATAAGAGCCCAGTGTTCCCGCTCATAGGGGAGGTGATAACTTGCTTTGGGGGATATTTTTTATAATGTTGATGCTGGCTTTTTGACTGTTTTCCTACGCGGCGTGTGTGTGTGAGGGTCTGTGTGTGTGCGTGTGATGGGAAACACGCGAGCGCGTAGAACGAACTGTGGTCTGAGTGTGTGGAATTTGCTACTGGCAAGTTATTCTAGCGCCAAGTCCAAGATAAATACCAGGTAGGACTATATTTTTGCATGTGCTTTTTTGTTCTGAAATGTTTTTAAACGTCTTCCAAAATGCAGGAAGTTGCACCTGGAGTTTCAGAATTTTCTTGGGGCCGGCGTTCCTTGTGCACATCATTTAATGCTTAGTTTCTCCTTTAGTTTTTGTTGTTTGGCAAAATCACTTTTAGGAAGGGAAGTTCAAGGGGAGAGGCTCTGGCAAAGTGTATTTTCTTGGTCTGAGGGCTGTCCTCATTGGCATGTCCCAAAAATGTTCCTCTGCACTGCCCAACAGACTATGGGAGCCTCTAGACTTCTTCTCCATACTCTTGTTTTGATTCACTTCTTCGGGATACAGAAAAAATGGAAGGGCACTGACTTACTGGAAATGGCCTTGTTAGCTTCCTTAATATATATTTAATAAAAGCAAAAGGTTTTGACTTGAAGACACTCCCCCGAGTCACTTAAAATTATTTTCTCTGGCTTTGAAGTACCTTTCCCTTTGAAGACTTCTTTGCAAGGATATTTGCACTGCTCTGAGTTTATTTACGCTAAAATTGTGTGTCAGACCTAGAAGCAGGAAGAAAAACACTGTTGTCCCTATTCTAGGGAACATGCATCCTGCTAATAAGCATCGTTATTACTGCCCACATGACACCTAACAGGCTGAGCATACGCGCAAGCCAGGACTCCTGCAGCCTCTGCCACGAGGAAGCGGCGCAGAGGGATCTATAGGAGGGCACCATGTAGGCACGTCTGGGAGTCCAGTTTCCATGCTGCCCTTCCCGGCTTTCCCATGGGGATTTGTGGCCCACGGCCTGCACCTCCACTTGAGAAGAAGGAAAGAGCACATGGACTTGGCTAGATATGAAAGCCAACAAAAGAGTGGCAGAAGGGAAGGAAAGGGGCCAGAAAGAGCAATATCTGGGTCTGAACTGTGGAGAGCAGCAGCAACATCCCCTTGGGCAGCCTCAGAGCAGGAAAGCAGAGCCCATATCCCTTGTGCTTGGACAGCACAGAGGAGGGAGGTTTGGAAAATCAGGGATCGGGGTAGGAGAGCTCAGGGCCTGGGGGAGGCAGGATCTCTGAGACGGGAGTCTGGGCCGGGGTTCAGGAGGAGGAAAGGAGCCAGGATCAGATGTGAGAAATGGAAACTTCTTAAAAATAAAAGGCCCAACAAGACCGTATAACCCACACTGCTGAAAACCAAATCCAGCCTCTGTACTTTAAAATCTTCAAATACTTAAAAATACTCATGGATCTATATGACATGCCGATGGATTTCTGCTCCCAAAAAACAACAAAGATCAATGCAATCACAATGATTATTAACATATTAAAAGTTGTGATCTTTGAGTCACAGGAAATCAGTCCCTGTAATATGCTCATTAAATACCTTGAACATTAAACCCGTTCAGTCCATTATATTTAAGAGCCCAACCTTTAGAGTAACAATAATCCCACGCAGGAATTGTCTGGAGTGGAAAGAAGCATCGCGCGGGAAGGAAATGCAGTTCCCAGAGCTCGGAGCTGGAGTCTTCTGCAGGCAGCCCAGAGCATGACTGTGCTTCACTTGACATTTTTCGCATTTTGTTGTCCTTTTTTTTCCCCGTATAATTCTTACTGAAACAACAAAAAAATCCCAAAACATAAGAGGGGCCAGTGTTGTCCTAGAAACTTTTCTTTCAGAATTCTGTCACCAATGGAGAGAAATGTGTTTAATTTTTTTGTGCCGTTTTTCTGTATAAGCCTGTTTTTTTTTCAAGATCATATTCTTATTTGTCAGCCTTTTTATAAAGAAGGGCTTAAAATGCAGATGAGATTTATAAAAGACCTTTAGTAAGCGTATAAGCTTGCTAAAAGCACCTAGGTGTAAACAAATTCTTTAATGTCATAAATTCTGCTTGCAAATTCATATGTGCACATCCATGCTCGGTGTCCAAGAAGGCCCCTCTTCAAGTCTCTCCAAAGCTCCATGAATAAAAGTTTTACACCACCTAAAACTAAGCACAAAATGGTCACAACAGAAAACAGTGACACTTTGGGGCGTGACTAGTGGATGGGGAATTTCGCTTTCCTAAAAGCTATGGTTTAACTATGCTGGATGCTGGCCCCTTTATTTCACCCGACGGACGTAGAAAAGGACTTTTTTTTTTTTTGCTTTTTTTTTTCTATACTTTGTTCCAAAGGAAGTGGGTTCTGGAAATGTTCGCTGTTATAAATCACGGCTTAAATTCGATACTTGTTCATCTGCTTAACTGCTGCTCTGAGCTTTCAGAATCTCACCCGGTGCTGCCTTCTCAGCAGAGCAGAGGTAGCTGTGTTGCCATAGAAAATATATGAAATATATGAAATAACAGACTGTAGTAATTTGCACAAAACACAGATATTTGACAAGTTGTTTAATATTTAATTTGAAATTAAAAATGGTTGCACAGGTTATTTCCTGTGTGCTCTGAATACTTTTTATGGTTTTATCCTGTGCTAGGTGATAAAATCTAAGCCTCACATTTGTAGGAGGCTTTCTATACCCTGGTGACCTTTTGATCCAAAATGATCTCCTCAAACAGTGCTATGGAGTCAGAGCATTTTCTGGGGAGAGTTTTGAGGTGAAATATGTTTCATAATGAGACACTTTTATTAAGCTACAGTCTGCCATAGAAAATATAGATGTGCGACTAGTTGCTTACAAGATATTAAACCAAATCCGTGCTTTAATTACCGTACTAGTTGCATCAGTACTTTCAAAGATGAAATAATCGTCATTACATTTTTCTGTATTTTCTGAACTTCAAGACATTTTTAGGCCTTTTTTAATATGAAGAGATTTTCTGTGGTCCTTTAACTCAGAAATTGAAAATGGAGAGGCAATGTAAGCTTTTAGACTAATAAAAAATGTGTCGGTTTCAGCTACACAAAGTTAGGCTTGATTTTCTGTTATTGACATACCGAAATCTGTGTTTGCTTCTATTTTCTGATCTTGTCTTTCAGTCTTCTGTATTGCTCATACATATTCACTCTTTTTTTTTATATAACTAGGATAGGTCAGTTGGATTTTTACTCGGGTTTGGCCAGTGCTTGGAAGACCCCAGTGAAAACAAAATTATTTCAAAGCTTTTTTTTTTTATTTCAAGTTTTTGTACACTGAAAGATAAGCTCTGGTTTAAAATTTAGAAGCATTTAAAACATTTTGGCAGTATCTATTCTGAACACCAGAAATGGATTTTAGGATTGAACTATCCATTTGTTGAGAAATTTTTGTTTGGAGCAATGTGCAAATACATTAGACATATACTGCTAAAGTAGGGTCTGTATCTGGGGTGCTATATTGTGTTCTGGAATAGTGGTTTTATTATTAATTGTGTGGTTGAGAGACTTAAACCATTTGGTGCTTGGAAAAATTGGAATCCTTTAAGTAAATAGTTTAGTCTTGGCAACATTTCATTCTAACTGCTGCAACTTATCCAGTTAATGTCGGAGGAGTGGATGTTTCATCTCGAAAGCACATTTAGGACAAAAGTTGCTTTTATACACACTGTCTCTTACACTAAAAGCACAGATTTCAAAACAGTGTACAAAAGTCAATAATTCATACCCAGCCACAAGCAGCATTTGCAACTAATTCAGTTTCCTAAGCTGGTAAGGCACCTTTTCTTGTTTTTGTCAGAGAAACCTGAATTTTTCAGACTTTCCTGAATCCTTCATGGATCACTTTCAGCCACAGTTATTGCAAGCTGGTGGCTGAGAGGGAAGGTTTACAGATCATACAGTCACACAGCTATGCACTCACTTCTGCATACATAATAATATATTACAATAGAAAACGCTTAAGATTCAACCCTGCAAATGTTTACTAAGTGCTTAACTCCCGGAGGCCTCTCAAGTGTGTAAAATTAAGCAGATGTGTAAGTGTTTACGGGTTTGTGCCTTAGCTCAACAGGTTTGTGCCCATGAGTTCAACAGAAGTTGGGTCTAGGCTGCTCAGAAGCCTTAAGGTAACATGAACACAGTAGTTTCCTGGGGCACTGAAATGCAAAACAGAAGAAAGCCATTGCACCTGTGCCAGCAGGAATAACCCTCAGATTGGCAGAGTGGCTGCTGGGCTGCATGTGCATGCATGGAAAACAAGCAAAACAGATGCCAGTTTTTCTGTAGCAATGGTAGAAATTTTGTAGTGAGATGGGATGTTGAAACTGTTGAAACTGGAATTATCTTTTGCTCTGCATCTCTGAGCACCTTAAGAAAATAATCATTTTCACTGCTGAAACACTGTTTGCCAAGCTGGAGGACTGGCTTTAGAAACTTTTGTATCTACTGGTAATGATTCGAAGAATAACTACTCATCTCCAGCTTATTAAAATGGGCGATGACAAGGCCTAAAGATCAGTCTTCTCTATCAGAAGGTAATTGCCAAGGGAGTTAAATTTTGATGAAACAAAAATCTGTCATTTGACAAAAGCAAAACTGCTTTTATGCACCGATCAACCACAGACACTCCAAATGTGATGTCGAACATTTATACTGAAATTTAGGAGTGAGATGCAAAGCTGAAATATTACATATTTGGCAGTATAGTTTTATCTGTACCCATTCTTTTCTTTGTTATCACTGTACAAATAGGTACAACAGTAAAAAATTATATTTTCTTCTGGATTTTCAGATTTTCCTTTTCCTCCCTAGCAGCAATAGCAGTATTTCAAGGACAATACTTGTTCATTATTGTTATACTTGTTATATTAATTTAGGGGGAAATCAGAATATTCCAAAAGTATACAGTCGTATATGGATGGCTATTCTGAAAGATAACTGAGCATGAGATCTGCAATTTATTTAGTAGCTTGTGCAGTTTAAGTCAATCCCCATTTTATTCAAAAGCCCTGCAGTTCCTATCTCCACTTATGAGCAGGAATACTTCCACTAAAGGCTCCTTCTCCATTCCTGCAAATCGATTCCAAATGTACTTTCCTGAATCCTTCTCCTGCTACTACACTGTCTCCCCAGAAGATGTTTTAAATTGAATTATTTATTATTTATAGGCTCTTGTTAAAACCTATAAAATCCTGCCTGCGTTAAATTTTCATTTTGGCCTGGTGGCCAGCTGGTACTCTGAGCGATCACATCGTTGTGCAAACACACGAGATAATGAGGAGGGGATGGAGACTCCATGGCAAACACAGGCACATTTCAGCGTGTTTGTTTATTTGGAAGGCAAAAAGCACCCTGTGTCTGCCAAGAGATCTGAAATGATAACAAGATAAACTCATCTGGAAAT
Source organism: Tinamus guttatus (assembly GCF_059628265.1). NCBI lineage: Eukaryota > Metazoa > Chordata > Aves > Tinamiformes > Tinamidae > Tinamus > Tinamus guttatus. The sequence goes on along the minus strand of NW_028288770.1, from coordinate 241,415 downwards.
TGCAAGAGTGCTCTGCTTCCATTTTTCGTAATATGGGTAATTAAACTGAAATGATGACTGGAATGCTGAGACGTAACTCAAGTAATTGGGCTGGTTAATATTAAGAAGGTGTAAATTCTCCAGAAAAGCCCTGTGCATACCAACTGAAAATGCAACTCAGGAAATAAATCCATGTGCCTACATTAGTTATAACAGTAATACTGACCTTCGAGCAAGGTATTTCCGAAGGGTTTTTAATGACCAGCTGGAGTTAATAGCCTTCGGCTGTACCTCGAGCTTCAAACCCTGCCCAGCCAGTCATTAATTCTTAGGAAAGGCTCTGTTCCTTGATTGTTATTGTTTAACTGCAAGACAAGCTGGAGTGTAAATAGCTGTTATCACAGAAAGCATAGTAGTTGTTAAACGCACAGAGACTCCAAAACATATATGAGCTCAGGGACCAGAAAAAATAAGAAAAAAATATTATTTTTTTATGCCGTGGAAAGAGGTTATGTGGTAACAAACAGGGCTCAGAAGATCCATATTTTCAGCCAGTTTCTGAGGAATCAGACACTATTTGGATTCTTCCACTGCCAGCTACTGGTGCTTCTGGCCATAGGCTGGAGCAGCATTACCCTCTGCCATCACAAACTTGTGGCCAAGAGGATCTGAATTCTGTGGACATTTACAGATCTTCCAGGGAAATATGTCAAAAGCCTCTAGATATCTGCCTCCAGAGCTCCAACAGGCAGCAAAAATATGCTCGTATCAGTAGCTAGAGGTTAAATGTTATGATGTAGGTGTCACACTAAGGCAGTATAGCCTTGTCTGTGATGGCCACGTGCTGCAGAGCATCAGGATGGGGACATCTAGTTATTGAAAAGGCTGAGTCAGACAAAATAAGCTTAATTTCTAATGTCTTGTCTAGAACAGGCTCAGAGACACTAAGAAGATACAAATTCTCTCAACAAGAAGCAACATATTTTAGTATAACTTTAGATGGCATAGTGCTGAAGCCAGCAATATTTTAAACCCTTTTTAAAAAAATTGATCTTAAAAGAGTAGATCTCTCGTATTTTCTGTCTGCAATTTCACAACTTTTCTTTATCACCACAGGAGCCATACTCACAAAATTACCAGCTACAGGTCATTCTTCAAGACGCCTCCTTTTCCATCATCACATAAACACATCCCTGAGCACCCTTTGATGGTTTCCCCCGTTTATCATTTCCTTTGGTGCTCCAGCGCCCTGTGCAGAGAACAGGGCAACCTGCGGCTGCAAAGCGTGTAGATGTCAGCACGAGCACCACAGCAGTGCCAGGTCTTGCTCTGCTTTTGCTTTGCCCTTGTTAGAGCCCGAGGAAAAGTCCAGATGGGGGAGTGTGGATCTTCTGGCCACCTATTGCCATCCAAAACCAGAGTTCACTCATGGATGTGGGATGGATTTCTGGGAAGGTCACTAGCAATGCAGCAACTCCTATCCAGGCTTCAGATATGAAACCACAGAAGATAATGTCTCACTAATTCAGTTACTCATTTTCAGCTTTTCACATGCTGTCATGTAAAGCCATTTATTACCACATTTAAGGTATTTCACTGGTATATTCTGTGTTTCCAGTAAATATGCTCGCTGTTTGAAAAATCACACAGACATCTTTGTGTATTATAGATGCTTTCCCAGGGCAAGCTCCTGCTGATACTTTTGCAGGCTCTGTAGACTTTGGTTTAGTGCATGAAAAATCCGAAGATTAACAATTTGCCTGATATCACGAAGACAGTTGATGAAGAGTTGGAGGAATCAGGCATCTTGGCTCGTTTTGACTATCTTTGGCTCCTTTGACTGTCTTTTTCTTTTTTCCCTCTGCAGTAATGATTAGACTTATTTGCGTAATATTCCTTATTCCTTAATCCTAAAATATTTTAAAAGCTCAGTATTGTTATTCCCATTCATGATATGAGGAAAAAATGCCACACAGGCCAAAGAAAAGAAATGTCTTCAAACACTGTGTAGACTCATGTTTTATCCACTGCATTCTCTGCAAAATTTGTTGCCCATACAACCCGCTTGAATACTACTTTACCACAGGGATGTAATTGTATGCAATGCGCTGTGACTTCAGTGAGAGACAGTATTACCTCTAGATAGGACGCAAACAGCTACTGAGGTAACTATTGATAGGACAAGAGGAAATGGCCTCAAGTTACACCAGGGGAGGTTCAGGTTAGACATTAGGAAAAAATGCTACATGGAAAGAGTGGTGAAGCCTTGTAACAGGCTGCCCAGGGAAGTGGTGGAGTCCTCATCCCTGGCAGTGTTCAAGGAATGCGCAGATGAGGCACTTAGGGACATGGTTTAGCAGGCATGGGGTGAAGGGCTTACGGCTGGACTCAATGATCTTGAAGGTCTTTTCCAACCATAATGATTCTATGACGCTGTGATTCCAAACCTTGTAATTTGTTGGTTTGGTCACACTGAACACTTTTTACATCCAGGCAAAGGTGGAAATCTTGGATGAATAGACAAGGTAATTTCTTTGTGTGTGTTTCTTCAAACTGCTGACCTATTACTCCTCCTATCAACTCAGAATATACTGTGTTCTCCGCCAGCCTATTAGTTTCTTCCCAAAGTAGCTAGCCATTCAGTCAGTTTGTACAACCTCACCATCTGAAGAACACTGTGACTGAGAAATTTGTGGAGTCTTGATATTCTGCAAATACCTAGTAGTTCTAAATGTTGAAATTTTAGGATGGAAAAGGATAATTTTCCTGTTCTTGCTTGTATGAACTGCAACTTAAGAGCAAAGGAATTTCTATAGTGCTCATATCCACAGCAGGCTAGGCCTGCAGCTGCAGTCCCTCGGCACATATTCTGAGTTGCTGTTCATAAACGGAGGAGTGCGTGGTCCAGCCTTGCAGCCCTGTGCGGCCTCCGCAGTTTTGTGCTAGCTCAGGTATCGGTGACTGAGAGGCTCCCTTGTTCTTGCCAGGCAGCAGAGCTGGGCAGGCTCATAGAGGAGCCGACCTCACGTACGGAGACAGGAGACTTCACCTATTAGACACCTATTCTTTATCCAGTGCCTTGCCCAGACCGGCACTGAATTTCATATAAGAAATTAATAAGCAAGAAGCAAGATTGCTTGTACATATTTCACATCTCTCCATGCTCAACGTTGTACCACTTGGGGAGGAGGGGAGTCATCTTGATTGGCTTGATTATTTTATTATAAAAACTATTTCAGCAGATTAGGTATAAAATAACTTCTAAGATTGGGTACAAAATAACTTCTAATGATTTTACCTGTCTCCAAAGTTGGTTTAAGCCTTGTGAAAGGATTGAAGCATGTAAATGTAAGGAGATCTGCGGTCAAAATCTAGGGTTGGGTTAGGGCTCTTGAGCAACATTCCAGTTTCATCATCGAGAGAAAACAGGGGCTGCGACACTGTGGGGTTATGGGGGAGGCTACTTTTTTCAAACAGAATCTGGTACCGAGGAACAGAACTGTCTTAGTCTCCTGATTATTATATGAGTAGCCAGAAGATATTTTGGCTCTTATTTTGTGTTTCTTAACACATTGTCATTTATTTTATGTGTGATCTTAATTCTTAGTAATTTTGCATTCTGATACTTGAACTTGTGATAACCCACCATAATTTAATTCATTTCACTGTAATTTACTGATACATATTCTCAAACTTACCTGCATTATACTACAATTTTTTTCTTTGCTTTATTTATATTACATAGATAGCTTAAATTGTATCTTTAAACCAAGCTTTATATGAACTTTATAAAGCTGTATAAAGCTTTTCTGAATGAAAGATATCATATGCACTATATGCATGTAAACGGTTATCAGCTGCGAATCAGATTCATCAAACAAAATTAGCAGCATTTTAAGGTGATCCAAAGCAAAAATTCAGCTAAAGCAGCAAGAAATTTGAGGAAACAAGAGAACATTATTTTAATGAAAGAATGATAGAAAACAAATTGATATTTTGCCTGGGATGTCATAAGGAAGGGGCTAAATCTGAAGATAGACAAGGTTAAAGAAAGGTTAATACCAATAAAGGAAGAGGACTGCTAAAACAACTGAGACGAGATTTATGAAAGAGCACATTCCACAGATTTGCAACAATGAATATTGCAGGCAAAGGACTGTGTATGACAAAATGTTTAAAGAAGCAGGGAAGGTACAGGACTGTTGGGAGTTGTATTTCCTATAGGAGGTCAAAGAAACACTATACTGTATTGTTCAATAAATTCAGTGAAAGAAAAAAAAAGAGGTTTTTGTTTAAAGCGGGCTATTTGCTGATGGCACTTGTTTATCTACTGCTCAGCTGTATTGTTTGGGGTCTGTTTTGATTAACATTACCATGAATGTGATCCTGAAGATGTGCTGTCCGCTATCTTGGTTACTACTTTAGTGCTACTTAGGGATTGTTTTTTCTTTCTCTTTGTGTGTGAGAGATGGAGGTTATGCTGAAAAAATACATAATTCCTGAAGGCACAGAAGTTCGGCTAGCAGATTGGCATATCTGACTGTGAAAAAATACCAAATAAAACATTCGGCAAATGCAGAATAATTTAGCCCATGGAGACAATTCCTCAAACTGGATAGCTGAAACTCTCTACATAAGGTAAGGACAATACCTGAGAGAAATCTGTCCCTCCATCCAGTTTACTGTTCCAATGTCCTCCAGCCTGTTTTGTGTTTTTTTTTTTTTTTTTTTTAATATGCACTCTGTACCTTACTATTAGGAACATATGGTTAATGTGTGGAATATACACATTGAGTAATTATTGGTAATTTCTTCCTTCCTCTGCTAGTGTAAGTATTCATGTCAACAGTTCCGATTTGTTTGGTTTTGTTGAACACACATGCTTAGAACAGCTTACTGTACCATCTTGGCAACTATTCTTCCACTTTTAATATGGGTGCTCCATCCAGATGATAAAATGCCATTGAAAATGATCCACTTACATAAATGCTTGCACTTTCTCTTTTTCTCTATGGACAGTTACTGTGTGTTTTGAAGCAGGAGGTAATGTGGCAAGTTTTTGCTTTTTACCACAGTCTTGCATTTGTAGCATGCTGTGAAAAATTGAGATGTACTTTTTTGTGTGCATAAATATTGTATATTTAAAAATTTCTCTGTGTAAGGAATAATTATTTAAATATTGTTTATAGTGCTCCGAGTTTATCTGAAATTTTAGTTTCAAGTTTGATCAGTTTTCTCATGGAAGATTGAGACAGAATCTTATCAACATGTTCCAATATCTGACAGGAGACTGTGAAGAGGATGGGGCCAAACTCTTCTTGGTGGTGGTCGGTGATACCACAAGGGGTAATGGGTACAGGTTGAAACACAGGCAGTTCCATCTCCCCAGGAGGAAGAACTTCTTTCCTGTGAGGGTGACAGAGCCCTGGAACAGGCTGCCCAGAGAGGTTGTGGAGTCTCCTTCTCTGGAGATCTTCCAAACCCACCTGGACACAGTCCTGTGCCACGTGCTCTGGGTGTCCCTGCTGGAGCAGGGGGGTTGGACTAGATGATCTCTAGAGGTCCCTTCCAACCTCAACCATTCTGGGGTTCTGTGACACACATGAACATGAAAAAAAAAAAAAAGAATTTATTGAAATTCAATCTTTTAGTTTGATATTCCTGCTTGGAATAATCAAGTTTGTAAAGGAAAAATATACTAATGGCTTTCAGTGACTGATGTCTTTGAGTTCACTGATGTACTTTTAATTATGCTGATTAACTTCATTTTCTAGCACTGAATTCTTTGTAACTTGACACGAGTCTGAGTTTTGCATTTTGATTATGAACAGTTTCTCACACCTCCAGGCTTCTGTAAATTGGTTTAAGTATGATATTTATCACATATTCTTGATGTGCTTTTTTGGCTCCTGCTTGCTGCCAAATGCATATTTCCTTTTTTACTATATTTGCACGTTCTAAAATGTGTAAATACCTTACTTTGTGTGTGGGAGGATACTTTATGTGTGGGAGGAAGGAAGATAGTCAGGTATATGAAACTAAAATTTTCATTAAAATATTTAAAATTGTTAACAGTGAGAGAACATTCTCAGGCGAAGTCATTACATGTCTCCTATGCAAAGTATTTTCTGTTCCATCCATGTAATCTGCTGAAGGTTTTCAGAATATTAACAGAGAATATCATAGCAATGAGTAAGCTCTCTGCTTCTAGGCACTGAGTTCAGTTCCTCTGGACCAATCTTCAGGCATTTATCAAATGTTCAACTGGTCAAAAGCAACAGAAAGTCAAGAAAGACTTTTACACCTTGCTGCTTTCTCCGTGTCTCGGGACTTCGCTCATTCTTTATACAGCATCTGCTGAAAATGTACAGGAACATGAATTATTTTGATTACATGAATCCATGATGTCCTGCTTCTATCTCTGTAAAGACAGAAAGATATTCAATAGCCAAGCTAAAGACTTAAACCTCTTTAATAATGCATGCAATGAAAAGACACGCTATGAATTCAGGCACACTAACTAATTGATGCATATGTAATTTCCAAACATCATGCTCGCAAGCATCCAAATTATAGAGGATTGAGAAATACCATGGGCACAGGATTAGCATAAGCTAAGATAAGGCTTGTTTAAAGAGCATCTTTAAAATGTCACTGTCATGTTGCAGTCAGTTTTTTACAGCCACACAAAAGCTCCCCAGCTAAAGACATGGCAGTATTTCTGTTGCGATAAAACTAAGTATTTTTATTTACTACTTGGGACACAGTGAATGTTCTTGCCTGCCTCATGAATATTTGCTTGTTCTATCTCCCTAAAAAAATAGTATTCTAGTTGCGCTGTTTTCACGGAGGTAATCAACAGCTAGAACAGACACCTCTGCCTATTTAATAACCCCACAAATAGCTAGCAAACTGCAGCAAACTGGAGTGGATTGTAAACAAGGAGCCTGTGCTCCTCGTCGCCTTGTAGCAACTATTTTAAACTAACCTTAGAACCAGCTGAAGGTAGGCATCATTTTTATTTCAGATAAAGGGTCTCAGGGCAATTTTCTTCTCCCTTTGCGTTTTGTTTTTTAAGCAGACATTCTTGTGTTCCTCAGAGATGTAGATGCTCTTCAGCTAATGACTATAATGTGTATAAAATATATGGAATATATTGTCATGTGTATTGATAAATTATATTTACCATGCACCTTTGAGTGCCTCACCTGCACTCTGTCTCATTAATCTATCTCTCCCAATACTTGTTTTAACATTCCAAACTTCTGAGTCACTTCAAACAGCTGGGATTTTTTTTTCCCCCAAACCTGTCAAAAGATGTATTTCATTCTTTTCTCCCAACAGGGGTATTTTTCCTATCAATACTGTTTTAATACTGTCCAAAAGACCAAATGATAATACAGTGTATTTCACTCTAAGCTATGATATCTCATTAAGGTGCAAAGCATAATGAGGGGCTTTTACAACAACACACCAGGAAAGAGGAGATGGGTATAGCTCTAAAGGAACAGTCTGGAATTCCCTGATATTTGGAATAAATACTCAAATTCTGAAGTCATGACACTCTTACCTATAGCGGCGCTACATTTGGTGACTTCCAACAGTTACAGATAATTTCTGGAATTTCAAAAGGTTTATAATTAGGAGTTTTCTCCTTCAGATAAGGCAGCTGAATTAGCTAGCCATGTAATACCTGCTATTGTAGACCAATAATACTTTTTTAAACATCAAATGTTTTTCTTTTATTAAGTGAGGGAGGATAGCAAACTGTATACACAATATCTGAAGTAATATGACACTATTTTATTGGCATTTGCTGCCATTTTTATTGTGAATCAAAACATTTTAAAGGTAATCTTATTGGGTAATCTTTCCACCAGTGCAGTTTGTGCATATTAGTTATTCACTTTCATCTTTCCTTTTATATTTATTTATTTTTACACATCTATCTACCACGGTTTCCCCATGACCCTCATATGCCATTTTTTTTCCCCTTTTCACAGCTTCTGGTACATCTTGGGCCCTAAGTCTCAGTGTGCATGAGAAGTGGGATGTCAATTCTTTCATAGAGGAGATTCCTTCTGCTGCTGGTATAAACATTAGGCTCATTTTAAAAACGCAGCTTTTTACTCCTGAGTGCGAGACGGAAACAGAGATCGGACAGCAACAGAATACAGTAAGTCGGAACCACGAGAAATGATGTTGTCAGACTTCTTCCACTCAAGCTTCTTCCACTGTACCAGAGCAGCTACACACTTCAGCATTGAAATAATGAAAAAAGTTGACATCTAGGGAAGCGTTAGCACAATTGATGATAGAAAATAAACAGAAATTCTCTTGTGTTCCCACTTGACAAGAAAGGGAAGGAGTGGAATGATTGAAGACTTGCATGAGTTATGAACCAGATTCACAGTCTGAGCGTGGGCGTTCGCACTGTGCTGCATCCCACACACGTGCTGGGATGTGTGGGAAACATCCCATCCAGCCTGGCTGGTGCACTGCCCGAGGGGCAACTGCTGCCTCCCCAAGAATGCCTCGAGACTTCTCTTTCAAACCATCAAGTGCTGACTCACAGAATCCCAGAATGGTTGAGGTTGGAGGGGACCTCTAGAGATCATCTAGTCCAACCCCCCTGCTCCAGCAGGGACACCCAGAGCACGTGGCACAGGGTGGCATCCAGGCAGGTTTGGAAGATCTCCAGAGAAGGAGACTCCACAACCTCTCTGGGCAGCCTGTTCCAGGGCTCTGTCACCCTCACAGGAAAGAAGTTCTTCCTCACGTGCAGGTGGAACTTCCTGTGTTTCAATTTGTACCTGTTACCCCTTGTTCTGTCACTGGCCACCACCGAGAAGAGCCCGACCCCATCCTCCCTACAATCACCCGTCAGGTACTTGAACATGATCCTCTCTCAGTCTTCCCTTATCCAGACTGAACAGGCCCAGCTCACTTAGTCTTTCCTCATGTGATGGATGTTTGAGTTCCTTAACCATCTTTGTTGCTCTATGCTGGACCCTCTCCTTCGTGTCCTCCTTGTACTGGGCAGCCCAGAACTGCACACAAGACTCATTTGATAAGGCAGTGTTAAAAGAAAATAATGTAAGATGAATTTGGACAGCAAGGCATCATTATGTAGAGAAGGGTCAATCTGGCTTTGTACTTAGGAGCTTGTGTCTTATGCTAGAAAATGTAAAGCATGATCCAAAAAGATTCTCCAAATCTGCAGGTTATGAATCATGAATAAGGAAAAGGAGTTTGAATATCTACTATAAATTAGCCTGTTAATTCAGATTATTGATGTCAGTGGGATTTTATTTTAACCTATCTGAAAAAGATCCCTTCCAAGCTAGCAGGAAGAGAAAATTCTTTTAGTGACTTTGTGCTTTCAAATAATTTTCTTTTTCTTCAGCCAGATCTACAGGCAGTACCTCACTATCCACAGGCAGTACCTCACTATCCACTGCTCTTTCAAGGCACAAGTACAGAGTAGCACAAACATTAATATCCATGAGGAGGGTGAGGTATCTTTTCTAAAAAAAACAACCGTTTTAGGTGCTGTTATCTTCTCAGAAAGAGGAAAATATTGGAGCAATTTCCCACAAGCTCTTGGCTGAAAGCAGCAAATGCAGAAGCAAAAGACAAAACAAAACACCCACAAAGCAAAACTGAAGCACAAATCCTCATCTGTGATTTTGCATTATACCATACGGCATCTCAGTGCTGTCAGAACAGAACATCATGTTTCTGCACAGCTCTCACTCCCGTGATGCCCCGCGGCGGACGGCGGCCCGCAGGGCTCATGGCGGCCGAGGGCGCCTCGCGCGACTTCACGCGGGATCTGGCGCGAGGCTGCCCCGAGCCCGGGGCGCTGCCATTGGCTGCCGGGCAGGGCCGAGCGGCTGCTGGGGGCGGAGCCGCCGCCGGGCGCGGGAAGATTTCGAGGAGCGACACTCGGTACGACCAATCCGAAGAGAATCCGGAGCGGCCGGACCTTAAAAGGAAATACCTAGTTTTTGTGTAACCGCCCACTCCCTTGCTGGTTATAAACCGTGCGCGCGGAACCGCTGGGGTCCTTGCGCAAGATTCCCCTTTTGAGGGTGAGCTGGGGAGCCCAGCTATCTGGTAATAAAGCTGAATCCTGCAATTATCGGCCTCTCTGCTCTTCTCTCGCTCGTGGGTTGGGAACCGGACTTACATGGTCTGCTGATGCTGAGAAGGTCAAGCAGATGTTCAGCAGGTTTTGCACTTAGGCTTGAACTGATCGGCAAAGGCAAAACCAAAGATTTTTATTCTAGAAACCAAAACAATGTCTCATGGAAAGAGGTGTAGCCCTGGCACTCGGAAACTGAATTGAAGCTATTTCTTACGTTTAATGTTGAACAATCCCTAAGAAACTATCACGTTCACCAGGGGTCTATCAAGCGTCCTCGTTATTTTGATTCTCCTGTGGAATGACTTGCTCCCGTAAGCTGTATATCCAGAACCAAAACTTGTTTTATTTTATTCCCACGGGCCCGCACAAAATCGGTCCTCGACCCGTTTTACTCAACAGTCACCGGTAAACAGCTGGGTTTACCACTAACTGCGCGCGGCCTGAAGAGGCTCCCGCCGGCGCCGACCGTTACCGGTCCCGGGCGCCCCGCTCGCCCAACGGCTGCGCCCCGCCCCGCGCACAGCGGCGCAGGCGCGCGCGCCGCCCGCTGATTGGGCGGGCTGCGGCGCGCGCCCAGGGGCAGCGCGCGAAAATCGCAAAGCGGCGGCGCGAGCTCGGCGCGGGGTGAGCCGCGCGGAGGGGGCGGGGCCGGGCCGGGGCCGCGCGCGCGCCCGGCGCTGCGGGCGGGGGAGGGGCGCGCGCCCCTCACCGTCCCGCCCGGCGCAGCGCGGCCTCGGCGGGGGCGCCGGGAACGGGGCCGGGCGCGGGCGCGCGGGGCTGCGGCGCGGGGCCCTGGCTGAGGCGGGTGGCGCGCGGCGCCGGGCCCGGCCGCCGGAGCCGCCGCGGGGGTCGGTGCCACCGCGGGCACGGGGCACCGGCTCTGCGCATGCGTGCTACCCTAGCCCCTGGGGGGGGGGGGGGGGGGGGAGCTTATGGGTTCGTGTGCCGAAAAAAACCCTTCTCACAGCAGGTTTTGGGTCGGTGCTGGGTGCTGCTGACCCATCTCCAGCGTTGGGAGACGTGCCAGTTTTGTTTAAGTTAGAAAATCCAATTCCTGCCATTCTTTTCTGAGATTTTTTTTTTTTCCCGAAGCAGGTAGCAATGATAAAATTGCCATTTTTGATGTGGGAAAGTATGCAAGATAGGATAACAGTTACTGTGTTGTGTCACAGTGATGAATACATCGAGTGAAATGGTTGTGGCATAATGTCATAGGCTTTTGAAAAGATGGACAATCTTGAGTTTTGGAGTTTTTCTTCATGATGTCATTCGTTGTTTGTATGCGATTACAATCGTTTGAGGTGTCTTTTCATGTCAAAATCCTTGAATCTTTTTCTTAAAGCCTTCCTATCTATGGCCAATACACCAAACAATTTTCAGTTCCTTTTCACTTTGATTATGTGCTGTATTTATGCTCGTGTTTCATTCTTTGTCCAGCGCTGAAACGTTGTCTGGTAAAATTCACCGCTGCCATGATACTTCAAATAAGCTCTGAGATGTTTATTTAAGTATATTGGGAGCTCGTGGCAGGTGTATTGTTTTGAGACACTGTTGAGTTTTGAGATGCTGGAAAGGCCTGTCTTTGCACTCTGTTTGTTGTGTTTTCCCTCCCTGCTTTGCTGTGCCTTCCTCTTGTGGATGTTTGTTCACCACTGCCATCTTTCGGATGTGAGCAGGCCCGCTGCATTATTGCAGTCCTCGTCCTCCAGTGGTTTGCTTGTAAAGACCGTATGAAGCTTACCACACTTCTCACTCGCTGGAGACCTGTCTTGACAGAGTGTGGACGCCGTTTAATGTGTCAGGAGCAAAGACTGGAGGTCATCTTTTGACTTACATGCATGGTTTTGATCATCACTTCTGTGCTTTTTATTCCCACTTCTGAAGGAAATCCAATCCATGTGTTTGCACCAATCTTAAGTCTTTTGGCCTCTAAGTAGAGAACCCGTTGAAAACAATTTTAATGAAGGATGAAAGCAAGTTTAGAGATCTTAAAGATAATTGCGTTCCTGATTTTATAAGATTAAAAAAAAAGGATGCTGGGTCAAGCAGAGAGGGTACTCTCCGTACTGTCCTTGAGAGGAAGATGGATGCAACCGTGTTCCACATTGTCTTTGGCAATAGTCATCTAGCTAGTGAGCACGTGAGCATTGGGTTAGTCACAGCAAGTTGTCTCCGTTGGGTGTCACAGGGGACATGAGTGAGAGCTGGGATATACAGCACTCGTGTAGACTGTCCCTTAGACCACAATTTGGTTCTCTTTCCTTTTAGCGGCATATTTCAATATACTGATCTACAGTCGTGAAGGCACTATTTTTGACAAATATGCCTTTTAAAGGGTGGGAGATCTGTTATGTAGCTCTATCAGTGATTTCCTGAAAGTCATTTAGAAAATTCTGTATTGCCTCGGTATATGTGAAATTGTTTTTGAGGTTTTTCAGGAAACTGCAAGCATGAGATTAACTCCAAGTAAAAATCTTCATTCTTAGAATTATCAAACAAAATTTGGTTGATTGGTACAACATGTTTTGGACTAACCTGGTAGGAAAAATGTGTAAAAGAATACCAGGCCGTGAAGATCTTATTACATATATAAACAGCAGACCAGCTATAATAAATCAAGTAAAATCTCAAATTAAACAGTCTAACCAAAGAGGATATTCCCAGACCTATTTTTACAGTTAGTGTTATCATAACTGACTGTCATTATTATTAATGTTGCTAAAGCCAAGACAAGGATAATATGTTCATTAAAAGTCCATATTTTCTTTCATGTATCTTTGGAATTAAAAATTCCTTCCATCATGATATTTGGTGGCATATGCTGCTAACTCTTGAGACCATTTGATGGGTGAATAGTTAATCTGCTTTTTCAGTTACAGGAATACAAAATATGTTGACTATTTTCTCTTTAATGACGACCAATACTTTTGTAGATATTACAAAAAATCACTGAGGCTGAAGAGGCATAGACTAGACTCTAATTATGGTGGCAAATGGCATGTGGCAATAATTTGGAATAGAATATTGCAATAAAAATACTTGTGAATATTATATTATTAGTAAATGAAGACATTTACACTGCTATGATTTACATCTTCTGAATTCACAATTTTTCAGTTACGGCTTTAACATCTTCTCAAGAGTTGTTTTATTCTGAAGTTGTAATGGTAAAGGGTAGACTCATGTCAAACTTGCTTTATTTGCAAGAGATTTCTAATGTTGTTATTTTCAACTGCCAACCTTACATGTTGTTTCAGGGCTCTAACATAAAACTTGCACATTTCTTTTGCTGCCATTTCAACTTTAATAAAAATTCTTAAGGTAGATAATGCTTGGAATTATACTTGCACAGATGTATTAGCCATACGTTGTACAGATGTTATTGGAAGCAAAACCTGAAGATGGTTGACTTGCTTCAATGTAATCTGGACAGCATTAGTTATGGTGATCTGAGGAAATAAAGGCCACCAGGCTACTGTAGCCTAAGGAACTTTGTGAATCTCTGAGTGGAGTAGATTATTTTTATTGCAAATGGAGCAAATCTGATTTTACCAGATGTGTACTTTTAGTTAGATTTTTTTTTTAATGTAGAAGGATAGATTAATATTCAGGTTTAAAATTAGAGCAATGCAAATCAGGCTTCTGCAGAAGTGAGGCAGAACAGGCTTTGGAAAATGAAATTACTTCTTTAGTTAGTCTCATGTGGGATGTGTCAGAAGTAGGAATCGGGCTCCTAGACCTCTGACTCTGGAGCCAAACTTCAGGGCTGTCCTTCCTCCCTACTAGTAGATTCACTAGACATGTTTATTTTATAAATCCAGATTAACTATGTGAGAGTACCGAAATATTCCAAACAGTGACTGTAATAAAAGTATCATAATATACAACTAAATTGACATATGTGAGTGTCCAAGAAATCCAGGCCAAGAGACATACCACTAGTTAATACTTTTTTTCCTATGCTGTACATTAAAAGTTCTCATCCATCATCAACTGACCTGTTCTTGAGGAACTCCCTTCCATTAGAATGCCAGAACCGTATAGTTTCGGTTCGGGCCAGCAGTGGCATTATTAAAATGTGAGTTTTTCATTAATGTATGGGACAGAAATCTTGCTGCCAACTTGCAGGATGCAGTCTGTTAGCCCATTTTTAAAAGTACATGGGCGTAGGACATGCAGAAATAATTCACTGAAAGCTCCCCAAATGAACACCCTGGTAGCTTTGAATGTCAGTAGCCGTGTCTCCAGTCTAAATGCCCACATAGCTAATTCTAGCTTCAGCATCAGTATGACTGAGTGAATCACTGAAATCTTTTTCCCCAGATGTATCTAAGGAAACGTCTCTTTTTTTGCAAAGAATGAATGGGCTAATTTAGTGCCTATAAATAGCATGGAACATTGGCATTGGACTTAAGGGACAAGTGTTTGTGGGGATATGCTAAAATACTGTGCAACAAAAATGTATAGATGCCATGAAGTGGCTTAATTCTTCTAAAGAACATATTTGCTGTTTCTGTCAGGTGGGCTTGGTGCATTAAATACCTCTTTATTCAGAAAATGCCATATGTCTGTGTGGGAGGCATCAGAGGGAAAGTGGGGAGAAAAGTGTAAGACTCCTTGGCGAGGCTTTACACCAAAAGGAATCCCATTCTTCCATTTGCAAAGTTGCTGCCATTGTGTATGGACTATGTGAATACTTTTCACAGAAATTCAGTAGCATCAGTTGACTCAGTATAAATACCTGTCTTTACCTTTGTGTATTGTGCTGTTTTTATATTTCATATAAATTAATTAAGTGCATGAAACTTAGAAAGAAAACATTCTCTATATTTGCTGTGTGATCAGTATGTTTTTTCTTCAGTGTTGCATGTATCATTGCATAATGCTGATGAACTTAGTTTTAATACTAGGTTATCTTTTGATCAAATGCTTGAGAAGCAGTGTTGTCTAACGGGCTAGAATGCATGAGGTCTGTGTCTTGTTTCACTTTCTGCTGTTGTTTTCCAAATGGCTTTTGTCAAGTCATTTTGGATATTTGTTTTTGTTTCCTCACACAGTTTGGGGAGCTGAAGAAAGTTTCCATGAAAGGTAAATGTCATAGTAAGTTTAGAGGTTCTTAAAATCTAGATGTTTTGAAGAAAAGGAATTCACTTAGTATAAGCAAGGCAGTTCCATACACTATGGATAGCTCTGGGTATCAGTACAGTAAACAGTATTTTAACTGATGTTCAGACACTTAGATGGAACAGTTGGGGCTGTTGTCAGGGTCCATTGCTCTCACCAGGTTCCTTTGGGTGTTCTACACCCGGAGACATTTGTTCCGATTACATAAGCAGTTACTTTGAAGATATGTGATACAGGAATTGGATTTAGCAGAGTGATACAGCAGCAGACTGAGATCACAAGTGTATGCACTTGGCAAAGTATAACAAGCGTAGGATACCGCCCAATCCCAATACCACTGTGATCGCCACGACCCATCTCTGTCACGTGCTCATTGTGAAGCAGAAGTGAATGGTGTTCCTTGACTACCTAGAGCAAAGTCATATATGTTTTTTTTCTCATATTTTGTGCCATATCCATATATGGTCATTCTGAACAAAGGAATAATGTTGTAACTCACTGTGTTCAATTTAATTTATGACCTGCTCTTGTATTTATGCTTGAAAACTATGGAATTACTGCATCTAACTGAAGAACTCAAAAGTGAAAGCTCTAAAAGAAATGAAATGTCAAGGATTATCCAGAGCCCACTTGCTGATAGCTCTAAGTCTCTGGAAAGAGAAAAACGCTGTATATTTCATGGTGAAACTTTGAAACTATCTCAAGATTAAGACTTGAGGAATAAAATTTCAAGGGAATCATTTCTTTGTGTGCCACTCAAGCAATATATAAATAAAAGCTAATGGAGAAGGAAATTCAGTGGTGGGGTGAGTTTTGTGTATGTTCAAGTAAGATTGTTTGTTCTTTTGTTGTTGTTCTTTTTGTTGTTTGTTTTTTGAATAAATGTTATTTTTGTGTAAATAAGAAGGTGAAGAGATTCTTTAGGAATGTGAAGTTGCAATAAGAATTTGCAGCTGTGGATTTAAACCGGAGGAGACAGTGACAAACACATATTAAAGAGTAATTGAGAAAATACAATTTGTATTTGCTGTAAAAACTGGCTTTGTATCTGATTGTAGTTCATTCTTGTCTTTTCATTGGCTCAAACAAGAGTATGTGACAAGGTGCTGTTTGCCAGGAGAGGGTGGTGAAAACTTAATAGTCAGAGTTCGTGTTGGATGACCCATGAGGTCCTGAATGAAGCATTAGCTGGCTGGATTCTAGGAGGTGATACACACAAGAAATTTAAACTAACAAGAATTTCCCCCTGTTGCTAATACTGATCTGACTTTGCCTATGTTGCCAAATTTGTGGGCTCTTGTGTGGATAAGGTTTCCAGTATTCTGAATGGCCCATATGAAATCTAGGCTTCACTGAAACTAATAACGTTTTTGACGCATATTCCAACAGATTCAGAATTTTGTTTGTCGTGTAGCCTGCCAAAGAAGATCTAAATTGTATGGCATATAAAATGCTGATATTGGATGTCCAGTCACAATCTGTGGTATTTTTACTAGCTCGGCTAGTGTTTTCTAGTGATTGGACATTTTGCAAAATTGTATAAAAATACATTATTTTTATGTTCACAGATACTCCTCAGAGGCAGTTCAGCCTCTTGCAGTTTATAGGCTGAACCAGGCCTAATTTCTTTTTCCAAGGCTGCATTTAATTTTTGATGGCATTGTCCTCCCAGCAGCACTTCTCTTTGTGTGGCCTTAACAGCAGCTGTTGCCCCAGAGTCAGTTGGGAAAGAATTAGGCTGAGTGAAAAGGCTCTGTCCAGCAAAACAAATCTGAGAATATTTTAACATTCATCTTCATTAGAGACATACAAGAAAAGCTTTCTCTCTCAAACAGTAGAAAAAGGTTGTCACGTTAAAGTGACCTAATCGTTGGAAAAATAATAATCCTGAGGGTTTGCAGTTTAGACTGTGTAAAAAAAAAAAAAAAAAGAAAAAAAAAGTTTTTTGTTTTGTTTTGCCTTACTGGGAAAATGTATAGAAAGGTGATGTGGTTTTAATTTCTATGAGACTGTGAAGGCATGTACTTGTTTGTGCTTCTGTTCATCATGTCCAGCCTGTCATTTCTAGCTTCTGTTGTGTTATATATCATACATAGCTGTTACCTTTGCTAATATTGGTGGATTGCTGTATTCTGATGAGAGATTAGCAATTCCGCTATGGAAGAAAAGCGAGTAGTTAAATGGTGAGCTAGAAATCCCCTGATTCTTTCAAGTCTGGATTCTGTTTTGGCAGGCCACGTTGATCTGCTTTACGTCAACGTGCACCAGTCAAATCTGGGATTTGCTCTGTTGCATGGAAACAAATTTCCGTTTTGTGCATGCATCTGATTCCTTGTCTGATCGTATGGACAGCTTCACATGGGCCTTGCTGGATTTGCTTCAGCTACTTCTGGAGTTGGGATTCTTCTGTTTCAGTGCAAAGTGTTTTGTTGAATTGTGTGGAGCTTCCTCGCAGAAATACATATGTGCTTTTTCTTACTGTCTGTTTTGTCCTGTTAAGTGAAACGTGTTTATTAATTTTATACTCTTTTTGCCCTTGAGTCTTAATAACTGTATTGTGGGATTTCCTCCAAGAATGGCTTCCAGTAGCTTGCGATTAGATTTGGTGCCTATAGACTAGGTAATCTGTTTTGTGGGTTGGCAGTTGCCTCTTTTGCCTGTGGAAATGATAATTTATTGCCTTGTTGACCTTCTAGGATTCATGTTGGATGGATAAAAAATAGCATCTGCAAAGCTGAGTAATACATTTTGAAATGTCTTTTGCATCTTTTACTGTTCTTTTGGGCAAATGAAATGATTTAGGGGATGTGCCAGGATATTATTTCTGTCACTTTTCCTGAAGAAAATTTTATTCGCAGGCTCCACAAAAGTGTCTATCAGAGGTGAGATCTCCTGTTGCAAGACAAACTGACCATTATGACCAGAAAGTTTTAAATCAATTTTTGTGTGACATGTTTATCAGGATTCCTGAAAGGAAGGCTAATAAATATTTACTAGTCATAAAGCTCATGCTTCTAAGGACATAACTTCTTCGTTAGTCCTGCAAGGTGACAGAACACAAACAGAAACTTCATTTTGCTGTTTATAATATTACTCAGATATAAATCTTTGCAGGAAGTTTCTCACTCTCCATAAGAACAGTCCTGGCAGTCACTACAATCCTTTGAAGATGAAAAATTGGGCTCCTTTTCAAGTGAAACATGATAGTGTATTTCAGAGGCAGATCTTGCAGCTATTAAAATATTAATTCTGTGAGTAAATAAAGGAAACATTCCTCCTTCAATTTGGAGGAGCAACTTCCTTTCTTTAGAGGAATTGTCAGTCTAGGGATTGAGAGATTATGTCATTGTTTACATCTGCTTGACAGATAGTAGTTTACTAAATTTTGCGTATTTTCCAATTTACCTTAGCTAATGTTGCTTATTTTTATTTGACAAGATTCCATAGTTTTGTTTTCAGAAGAGGAGAGAAGAGGTATTTGCATGCCCTTTATTTAAATTCAGGAAGTCTGTTTTTAGACAAACTGTCTTCTGTCATAACGACATGCTTCTGCAGTAAAAGTTGTGTGGATGTTGGTGCAAAGAGGAATAGGCAAACTTGCACTTACCTGAAAAATTACTTAATAAATAAAATCAACACTGCACATCAACTGCACATAATTGTGCTGTCCAGAATAGATATGGAAATTGCTCTCTAAATTGTTTGGGTCTTTACTACTCTTGAGACATTCTGAAGAATGTAAAATTTACTCATTTTTTCCGCAGATATTTTTATTCTGAGTTTATTTCCCTGGGATTGCTTTATTATTCCTGAAGTAGATAATTAAGAATGTTAGAAATATTACTACATAAAATAAAATATATGCTTCAGTATGTCTTGGCAAGTATAAGGAGAACTATCAAGGTGAAGGCAAAAAATAGATTTGTGGGTAAAAAGATGAGGCAACCCAATAGATACTCTTGGGAAAAAGTAGTAAATGAGAAATATGAGAAATAGTGTCTTTATTCTGGATAATTGCTACTGTTTTGGTACAACTATCATCCATTTGATAGTGAATCAATGGCTTGATTATCATCATCTTTACATTCTCGAAAGAGAAAGCTTAAAAAGTCATCTTCTGTATTAAGGTATAAACCATGTTATACCATATTTCAGTTGATGATTAACTAAGGGTCCAAAAGCACGCTATCTTTCAATTAAAAGGTTTACGGGTGTCCTTACAAATCTCCTAATATCCATTGCAATAATAAAAAATGGGCATTTAAAAGACTGTTCTCCCGCTTTTATAAGCGTAACAACCCTAAAAATCATTTGGAATGTGGAATGTCTTTATATGTCTATTAGCTCAATGGGGACCTGTTCTGGTTGGGGCCTTTGGACTCTGATGTCATATAAATACTTTTAACTGGTTTCCTTTTCTCACAAGCTAGGGTTGCTGATAGGTATGACTTGGGAGAGGAGATGGAGTAATGGAAAGTGAAGTGTTCTTTTGGAGTGTGGAGCTACTTACCAATTCAAGGAGAGGTATATGAGTCAGAATTTTATATGCTGAATATGAGTTTTAGTGGCATTTGGAAACCTTGATGTTATGACATTAAACAATAATGTACCCAAATGATATCTCTGATCCTTTTACTCAAAATGCTTCTATTTATTTTGAAAAATTATAGTTGAACTTATTACTCATTCTGTCTTTACTCTTGTAAGTATTTAGTAGTAAATTTTTGGCAATCCATTAAAGGTAGATTTAGGGACACTGAAAACTGAAGAAGCCTTTTTTCAACTGAATTTTCTATGACAGAAATTCTTTTTTAACGAGAGTGCCTTTTTATTGTTAGTGGGTCTGTGTCTCAGGATTAGGAATTGTGAAGAAGTTTCTTTGTTTGTACTATGTTGTCTCTTGGGGGCTTATTTAAAATGATTGCATCTCTTTGCTTGCAGAGGAAAAATCCCTTCATTCAGAATGTAAAGTAATGAAAGAGTAGCCCTCTTACTTCATTTTCAGACTCTAGCTAAGGAGATAGTTGTGAAAAGTTTTCTCAAAACTTTACTCATGACGCTTTGACCTTTTCAAATATTTAAGCCTCTACAGTAGATGAATAGTAAATGAGAATGTTTCCTATGGAAGACTTTGACAGTGTTGTATTTGTATCTACGTGCTCAGGAGAATGCAGCCGTTGTTGAGTGAAGGGCGCAGCATACTGTAGAGCTTTGTGGCTAGATGTGATAACAAAAGTTACTGACTGAAATGTAGCGTTTCAGACACTAATCCCAATAGATCACTTGACAGAATAAAGCTAATCCATTCCTATTAGAAATGCTGCCTTCAGCTTCTGAAAGATGTAACAAATACCCTCACGGCTGAGCTCCGCAGGGTTCCCTGTGCATGGAAGTACCCGTTTGACTGGCAGGCCCTGCAAGAGGAGCTGCAGGGCTGGTTCTTCCCTTCTCCAAAGGCAAGGGATACCCTACGGCAGCGCACAGGAAAGCCAGCTTGTCAGTGAGTATCTCATGTTCTTGCGCAAACAGTCCAAAGTAAGAGGCAGGTTTTGTTTGTGGCGGCTGAAACAAAAAAAGGCCCGAACTAACTGAGGAAAGTGGAGATGAATCTGAAAAAGCTTGGGAATAAACTTATCAGTATGACAGGTCAAATTATGAATTAGAACTTTATCACCTGTAGTTTCTGCAGACCTTTTTAAATGCTATGTACTTTACTGAAATCTAAATGTTTACTCTTAATTATATTTACTTAATCAGGGGTCTTATGTTCTTTTATTAATAAACCTTATGTCCTGAAATAATTTTTTGAGGTTAAATCTGTGTGCTATCTTTGGTATGTCATGACTTCTTTTTTTTAATTATGTTATTTATACATTCATTACTGTATGTTTTCCAGTAATGTTGAGGTAGAGACAGGATTAAGTTAATAAAATTGCTCTATTGTTTTTAAGATGGGATGCTATATTTTAAATAAGTACATCAGGAAAATTACTATTTTTGGAGGCTTCTGAAGAAAGCAAAATAAAAAAGCACAACTTAAAAGCTACACTTTTGCAAATAGAATAGGTGTGGTAAGTGCAGGTTTTCTTTTTCCCTGATTTTGTTTTAGTCTGGCTGAGATGAGCAAGGTTGTGATCCACCAAAATATTCCTGTGCATTTAAATTGAGCATGTCCTTGATCAAGCAACTTTCAGAAATGTTGCATTAATATACTCTTTTGTTGATTTCAGTATATGTTTTGTAAGAATTGGAATTGATGGTGTCCCAAAACAGACAATGGCAAGGAGATACAGAAGATGATCTGAAAGGAGCAAGTTCAGCATTGATGATAAACCGCTTTATTTATGTGTCTGCTCTGCAGGTGAGATGATACTTCACTCATATGCAAGAGATTCAGAACGGGTATCTTGAGGGAATCAGCTGTCAGAAGCTAAAAATAAACAAATGGCTTTAGGAGTGTGTTGAATTTATAAACGTTTCTTAAACTTTGTATGTTGATGTGTCTCACTTTTTGTTGTAGTTCAACAAGAATGTGCGTCTCGTTTTTTTATGCTCTTTCATCTAAGCTTTGGACCACCTGAGGTGTTGCTATGCAGCTGCTGTGGACTTACAAGTTTATTTAGATGTAATTACGAAGAGAGAGAAAACACCTTCCTTTTTGTGGAATTGAGTTTTGAACTCGGGAGAAAGGCTATACTTGCTCTGTGATTGTTGTGCCAGTATGCCTGTTGAAATGGGTTATTTTACATACCTTGTGCAGGGGAAAGGCCTATTTGATCTGCTTACCTAGGGGTCCTTTGTCCAGTCTTGGGTTCCCTCTGTGTCTGCCCCCACATGCTTCAGTGTGCATTTGTTTAGTGTCTGTTGCTGTGATGTTTTGCTTTGCTTTGTTCCCCAGCGGTTTTGGCCATTCTGTCAGAATACCTATTTGTAGTTAACACAATAATCTTATCGGGGGGGTCAAGAAACAGGCTTATTAATTTACTTACGTCTCTAAGTCAAATTTCTGGGCATATCTTGTTCTTCAATTTTTTATCATGTCCCTCTAATAATGATGAGCTAGGCAGATCAAATAACCATGTGTAATTAGCACTCTGGCAAATGACATGGCTATTGTTTGAGTCTCATAGCTGATTTTAAATGTTTACTAGTTTAGGGAAACTTAGAAAATCAGTAGGATTTTGGCACTGCACAAATCTGTGAAGAGTTCTCCTGATAGCAACAGTTACAAGTAGAAATGGAAGTATAATAAAGAATGCAAAAAGCTGTAGACTTTACTTGCATTATTTTGCTTATGTTCAGAGCAAATCTGCTTTGAACTCTGGCCAACTAACTGCCTCCCTTACCTTACTGTTTCAATGTTTTCTTACTGGACAGGATCCAACTCACGGAATAGCTGTGATTCACTGAGATATGCATTTATATATTGCAAGTACAAAATGTATTAAGATTTTTATCTGTCTTGGATTAGTATGTTATTTAACTGATGTGAATGTCAGGAGTTGATAGCTTTTTGTAAAGCGGGCTTGGCTTGCAGGGTTAGTGCTCAGGTTGAGGCTTATATTTTGGTCTATGTCTTCATGTCCTTAGTTTACAAAAAGCTGCAGAAGGCTAATATCAGTTGATTCCAATTTCTTCTGCTACTTTCTGAATATGACACTCTGAAAACTGCCACCATATTTGTCCTTAAATAAGAGTCATCTTTGCAATCTTGACATAAGAAAATCAAAGATTGAATGGCTGAGGTGTTCATTTAGCCCGTAAGGTGTTTCTTTCAGACAGAATAATGTAGAGCCTGCTGCTCTATAATTCTGTGCCCTTCTACTAGTGAAAAAGAAAACTAGAAAACAGAAAAGCAGTTACTACCTTGTTTATTTTGTTTGATTTTGTTTGTTTGTTTCAAGGTGTCAACACTGTGATTCAGCAATAAGGCAGTGAAGTATGTAAATAGATATAGACTATATATCTTACAATGTTTAGTCAGTATGGTTCCTAGCTTCTCCCTTTCTCTTTGCCCTTTGCTCATCTTTTGTGCAAATCTTCTTTTAATGCTTTGCTTTACCTTGAAACAGGTGTTTTCAGCTTTCCATTATGCATTCTGTTTTTTTTTGCAAAAAATATAAAAATATATTTTTCAAAGAAACCATTTTAAGAAAATATAAATGTGTTTCCACATACTCGTCCAGGTATGCTCATATTATTCTAGTATTCTTTGGATGAAATACTGGTAGTGACAAATTCAGATAATAAAAGCCTAAGACTCAACTGGGTGGCCTGTTCTAAGGCAATTTTTGCAACCACCATGCCACCTTTGCTTCTTTGTCATAGTGGAGTTACTATTTTGTCCTCTTATAAATAAAAAGAAAATAGACATACTATTAGAATGGAAACACAAACAAAAAATAGCAGAAGGCCGTTCTCCGTCTCACATTCTTAATCTGTGTTTAGATCTACCTGATTTGGAGGTGAAATCTTTTTTAGGACTGTGGAATGGCCCAGGATACAACAGTGTCTAAACTGGACTTCAAGTACTGGTTGGATAAGGCTACTGAGTGGGGACAAGCCACCACTTTGGAATCCCAGAAAGATGTGTGCCGTCACTTGCCCCAGCTGCAGGAGTTTCTACAGCAGATTTATGAAACTTTAAAACATATGGTAAGTAATGTAACAGAAAGAATGCACTGCTTTGAAGTCACTGTTTTGAAGAAACAATCTGAACCATTTTTAACCGAAAAAAAAAATCTAACAGTAGTAAAGAAGCTTGTGGTATTGACCTATTGTATTGCCAGATCACAGGGGCAAATTGGGGCAACAGCCAGTGCAGGTAATGCAAACAGGAATGTGCTTCCTGTTTCCCTGATTTATTGTGAAAGGAGTTTTTTTATTATTTATTTATTTATTTTTCTCCTTGATTGGTTATGTTGTCATGTGAGGCTTCCAGGCCAATCCTGTACCTCTTTAAAAACCTCTTTAAAATAAACAAGAATTTGATTCTAGTTGTCAGGTCATAAATTGGATTATTTAAAGGTCTTAGCATGCAAAATCGTAACTGATCCCCTAAATCTTAGGGAGTCTGCTGACATGCTAACTCCAGTGCTGCAGCATACATAGTGAATTCTAGAAATATGATCACATCATTGGCATGTGCTGCTGGCTGTTGAGTAATTTAATTATTGCCTGTACTCTCTAGATTGCCTTTTTTTTTTTTTCCTTTGGTAAGCTTTGTTATTTATGTGTGTACTGAAAAAGGCTAGGAAAAAATATTTAGTCATGATAGTTACCTTTAGAAATACTCTTAATATATTATGAGGTGAGTGTTTATGAAAGTAATTCCTTTAAATATTAGTCTTTTTTAGTTTTTTTATTAGTTTTTTTTTAATAAACAGAAATGTAATTTCTCAAAGGATTTTTGAGTAGTGTTGATTCATGCTTTGTATGTCTAAAGGAAAAGATACGTATATATATGTATATTTTTTTTCATTATTTATATTATTAATGTTACTACTTATAATAATCTCAGGCTTGACCTGAAATGGACCTTGTGCCTATGGCCCCAGAAAGTCTAGGGCAAGCCCCAAATCTGAGACAAATCTAAGGAATTTATTGCAGCAGCAGGAGATGGTTATCATTCTTGCTACTTACACATTATCTCAGCACAGTACCATTTTTAAAAGCCTTCACTATTAGTCAGTAAAGTTACAAAAATGGAAAAGTAAGACCGATTACACAGGATTGTATATAGATTACACTGCCTACTACTCTTATAGTGAAGCTGCTTTCTGTTTTATTACAAGTTAAATGAGTTTGTTGCTGACTAGTCACTATGTCATTTAATTTAAAGAAACAAACAAAAGCAACAGAAAGATGTATAGTTTTATGCTATAGTATGTATTGATTTGTACAGAAAATCTGTGATACAGAATATTAAAGCAATGAGGAACCACAAAATTATGCTTTTGCTAGCATAAATTTCCATTTACAAACAAACTTTTCTGATTTGTTGAGAGGATTTTTCTTCTACTCTAATTAAGTATTAGCTGAGGAAACTATTTATTTAAGCTTTAATTATTTTGAACATTAAGGCTGCCTTCAGCAAGTTTTGCTAAGAGATTTTTCTAGAGTTTTTCAGTAAAATCTTTGTGGCTGTAATTTCCAACAATCTGTATCATTAACAATGTTCCTAACCTGCTTTTGAGATGCAATAGGTTTGCTGTTTTATTTATTTATTTATTTTACAGAATTCAGTTGTGGCAATCCAGCAATTCCCTTTAATTGGCCAGCTTCTAGGAAGACTCTGTTGGAATCCTTTTGTTATAGGATATGGTGAGAACTTGTAATGATCTTTCTGTAACAGTTCCTAAAACTCTTTTTTTGTCTAGAAAGTAGCAAAATCCAACTTGATTTTGATCCCAAATACTGTGTTTTTTTCTTTGGTTGGTTTGTTTTTTGTTTTATTAAAATGTTGTGGAATTGTTATTATCAGTGGTTGTCTGTCTATTATCCTCTAATTCTTTTCTAAAAATTAAGTATATTTATGAGGTTATCATTTAACTTATTTTAGTTAGTTAAATGTTAATATATTTTTAAAATTTTTATACTTATTTAAAGCATATGGCATTTAGCAGTCTGAAATTTACTTTTTGGTTTAGCTAGTTTCAAGGATTATTTGCAGAATCTTGTTTTGGAAGCAGTAGACTTTAAACCTAATGAACTGTTACATGCATTGTCATTTCTGGTGCATTTTTTTTTTCTTACTATTTCACGAACGTTATTTTTGTTAGAGTCCCAAAATGGACATAATTTAGTATTTCTGATTACTTTCAAGAGAATTTTGCTCCAGTTACATAACAAAATACTTTATCATACGTATATATTAACATAAAAGATTTAATTTTTCTGAAACATGACAAAATATGTACATTAGCAGAAAGCTGTACTTGATTCATGACTGTTTTTTTCATAGATTTTACTCTGCATTTGTTTTCTTCAACCATTTTGTAAATTAGTGAAAATGTAAATGAGCTTAGAATGCAAAACATGGAAGTGGTGACATGGAAGAAAATGAATGGCCTTTTACGCTTAAGAGTGCGTGTGTGTACACGTGCTTGTGCGTGATAAGAACGAAGAGGAAAGCGGAGTGGTGAGAAGCAGCACACCCTACCTGTGCCTGTGCTACCATTACTGGCAGTTCAGTACCTCAGGCAGTGACTGAGACATAAATAAATGACTCCAGCTCTACTGCTAAGAAGTTACTCTTTCAGCCTTTTTAAAACTATCATCTCCTTTCTTAAAACACTCTTTTGTCAATATTCTCTTAAAACTGGAAAAAAAAGTTGCCTTCTCTCTCTCTTCTGATTCATGCTTCCTTTTGGGAAAATATAGGAAAGGTCTACTTTTGTGGTCTCTTGGAATGGCTTATTAGGTCAAGCACAGCATTAGACTAAAGTGATTATGTGTCTTCTGGTTTGTATTTATTATCTTCCAGTCAGTGCCAAGAACAGACAGAATGAAGGTGTCTGTGAAACACATGGCTGACATACATTATGTCAGCATTTCCATTTTGTAAAGAAAGTTTGGAAGGGAAGCGTAATTTTAAACATAGGTGACTTTCGCTAAGCAGCAAATTACTGCTCTTATGGCACCTTCTCGGGAAAAAAAATGTTTCTTATCTTCGATTGTCTTTGTTAGAGAGGAAACTATTCTCTTGCAATGGAGAGGTTCTCTTTCTAATCACAGTTCGAAGTTGGTAATTGTTAATGTTTACAAATAACGTGCATGCTTTTCTTTTCTTCTCTTTTTTTTTTCCCCCTAGAATATGCAAGTCTTTAGACCACCAGTGTTTCTCAGCTGACAATATGTTAAGTTGTAAAACAAGGCATCCCTCCTTTTTCATGAAAGTTGAAAGCCATCTGTTTTTGCCTTTTTGACTACTTTCCACAGCAGTCTTGTTGATTTTTTTTTTTTTTGGTATCCTTCAGTATTTTTTAAAGCAAAACGAGCACTTTTCCTACAAGCTGCTCATTCCTTTTGAAGTTTGAGTTTTTACTTTCAGCTTCTCTCTACATATTGTGTGGGGTTTGGTTTGGATTTTGCTTGTTTTGTGAGGAGTTTGCCTTGGAATGGCAACCAAGCCGTTCAGAAAACTTTGCTTCCATCATAGTGGATCCTTCACTGTAATGCTTACAGAGGGGTCAGGGAGATTCCTGAGGCCAGTAGACCAGAAGATGTCTGCTCATGCATTCCCAACACTTCCTCTTTTCAGAGACACCTGAGTTTTCTTTGGACAGCTGGCATTTTAAATTCAGCTGACTTTCATTTTGTTTGGCACTAGTTCTGAAGATATTCTTTAAGATAATGTTGGCTGTAGCAGATGCTGACTCTCAAGTGGGTTTCATGTAATTTCTCATTTGGATAAGTAACTCATTCAGGAATATATTTGAGATCAGGCCACCCTTGCAGTACAAGGAGCTAATTTTGTTCAGTTCTTCAGTTCAGTCTTTCATACTAATAAAAGGAAGAGGGAAAAAGCATTATGCTTCTGCTTCATGTCCAAACCACAATACCGATCAACTCAGATATATGTCTGTTGGTGCTGGGTGCTGACATCGCCAGCTAGTCAGTGCAGGAAGCGTGGTCTCCAGGGGAAAATAATCTCCTCATAAACACTCTTGAGCAGGAGGTGGCCAGGTTAGCCTTATTTAGAAGGCTAATCTGAGGGAAGCACAACCAAACAGAATCTTTTGGCAGTATTTTTGGTCCTAAGCCACTGTAGATATATGAAGAATTCATTTTCATTAGGCTTTTTTTTTTCCCCTGTGGGCTGTGGGGCTTACCTTCTTGGTAAGCCCTTCCCTGTTTAAGTTTTGAGCCCAAATGTCTTGAATCCCAGACTAATGCTATAAATGCCAGGGAATTTTCTGGTGGCTCTGTATATCGGTATCTGCAGATAGTATATGTGCATGCTTATGTGTGTATTGATTTCTAAAAAATAGTTCAATTTTAGCAAATCTGTATTCTTGAATTTTTTTTAAATCAGAAATTTTATGAAAAGCTCAAAAAATAATATTTCTTATTTCAAAATAAGAGCCGTTTCATTAGTTCCTTGCCTGTGGTCATTCATGATGTGGTATTTGTAAATGGACTGAATTGTAGGATGATCCAGACCACACTCTGTTATGGGAAAGGAGTTGTAACCTCTTGTCTTTTTTTCTTTTTTCCCCCTCCTTGGATACTGTCAGGAAAGGGTTGCTGTATATTTCATAATAAAGTGTTGCTTAAAAAAAAAAAGGGAGGGGCGAGCCAAAGCTGTCTTAAGTTTCCTGCAGGAAATAAAAATCATTCCTTTAATTCCATCATTAACCTACTTAAGTTCAGGACAAAATTGGTGAGGTTTTTCTTTGATATAAATTCCACCATTAAGTTTGCTAATTTTGTTCCTCTGAATGTACACATTTGGTATTTTTACCAGAGTAAGCATTCTTTCAAACTGTAGTAAGATTGAATATGGTTGTTCATATCCTGATAATGACTCTCAGTTCTTACCAGGATTGTAGACTTTTTATGATCACAATCTGGAAAAACAAGATGGGGGGGAAAAATGACTACTAACTTTTCCATGGTTCTCTGTGGTAAGTCTTTTGTTGTGATTAGCTTTTGCAGTTGCCATAAATTTGTGTAGAAGACCTATGCTTTATCTCTCAGTCCTAAGAGATAGCTGCAAAAAAAAAAAAAAGATACGATGAACATGAGAGTGTCTTCCAAAATGCAAGAGGGCTTTGTTCGGCAGAACTGGATGGGGCCATAGGGCTTTCACTTGTGTCCTAGCCAAAAAGTTTGACTGGGAAAACTGCTCATCTGTAGACACTCTCAGTTTAGAACGAACTGCAAGCCTGGCCGTAACGCAATATATTTTCAAGTAGCTTGAGTTTTGAACATATCTAGCTAGATCTGTATAAGCTCCTATATTGGCAGTCTTTCATCATTCATCATTTTAGGTTTCATCGTACTGAAATATGCTAGATAACTTCTTGAGTCACACACAAAAAATCCCTTGACCTGTAAATCCTAATTAAGCTGTTAAATATATGCTTCCTTGATTGATTTTTTTTTTTGCTTTGCTTCGCTTTGTTTTTGTTGCTGAGAAACCCTAACTTAAATGACTATATGGCTTACTGTAGATATACAGCTACAAATAGGATGAGGCAAAAGGCGAGCAGTAAACACCTGAACTACATTTGTTTCAGACAGTAGGTGGTTTGGACTTTTTTTTCCCCCCCTGTTTATTTGCCTCGTGTTTTGACCTTTTTTTTTTTTTTTTTTCTTATTAGTAAAGTCTGGTTTTGGAGATAATTTCAATTACTAATATTAAAAAAGAATCTGTTTGTAATATTTTTAACTCCTTTTTTCTAAGAAGCAAATGATTATGACTGATCTGGTTGGACAATAAATTGTTGTTTATTTTGCCTCCCGTGTAATTTTGTTTCTGAATTGGTCTAGATAAAATGAGTTTTGAAGGTGGTAAAATTGACTTCTTGTGCTGATATCTGAGTTAAGTATGGTTGCAATCCAGTGAGTATGGATACTTCAAATTTTTGAGAGATGAGTCTTTTGATCTTAAACAACCTAGGAAATTATTAGCCTCATAAAAACCTATTTTTAAAAACAAACAAAGAAAAACACACAATGGCAGAATATCCCAAACTGCAGTTAGTTAGATGTATGTTTGATCAACCATTTCTGTGCAGACATGTTAGTCACTGGGAGGCCACTAGTGGCCCCAAGGCTTGTTAGACATTTATTGAGGAATACTGGTTTAAATCAATCTTAACATCTGTGTTCACCTGGTGAAAAAAGAGACATTGCTTAATTTATCTTTTAGCTTTTCTTCAGGTTTTGCAAACACGGCACTTCTACATAATACTGCTTGTTACCTCCTGTATCACAAATATAAAAAAAATACCAGAAGTAATTTGTTGATCTTTATATTATTCAGTTTATCTCCTAATGGCATTTCTAAAATTCATGTGCCAATACACATATATATTATTATTAAACACAGTAGCACTTAGTAAGTAAGTCTTATAGCAAAGCTACAATAGTACCTGTATATTTTATAATATCTATTACAATGCAGTCTTATTCTGGGATGAAATTCAATATAGAGGATCTTGTTATCTGCCAAGGAACATCTTAAAATAAAAGCCAAATGAAAGTGAAGTTATGGGAAAGAATTATGAATTAAATAGCTTTTCAACTGCTTATTCCAAATACCCAGCCTTTCTGTAATATTCTTTCTGAATCTGAACAGTAGCAATATTGTTAAGTATAGTAGGATCTTAGAGATGGCTTCGTGATGGCAGTAGTAGCTAGAATCATGTGTAAACCTGATCTGATCACAAACAGAATTTCAAGAACATGAGGATTTTTTTCCCCTTTTGGTATTCAGGTATACTGCTGTCTGCAGAAATCTCAGTTTCCTGAAGCGGAAGCAGTTGCCTGAAGAGAATCTTAATTTGTTATTTACGAAAAGAATCTTGTTTTGAATTATTTCGTGCATCCAAAACTGTTTTTAGAAGCAATGCTGTTACATTGTGTATGAAGTTAGCACTAAACATTGTGTATTGTGTGTATGTACATGTTCATACAATGTATGTACATTGTGTATGAAGTGAGACTAAACAGTTACTGTACTACTGTTGATACTGTTTATTATAAATGTTACTATTGGGTACTTAAATAAAATTCCTTAACAATAGCTTCAAGTGTTTCTTATGTAAATAATTTCCGAAGTTGTACATCCTTCTTAAGAATGTCTTAATATTGTATAGATTTTAAACTCTGATAACTTTTAAATTGCTGTTGAAGGAAATAATTACAAAAAAGCTACATATAAATAATATCAAATGTATGGTGTGATTCTGGTAGAATAGAGGTGTTATGAGTTGAGACAGTTATTTAGCACTTTGGTTTTGTGGATGGGTAGTGATTGTTGGGATCTATGTTTAGATTTTTATTATTATTATTACTATTCCTAAGTTTTTCCATATTTACTTTTTTTTTTTCTTTTCTGTAGATGAAAGCCAGAAGATTCTGATGTGGTGCTTATGTTGTCTGTACAGCAGTGAACCACAGAACCCTGTGGAATTGAAGGCCAACAGCTGGATACGAGTAAGTGAATGAATCCTTTGCAGGACTGCTTTGAATTAAACTGATTATTTAAAGGTGCTACTTCTATACTGCATAGAAACATTGTCATTTAAGAAACTGTTGCAAACGTAATTTGCATACATATTATCTTGAAGCCTATTTGTCTCTAAATGTAGCGTGATCTGTGCTAATGTCTCTAATTATAGCGTGGTCTGTGCCAATCTGTTGTTTTAAAGTGATTTTTTTTTAAGTGGGATAATTTTAAAGTCTTTTAATACAGTGAATTCCAGTAAGTGCAAGTAGGAAGCAAAGACCATAACTCAGATGGGAAGAATGTTTTATTTAAAAAAGAACCTTTCCGTTAAGGTAAAATAAATAATCTGGATAAAGTTTGTTTTGGAAATATCTTCTGTTTGGTCTTTATTTTTTTCTTCTTTGCCTTTATTTAACCTGCTGCCTCAAAGGCATTCAGGGAGGGGAGAGTTAGTCCTTTTGTGTTGGTTTATATTTAGTGACTTTAATGAATAATGAATTCTTAACCTTAACCCCAATTTTAGGGCTTTTATGTAGGCACATCTGTTCATATTTTATGCATCTCTACACTAAACTAACAAAGCCCATGAGCATGTAAGTAACTTGCAGAACATGTGGAATAGAAATTTGAGGTGTCCATACTGTTGACCTTCCATTTTGGCCTTTTCCATGGATCCATATTTAAATATGCTTTAAAATGTATTAACAATTCCTTTTTATTTATTTTTAACTATATAGTCCTCATAACTAGTGAGATTATAGTTGGATCATTATTATTTACTTACGCTTCTGCTAAGGTGAAGATATTTTCAGGTTCTCTGAGCTGTTTATTTATATGCATCATTTTCCTAGCTATGCGTATATCATACTAGCATGTGCAAATTAATATAAAACAGGTAAGGGTAAGCAGAGGTGTGTGCTAGTAAATACCTTTAAACTGATGAGTATGGATGATTTTGGTGAGATAATTTCTCAGCAGCTTGTTCTCACAATCATTCAGATGCCCTGCGTGTACTTGTATGCATATAGGCTGCCTTTATATACATATTTTCTCTGTTTTACCATAAACCATGAAACTTTCTTCATAGCTTAATCTTAACTAATATAACCTTATTTTGCCTGCCCTTAATCTTCATCGAAAAGCTTTTGTTGAGGTCACTGTAGTAGTAAACTATTATTATCTTGGTCTTAGTTGTAAAGGAATTTTTAAAGATAGACTTAGAGCCCATGTTAAATAGTTTGCTACTCCTGAAGTATTCTTTTAGGAACTACGGTAATGATTGTAATTGTCATAAATATACGATTTGCTGGCTCACCTAATATCTATTTAAAGATATTTCCTTATAGACTATTTTCTACATCGTATGTGTCTCAAAAGTAGCTACAGAAGCATATTGAGATAAATAAGCTATGGGAGCCATAAAGTTGAACCTTTGCCTTAGCTGTTTTCACACTGACCTGACCACCAACTTGTGCAGTGTTTTGCTCTGGTCTCATCCTATAGTAAACAGGCAGCTCTTTTTACAACAAGGTAATTTACTGTCTTGTGTTGAAGGTGGTAGATATGCTGTTGTACGTTACAGAACAATAAGCAAAAAAATCCCAAGTACTTAAAAAAGCTTACTGAAGGTTGGGAGGGAAGTAATTTTGTGGTGACACAATTAAAGGCAGTTGAAATCCTGAAGTTAAATGAAAATAAACTACCAAATCAAATTTTATTTAATTTAACCTCTTTGGCTTAGTGCCTTAACATTGTGGAGGTACTTAGTGGTAAAGGTGAAGTAGTGAGCAAGCCCTCATGCATGGAACCAATCAATCTTAGGGGAAAGAATATGTTAAAGAAAAATGTTGGTGCAGTAGCGGTATGCCATATTAAAATCCATAAAAGTAGAAAGCAATCTCTAAAATTTATTATTGAAAGTAAAGCGTTAATAGTAAACACAGCTTCTTTCAGAATGCAGATTTATATATGACTAATCTATATATGGAAAAATAATATTATTGAGTCAATTTAGTGGGAGTGTTCTTTTCTTTGCCTTTATAACTACATACATTGACTATTAAATTACATCTTGCCATCAGTGATGTTCTTGAAGAATAGAACCTGGTTTTTTGAGATACAGAAATTAAAATTTTTGGACTTCCATGGGGCTTTATTTATGATTATAAATGAGAAGGCTCATCTCATTTCCCTTATTTTCAGCTGCTGTACTGCATTTTGAAAGTAGCAAAAAATATATTTTAACATAGTTTTTGCCATTTCTTATGACAGCTTGCTGCCACTATCATTAGGAAAGCTGAGTTGTTTCTAATGGGCAGAAGGGTTGCTATCCACTTTGTTATTAAGAAGTTTAAGAAACCAAGTTTGCATGTGGCTATTGAAGTCCTCATAAAGAATCAAGTATGTGAAGACATGGTTTAGTAGTTAATTAAAAGGCACAAAGTAGACGCCAGTGTTTTTAGGATTGCATGCTGTTTAAAACTGTGAGAAGTTTCCTGTTTTATGATTTCCCATTATAGAATTGAAATCTAAACTCCTTATTCATCCATTGGCCAGATGTGATATAGGAAGCCAAAATACTTGTTGCTACAGACTTCTCACTAATGAAAACAATCATGACCCCGTGACAACAGTTTCCAAGAAGGAAGGTGGTTTAGTTTAGGGGTGGTTCTCCCCCGGCTTGCGCTGAGTAAAGTGCTTTGCAGACCAGTGTGTGTGGATCTAAGAGGGGCTTCTGTCTGGTGGGGCTAAACCAGCTTCATTCCAATCACAGTTGCAGGTTGCTCTTCATTCTGCATCTTCAGAGCATTTCTGGAGTAGTTTCCCATTTTCCCATTTTATTAACCTGATTGCTCTTCCTCCTGTGTCATAGGTTTATAAACTGTGTTTCTGAATTGTTTATTGCTTCTTCAGCATTTATTGGTTTATTACACTATCACTGTGCTTTTTTGTTATTGCTCTTTTTGTTTTTGTTTTTTTTTTGCAAGGTTTTAGAAAGCCATGAGAACTTATGGAAGAGTTTTAATTCTTCGCTCTCCTTCCCTTTTCAAATTTGGTAACGCAAGAACAATACTTTTTTTTTTTTTTTTTTCCGAAAAGGTATTTTTCTTAATACCCTATTTTGCTTCTAAGGAATACAAAGGAATAAAAGTGTGTATGTGATACCTTAAACAGGGTCTATCACCCTTGATATCTATTTTTAATGATTTGGTTTTGGCTAAATTTTCATTTCTAGAAACATGTAGTTATTTTGACTATCTGTATCCCATCTACGGTCACATTTCTATTAATATGCTGAAGAGGACAGGTGTACTTTGTCCACATTTTAATAGTGCTGGAATTATTGCATTTTGCTATAATGTCTAATGGAATGTGTGTGTTTTATCTTTAGTGAGACTTTATACATGTTTATCTTTTACTAGTACTTTTCCAGATAATTTTTAAATTGAGATGGCATGATGATAAATTGTGTTATATTTTATTAAGAAAACTTTAATATTATTGCATCATTGTAAAAGTATTATTCTTGCAAAAACTGGGAACTTTTCTCTGATAGTACCATTGTATATCTTTAATTAGAGCATATAGTTTTTGTTTAATATGGACCTATTCTATACTTTGCTGTGTATGAATGGACATATGTACAAGGATGTAACTATTTTGACTTGTGTGTTGATCAAACTGGTTTTTGTCTACTGATCATTTGTGAAGGTTACTGGGATAATCCTGTAGTCAGGTCAAAGTTTTGAACTATAGTCTGTAATCCTCAACTCTCCCTGTTGTCTAAGAGTTTAACGTCACAATTTTCTGCTGGACTTGTTTCCAAATGCATACGACAGGAGCCAAAGACTATATACACTGTGAGCAGTCAGTAGGTAATGCTGTCTGTCCCTCAGTACCTCTTTGAAAAGGCAAACATAGTCTTTTCAAGTAGAGGGTCTTTGTTTTGCAAAAAACATATTTTGCAGCAAAATTGCAGCATGCTTGCAGGAACCTCACTTTTTTTTTTTTAACAGAAATGTAGGAGATTCCAAAATATCAGTGTAATCTCGTTAAGTAAACAGCTTTGAAAACTGTTAATATAGTAAGCCTTTTGTACAGCCCCTCCTTGTACCCCTTGTACAGCAGTTCGCAAATATTTTCTGGTAAAAAGAACTTTGTCTCTTAATTTTGGTTACAAATCTCAAAAGATGTTGTCAAAGTCAGTCTTCTATTTGGGATCTTTTCTTTTAGAATTATTCCATTTTTTTACTCTTTAATGCGTCTTCCTGTGGAGGACACACTAAAAGATCTGAATTGAAAGCCTTATTTTGCAGAAAGAAGGCACGTACTGTCCTCCACATGCAAACCTTTTGATGTACTTTTAAGTTATATATATTGATTTAGTTTAAATTTGATGGAGTTCTGTCTTTTGTATCTTTGAATTGTATTAGAGTGTTTTGCAGTGGTTTGCCACTGCTCAAATAGGCCAGATCAAGAAGTTTACTGCCAATTAAGCACAGGATGTTTGAGATTTTTTAGTGATGTTCTCCGGATGACCTGGGTTTTTTATGATCATCTTGACTTTTTCATTAAGCTACAATTTTAATTGAGTTGGTTCAGTTAATGAAGCAGTGGCCTTTCACCCCTAGTACTGAATCTGTGCCAGAATTTTAAGCAAACTGGGTTTTTAGGGCCTTTACTTTTTTTAGGTAGTACTGTTTTTGTTTTATATAAGAGCATTTACTTAATGTGTAAAAATGCTATTCTTATCGCATTATGAGTGTGATGAATTACTGTGATGAATTACCCCACCTTTGAAAGGGTGTCTATTTGAGGAAAAAATCATTTGTGATTTCCTTCTTTAGAACAGTTACACCTGCCTTTAAATGTTTGGTTACTTCTCACTGCAAACTTGGACTTGTCAGTGGTTTCTTGTTCTTCCTTCTCCAGCTGTCTGATGAAGTGTTACTGTATTTGTCATTTTTGAGAATCATCTAGTGACATGTATTTTGTTTAGGCAATGATATTCAGAGTAAGTCAGAAAGTAAAAAGCATTTTCACAAAATTAGGAGTTCTTCAAAATTGAACTTATTTAAAATTTTAATATTTGAGAGACTTACTTGTCTGCAAGGGAACAGTTGCTCATCTTTGACTTACTGGGAGTTTGCAAGCTTTCTGAGTTACTTCTGGAAAGCAAATAATGCCTCTTGCAAGTTGAAATAGAAGTATTAGAGAAAAAATGCTGAGGGAGAGAGTGAGAAGAGAAAGTTGAGAAAAGTAGCTGAGGGGGGAAAATAAAATGAAAGAAGTCATCTTGGGAAAAGGGCATGAAGTGTGAACCTGTTGATGCATATTGTGGCTGGAATGAGTTACCTCTGAAGCAAATAGTTTTATTAAAAGCTTTGTATATTTCTAGCACAATTAGGACAGTAAGGCATTACAGTAAAACAAGAAGGAACTGAGAGGGATCTTGTCTTATGCAAGATACGTAGAGATTCTCATCATATTTTTATAAGGTATCCAAAATGGCTTTTATGAATGGAAGATGAAAAAGGGAGATGAATAATATAATGAAAATTATAGCAGTTATTTTTTATATTTTCTTTCTGTGCCTTTTATGTAGAGAAGCCTGTTTTGAGAGGTATATGATTTATAGATACTTGCTGAACTTCAGCATCCTGAGTCTGTAAGGAAGACATTGTTTAAAACTGGAAAGAGTCTTTTACAGTGCATAATGGTGACAATTTTATTACATACAGTGGTAACTTTACCAACTTTTGAACAGTGGAGTATATTCTTACATACCAGTAGATGGCATTCTTTGTGTTGCATGCTTGTATATGTGTGTTTATTTTGTGTACACAGCTATATATTTCCCAACATTCCCATAAATATTCTTCCAGTGGAATATGAGCAATTTCTTTTAACAATATAGTCACTAAATCAGAAACTAAATTCTGTATTCCCCGGTTTGCTTAGCATTATTTTGAGGCTTAGCTCTCTAATGACACCTGCACCAATAAGACTTCTGTGTTAGAACTTCCTCAAAATACTGGCTGTTACTCAGGACATTCACTAATAGAAAGACAAATTTAATGATCCTTTTACTTTCCTGTATGCATAGTGCATGTAGTTGGACTGCTTTGTGTCTTTTTTTTGCCCCTAGTTTTTACTGAGATGGGGAAAATTCTATTTGTATTTTACTTGTTGATATGATAATGACCAATTCTTTGTATTTATTTTTTTCTGTACTGAAGGGTATCTAGGATGCATTGTATTAAACACTGTGCACCAGTAGTTTAGAAAATATTATTGGTTTTGAAGTTGTTACAGTCAAAGATTTATTATGCAAATAAAAAGGACAAAGAATCAAAAAGAAAGAGCCATCCCTTTTATCCTTCCCTTTTATTCCACCATTATAAAATTACAGATAATATAATGGACACTGCAGTTTTTTTGTACTTCCCTTTTTCACTCTTTCCTTGACTGAGCCTTATGTCTGACATCAGAGCAGAGACGGAGATAGCTAAAGACGAGTTCTGTATGTGCTTCAGATGTTGGTTGTTGTTCCTAGTGCATTGTCATTGTATTATTTGATTTTGTGCTCTCATGGTTTACTTTGTTCTGTTAATTTTTTCCCTGCTGCTGACTGCAAGATTTATTTGCTGCAGATACTAACCTCTGTCCGCAACACTGACTACAACAAGTCATCCATTCTTTTATTTCTAATACCTTGGTAAAAGTAAGCCTTTTTATTATACAGCAGCTCCTGTCAAATGTAATAAACTGTGAACAGGTGTGCAACTTAATGCCAGTAGGTGCCACTGTCTTTGTTAACTAATTACGTGTATATACATACATAAGATATACATACGTCAACAAACACACACAGTTATTAATCAGTGGGTTAATTTAGATGCTGTCGAGGCTTAAGCGAATGGTCATAACGTGGCCTTTCTTCTTTTCAGAAGAAATGGATGCCTGAAATGCACTCCCTTCTAGGCAGATTTCTTGGTTGCATGTAGTAACAAGAATTAAGAATCTACTGTAAATGAAGATTAAACAGCTGAAAATCGCTCACCAAAGCTGAAAGGACATATAAAAGACTGAGAAGGACCTTATTTGGTTTGGTATGAAACCACAGAAAAGTCAGAGGCAGATTCCCCGTGATAATTATTGGAAATAGTGTTAGATATTTTAAAAATAATTTTCAGTTATTTTCAGAGAAGGCTGAATGAATTTTTATTGCAGGCATATAGTACAAAAACTGTGCATGCACACATACACATGCATACACTATGTAAAATGACTTTTTTAAGATGGAGAATACTTAAAGACAATGGGAATAGTAATTATGTAATACAATGTGTGAATAATGTAAGATTAAAAAAAAGGTTTTACAAATTTAAGGGTGAATTGTGCATGGAAATTCAGACTATAATGAGGATTGGAAAAAAATGTTGGCATCTGCTGACATCAGCAGATTTTAACCTGACTTGTAATGTCTGAGTTTTGTTGGTCAGCAATTTGTTTTGTCAAAAACAAACTTCAGCCTGTTGAAACAAAAAAAAAAAATGTTTTGGGGAAATGGAGTGGTGATTTTATCAGTACCTGCCAGAAAATGAAATCTGAAGTGGGAAGGCGAGGTAGGAGGTGAAAGAGTGTGGAGATCTTGGAATGCTAGATGGGATTTCAAGTTTTGCTAGTGGCTGGGGCTATGGGCAAGAGAAGCCCCCCAGACTTCCAAGGCAGAAGAATAATACTCTGTTACTAGTTGGAGAGGCTAACTATTCACTAATTCTTTTCTGAGGGACAGTTGCTCCGAAGAGCCACGTGAATGGTATATTTTTTGGCTATGTTCAAAAGAACATAAACTAAAACCAACAAAAGATTATGAGTTTAAATATTTTAAAAGAGAATATCTGATAACGTCTGAGAGACTTTTCTCAAAAAGTGATGGATGCTAGATATTAAGCTTGTTTATAATGTCAGAACTTAATAGTTACTCTTAGAAAATCAAAGCAAATAGTTTCAAATTCAGCCCACTCCCTAAAGAAAATTTTTTCTTTTGTCATCTTGACTCTAATTTGGGTTGGGTTCAGCAGTCAGTCATCCAAATGCAGCCAGTTGTTCTTGAAAATAGGAAGTTACGTGAACCTGGATGCAGAAGAATACAAACTAAAGCAAGAAAAAAAACATAATGCAGTAACAGAAGAATGTAATTAGAAGTTCTGAGCTTTTTTTTTTTTTTTTTTTTTTTTAAGCATGGCTGCTAAACTGCATGAGGAATTAGGCAAGCAAAATTATCATTGTGTAGTAGGTGTAGCGTATCTGTGGAGAAGATGTTAAGCAGTGAAGTTCACAGGAAGAGGAAGAAGATCATGTATGTTCAGAAAGTCTTCTGAAGGGAGTTTATGAGCTGCCTTTATTTAATAATCTAATTATTTAATGTCACACTACTAAGTGTGACATTTTGAAAAGTTGACTAACAAACACTGTAGAATAATTTCAAGTTTGAGAAATAGAAGAGAATTAAGAAAGAGATTTAAGAAAATCTACTTCTATTATGACAGTTACTTCCAAAAAGACAGAATATCACTGTTCTTAAATTATATTCTTATGGTAAAAATGGGAGAAGAGTGCTGGTTAAATTGTGTGCCTGACAAAAGGAAGAGTCTGTGACTGTTCATATTCTTTCATTGATCTTCGCCCACTTAGCAAAATGTTTGTATTCTTGAAATCAAACTTCTTGATCTTGAAATGATAGCAAACCATTTACAGCCATTCAGGAAAATCAGTGGGAGTGTGTCTTTAGAATGGGTTTCTCAAAATTTCGTGCAGCCAGACAGCTTCTCTGCCTGCAGGAATATCCTTTTCCCATGATGGTGAGTAACCTCTGTAGTAGGAAACATTTTCACCTTCTGCGTCTTTAGTCTGAGTGGCTGCTATAGTCACCTAATCTTGGACAGGGAGATGGTTTCACACACTTAACATGTTGTTTTATAATTTTGTTCCCTTGTCAAGGAATGTTTATGTACTAGCATCAGAGAGCTCAAGGCTGTTAATAATCTCTGTCTGCGATTCACCCTGCCTAGACTATAATCTTAATACTTAAGTATTTTTTTATCAGTAAAAAGAGATAAAACGTAATCTTCCTTGAACTGGGTAGTGGTGTATGCCATGAGTCATCCAGCCTACTTGTCTGTGATTTCTCCTGGATCTCATGAAGCTATCTTTATGCTGCAAGGTCTTGAGCTGCAGATCCAGGATTCTCTTTGGGGCTGTTTTACACGACTATCCTGAGGTCAAGTCTTTTGTCTCAGTGATGAACTATTTTCTGTAGAACTTTCCCATGTCTAGTTTTCTATCCTTCCCCCCGTATTTTTTTTTTACCAGGACTTACTGTTAGGACTTACTGTGGAAGTGCTGAAGTATTCAAATGCTCTAGGCATACCACAAATCAAGCTTCAATCCAGTAAGCATAACATAATTACTTGGAGTTCTGCTGAAACTCTTACCAAATAATATCGGAGGGTCCCTGAAAAAGTACTGTTCTTGGCAGAACAGACCTTGTTTCTTTCTAAGATAACTCCAAGGTCCACTGGTAGATTGAATTTTCCTATAGCATGAATATGCAGATAAGTATTTAAAAGAGAGAAGAGTTTCTCTGAAGAACAAAGAGATTTTTTTTTGTGTATTTTGTAGCCTTTCTTACTTCCCCTTTCTTGTAGAAATTGAACATAATAGCCTATATATGCCCTTTTAGGGTCATGTACCCTAAAAGGGTACCATGTACCCTATGGGAGGGCAAAGCATGATGCACTTCATGTGTGCTGAAGGCTATAAATATTGAGGGAATATATGTCTGGAACACAGAACATCTCAGTGAACTATAATTTCACTTAATTCTGTACTTTTGGGAAAAAACAATGAATTTAATGGGGAAGGAGACCTTGATAAAGGTCTTTTTTTAAAGTTTTGCTGCATATGTTCTTTGTTTAATATAAATTACATCATTATGAATTTAAGGAGATGGTTTTCCATCCAGTTTCCACTGTCTGTCTAGCACTATGAACTTCAGTAGAGATATAGATGTATTTGAAGATATGTTTTGAACATGACAGTGATTCCAGTATATTCATAGGTGAGATGTGGATGTGAGTTTGTGCTCACTTGTCATCTTTTTAGGAAGCTTGCTACATACTGTGTTCATATATAGTTCAGACTTAGTTGGGCTGTTCATTTAGGGCCTAATCTGAATTTCATAGGTTGAAAAAATACTGGACAAAAACAGACTAATTATTTGCCTGAACATTTCACAAAATGTTGCTTTCAGAAAAGAACCTGCTATGTTAAAAACAATCCAAATATAATCTAATTCTTTTAAGTACTCTTATCTTTACAAAAGTGACTCCAAAAGCTCACATTTTTCTAGGGTACAAAAATTTAAGGTAACATGAAGATATTACAGTGAACCTCAGTATCCATCCAGTCTGCTTTATTAAGTTAGCAAGAGTGTAAAGCATTTGTCATGTAACAAGTGGGCCTCAAGATGGTTTGGTACAGAAAAATATTAAAATAGTGTTGGATTTACAATAAATGATGTCTCTATGAGATAAGGATAATGTATTAATGGCATTTATGGGTAACATGTGTCTATTAAAAGGCTTATGAATTGCTAGAGGTCATACTGAGAAACGAGTTGTCTTTTTCCTTCTTATCTAGACAGTTTTGAAAGAGTGAGATTAAGAGCTAGACTGAGATACTTGAGTTAAAATTATAAACATACTTTACCTATTATGTGTTATTAAGAAAGTTAAAGGAGAAAGAATTTGTCATAAAATGTAAAGGGTTAGTAGAGGTTTTAGTACAGCTCATGGTCTGAATCTTTAGTTTTCCCTTCCTCTAAGGGGAGAGAATTCACTTAGTATTATTCAAACTGAAGTAAATAAATAATTCCGTTAGAGTGTTTCTTATCTTTGTAATATTATCTCTGCAGTATTTTGCCATAGGTAAAACACTAGATAATTAGAAAGGAATGTCAGTTTGAGAGAAGCGGAGAAAAAACAGAGTGGGGAAGCCACTTTGTCCCAGCAGTTGTGAGATGAGGGAGGTCTGTGTTCCAGGGCGCATGCTTTCAGAGAAAAATGGAAAATGTTACGTGTCCTGGAGGCAAAGGGGTTCAGCGTCAGCTAATCACTTTCTGAGATTCAGTCTTGTGGTTTTAGGGATCTTGCAGCTCTGTTGGGTATGTTTGGAAAAGAGGATTTGCCATTCCTCCTCTTACCTGTGCAAATAATCATCAGGAACTTTGATGACTGCAAAGACTTTAGTGTTTTCCTTCAGATGAAAGACATCTGATGACAATTAAAGTATGTAGCATGTTTATATCTTCCCCTTCACTTTTTTCTATATTTACTTTTTCTAAATATTTTTTCCTTTAGTCTTTCCAGTGTCATTGTGGTCCTTTTCCTCAGTCACTGTATGTGGAATTTAGCCTTGACTCTAATCAAGGGTTTATTTCAAAGTGTCAAAAGTCATTTTTTCAGGAAGTTGTCTGGAGTGGATAGAAATGATTGGGCAGAGATAAGTGGGTTTCCGCCCAGTTCTGGATTTATTTTTTTATTCAGGTTTTCGTTTGGTGCGTGCGCCTTCCCTCCATTGCTAAGCAGTGGCAGCCACTCTGTGTGTTGTAACACTTAATCTTTACAGCCAGCAGACAATCTGCGCTTTTCAAAGAAGCATCTGTGCAGCCAACACCTGGAAGAATTGCTGAAATGGTGCAGATTGCCTCATAAATGTTGAAATGAAGAATGCACTAACAGCTAGGTATTGTGCCTCTTTCGGCAGAATTGTACTGCCTATTTTTTTTTTTGATATTACTGCACCAGGCAACATCAGGAGAGTGCACAGAGAAAAAGTTTCAGGTCTTTTTTAAAAAATACTTAAGGAAGAGGTGATATTAAATGTTCCACAGAGGGATTTACTGCTTATTTTGATTTTAGGTTGTCTTGTCTTCAAAGTTATTATTACTGCAGGGTATTGAATATCCATCCTTAAAGAGAAAGGGAGAGCTTCTAATATATTTATGTGGTAGGGTTATTGGAAATGTTCAGTGTGCCTAAGCACTTAGTGACAGACGGAATTGTAATATTTTAGTGTTCTCTAGATGCAAACTTAATCCAAAATTCACATAGTTTCTGTGCTTTAAAGACTTAAAGTAATGGCTTAGTTCATTATAAAATTGTGGCGGGGAGGGGTGGTATGTCAGGCTGTATCTTCTGATAAGAGAGCTAAAGTGAAGGTTTTGGTGGTAGATCTGTTTTCGTTATGGTACTGGCTATATCTTAGGGCAAAATGTTTTCATAAACTTAAAAGAACAGTATTTAAAGTATCCAATTTTCTAGCTATTTGTTCATATTAAAAATAACTTGCTATTCAAGTTCAATGTTTTTTTTGTTGGACAGTGTAGGGGACTTGCTTCAACACATGCAATAGATTATAAGAAGACTGCAAATATAATAATTACAGCATGGAGCAGACTTTGCTGGCAGATACTAGAACACAGAGCTCTCTTTAATCATAGTGCTTCCCATAGTGTGGGTGGTCACAGTCTGCAGACATTTCAGTCAAACCATTCCCCATGTAACAGTGATTGTAAAATGGAACTGAAGTAAACAGCATTCCACAGACCTTTTTTTTTTTTTTTTTTTTTTGAGAAGACATAGCTTCCCTGTGCCCCTGCTTTGGTCTGCTGCTTTTGTCAATCACAACCATACAGATTTATGCTTCTTGTCTGTTTGGAGTAAACCATACATAATGCATAGATGCTTCGAAAAGCGATTTCCTTTAAAATATACGCTATCTTAAAAACTAAGAATGTTTTGTTCTTTGTGTGTTAGACCATCACATTAAGTGCAATAAAATGTTTAATCATTTTTTAAACCCTTTCACAGAATCACAGAATGGTTGAGGTTGGAAGGGACCTCTAGAGATCGTGTAGTCCAACCCCCCTGCACACGCAGGGTCACCTAGAGCACGTGGCACAGGACTGCGTCCAAGCGGGTTTGGAAGATCTCCAGAGAAGGAGACTCCACAACCTCTCTGGGCAGCCTGTTCCAGGGCTCTGTCACCCTCACAAGAAAGAACCCTTTATCTTCCTTTCCTTGCTTGTGACTCCTCCCAATTTGTTTTCCATTTGGTATTCAGTATTACTTTAATGTTTT
This sequence comes from Tinamus guttatus, assembly GCF_059628265.1. NCBI lineage: Eukaryota > Metazoa > Chordata > Aves > Tinamiformes > Tinamidae > Tinamus > Tinamus guttatus. Next base: position 196,774 of record NW_028288770.1, on the reverse strand, counting down.
TTCCCCCAAAATTTATTGTCGCTTTAGTGATTAGCACTGCACTTTTTTTTTTCCTTCCCCCAGAAATAATGAGGAACTTGTTTTTTTGTACCTGGCAGCCAATTTACTGCTTTGGAAGCTTATTTTGTCTCCTTAATGTTTAACTTCTACTGACCTGGAGTCTTGAATTTCATGAAATAGATTAAAATGGTGATACTAAACTTGGTGTCCTGCAAATACTTTTATCAGTTGATTACAAATACTGCAATTTTATTATATGACAGGATATGTTTTGATGGGTGTGTTTTTACACTGTGTTTAAGCATATCTGGAATGAAGTAATTTAAGTTCAAATAAATGCTTAAAATAAAGCTTAAATATAGTGTCTTAGCCTTTTCACAGGATAACTGACAGTTAAAATTCAGACATTAGCCTTGAATCAAACCAGAAAACAAAAGCCTTTTAGATGATATATATGCATGCTTCTAAGACCTGACATCATTGATTAGGACTCAGTGACTTGATGGATTTCTAATGTGATATGGGACCCTTCAGCTTTTAAGTTGCTAGTTAAAATTCAGCTTGAGGATCAAGTCTGCCTGCTTTGCAATGTGCCCCGAGGGAGTAATGAGTGATAAAGGCAGTTTCCTTATTCTTTTGTGCCATTTGTTAGTGTCCCAGGTACCAGGGTAAAAAAACAGTCTCCCTGGAGCTACTGTCCCTCTCTTCCAACCCCTCAGGTACCCATCATGTGCATATACAAAATATGTGAGTCAGAGGTGAGGTGATTTTGGAGCCGTTGTATAACAAGTTTGCCTTGGAAGCTGCACCAGCTGTTTGAGTGTGCACCGCTCTAGTGAGTAACTTCTCCCAAGAATACCTTAAGAAGGTTATGATCTCTTCCAGGATTCATGAAACATTAAGGGCTTTTACTTCTTGCAGATTGCTGAATTGTGAAGAGTAAGACTAGCAGTGCGATATCTTATGTGCATCATCTGTACAAAGGATGCTTTGGTGTTGATAACTGTTGGACATTTGGGTAACATTTAATGCTTGTGAAGGGAAGGAATGCCATAGATTGTTGTCTCTGGATTTTATTTGTGCAAACATATATTAATCTTTTTTATGTATCTGATGTATTTAGTCTTGGTAGATCTATAATATGAAGACTTTTCTGACTTCAGTTTAATTTCTGCTTGTCATGTGTTTTTCATAAAGCTGACTACGTCTTCAACACCTTTTCCTATTGAAAGTTTAAAATGTCCATACAAAATATACAAAATATTCATACAAAAAAGAATTGGAACTGGCTAAGTTTAATAAAGTGAGAAAACACGTAAGAACAAAGATGGGTATTTATACACAACATATAACTTCTGATGCTTATTGTCCTGAAGTTTTACTGAGTTTCCTGGTGGTTCTCACACTTGCTGTTTTTTTTTTTTAAAAGTCTTCTGACAGGAATCCTTGATTGTTCTTAACCTACTAAAGATTGCACACCTAAATTATAACGTATAACGAAGTTGTTTGTTAACTTTCCCATTAGTCCTTTTGTGAATTGGCTTTCTTTATCTACCTATAGTTAACTGCACTGGTAGCAGATAAGTATTTGCAATATTTACCTTTCTCAACATCTTCTGGTTACAAGTAAGAATCATAAAACATAGTATGAATGAGCTGGGAGAAAAGAGGCCTCTGTTCTTCATTTTCAAATAGATAATTGTTGAGCAATGCTAGGCTAGTGTGACTATAAATACTTTCATGACTTTGAGGTCAAAATAAACTAAAGCTAAGTCTCTCAAAGACCAAAATGAGAAACCAACGATTCTGCTTTCCTGGGAGGCCACTTGAGCTTGAACAGCCGATGTCACAATTTGTTAACCAGCTGATATTTCTCAAAGCATTTTACTAGTGCCAGGTGGCTCTAGTAAAGAATAATGGTTTGTCACTGACACTGACAGGAAAAAAAAAGTCTCAATTTAAAGAAATAGAATTGACATTAGGTATTTTTGTTCAACCTAGCATAATTAGTAGTAGAGCAGTTGTAGTGTCATCGATGTGTATTTTGTGTTCTTTTTTGTATATATACTAACTGCTATGTATACTTTTCTCCCCTTAAACTTTTAACAATTTGATAATTATGAAGTCCAAAACCAACTCAGATTTTAATCAGAATTTATATACATCATTTTTAAAACATTAATCTCTTTTGGTACATAGAACTTGCATGAGTTTCTGTTTCAGTGTCTAGGTATACAGTGTTTGAGCGAGGACAGGTGAATGGGTATGATTTAAAATAATCTCTCAATATCAACCTAGGTTAGATGATCTTTGGGAATTTCCGCTGTGTACCTACTTGAAGCATAAAAACCTAACATTGGGCGAATGTTTTTCTTCAACATAAATTTGGGATCATTTTTGTCTGGAAGTTTTACTTTCCACAGCTTTAAAATAAAATGTGAAACAATTTTATGATATGATCAGTCTTTCGAAACTTAAATACATTCATCTTTTTTTATTTTAGAAGAGTATTTTATTTAGAGAATTCTTGTGTGGGGAAGCTCATATCTTGACTTTTGAAAATTGTGGGAGAAGTGGGGAAGAGGAAAATTAATTTTAAATCTCTGGAGTTCAACTAGAGAGCTTAAACTAAAGAGATTTACGGTTTGGTAAAGCTATTGAATTTGCTTTTGTAAATTAGTGTAAATGTGTGTTTTATTTCAGCAACAGAAGTATTTCCTTTTTAGTACAAAAAGTAAGCGCTTTTTTTTTTTTTTTTTTTTTTTTTTTTTCCTGGAGTAAGGGGGAAATAAAAGGAGAGTTGAAACTGACTTTTCTGTTTGAGGTCAAATGTAGACTCAAGGCTTTCCAGGTCCACAATTCTTTAGATTTTTTTTTCTTATATTTTCCAAGTGCTTGCCAGTGGCTTGCAGATGCAACCTAGGCTTTGGAACATATCCCTTAAAAAGTTGTGTGGTCTTAGCCACAGCAGTAGTACAACTTGTTTTTACTGTATTATTTTCATAGAAGTTAACGGAGCTTGAATTGGTGGGAGAATAACAGCACAGTTTTCCTTCTCCACCCCCATAATTTTCCTTTACTGCATACCATTTGGAAATTGGGATCAGGTTTACTTTGAATTGTATAAAAGTGTGTAATACGTTTTTTCCATTTTAAGAGATAGAGGTAAACGATGATTCTAGTCTTTTAAAAAAAAACCTGAATGTTTCTGCAAAGTAATGGAGCACAGATTAATTTCAAAGGAAAAGCACATCAATCGTATTTTTTGGCAGTTGAGCTTTTTTAGCAGCAAAATGCAAAACTGCAAAATAAAATCCCTAACACTTATTTGTTCATGCTCCTTTTGTGTGTTTTTGTCATTGTTACTTTTTTAATGAGCACATTACAATAGTCAAAGCAACATTAAGAAAACTGAATTTATTTAAGATACTTCAAGGCTTTGCCTGGAGCTTTTGAGCAGTTTGTTTGTAGCACTTTTTGAGTGCTACAAACACTGACTGAAGGTAAGTGCCTGTGTGCTTGAAATAAAGGATGGGAGTAAGTGCTTTTTTGTTCTGGTGCAGCACAGAGAACTTCATAGAATCTGGCTTTACCTGTGAGTACAGGAAAGCAATGCAGACAGTGCATCTGGCAGTATTACTTTTGTGAAAGAATGCTATTTGTTGGATTGATTTTTTTTTCTTTTTTTTTTCTTGATTTTTTTTTAACCCTGAAGTAGTGCTAACTCATTTTACCAGCTTTAGGTGTTCTGTAACTTGGTCTTGCTCTGAAATGTCAGGAGCCTTATCTGTTTAGGAATATTTAGCAGATAATTTGAAAGTAATTTGTTTACTGTCGACTAGCCTTTCATGGTTGTCAGTGGTGGGCAAATAGCAGATCGTCATTCTAAGTAAATAAGGAGAAAAGCAAGAGGCTCTAATAAATACAAAATATGCAGTTGTGACCAAAAAATATATTTAATGTGCTGGTATAGAATTTAGCTAATGAAAAACATCCCATAAATGCAAAGAATGTGTATCCATAAACTGGGCAGAAACAAAAACATTTCCTGACAGTAAATGTTTCTAGGAAGAAAATCTCTCCCCTCCACATGATTAGGCACTTTGGCCCTGATCCAGGAAATTACTGAAGGATATTCTCAGCTTTCTTAAAGTTAAGTTGAAGTGATTCGTTTATGCAAAGGTTTTGAGTGGTTACTGTAAAAGGCTCAATTTTGTAAACAGGCAGGTTGTGCTAACTATTTAATCATTGAAATGTGAATGTGTTACTATAACACTTTGGCCTATTTAAAATGTACTTTAAACATAACTTGAATTTTAAAGGAGAATTTGGAGAATTTAATTAGGTGTATTGATGATGGTTACTAGTTAAAGAAATTTTTTACTAGCTTGTAAAATGCACTCACATACTGAAAATACTTTGGTTGTTAACAAATATATGCTAATATCATTTCCCCATACCTAAGTCGAATCCTGAGACTTTTATAAAGCATTGAGGAAAAGAAAAATTTACAGACTAAAATAACAATTTGAAAGCTACATTATGTTTAAATGTGCATGATGTTTCTGCCACCATATTTTCTTTTGCATTTTGGTTTTGGTTTGTGGAAAACTTATTTTCTCTCTTTCCTGGAGCTGAGAAACTAGTGAGCAAGAGGCCCTCTGAGTATAATTAAAAGCTGCAGAGTTTGTTATGATTGGATCAGTGTGTGGAAATAATATGAATTGTGTTATGTCAGCGTCCTACTCTCGGAACTGGTTATGTAAACAGTAGTTGTTGAGACATTCTGTGAATGAGCAGGCGTCCTCGTCATTTACAGGCTTAACCACCCTAGTTCTCCTGGTCTGACTGTTTATTTCAGAGGAAGAAGGTTCTAAAATACCAGACAAGGTTGTGTTTTATTGCTGATCATTTAATTTAGATGCTAGGTGATGCCATAAAACTTGTAACCTTCAGGGGGAATTTTTAAGAAATAGCAACCAAAAAGTGTCTTCAGGAATTTGTTTTGCATTATGCCTCTGAAAGCTAACAAACGAAAATGTGGAAAAATAGCCCTGTGAATTAATTGATATTTAACCAGATCAGAGAAATGTTTTTACATTGTCTTCTGAGGAGGTTGGTCAAATGACTTGGTAAGCAAATTCGGAATTTAGAATGCTACCCACTTAAAGGAGGGAGAAAGAGTACCCATTTTAGAGATTTCTTTCTTTCTTTTTCTTTTTTAAATAAGATGGAAAATAGTATTAATCAAATTTATCACTAGTATTGTAATTGTATGTGTAACTTCAAAATACTTTCAAAGTCAGGCTGCAAATAAAATCTCCTGCCTTGTAAACTCTGTTGAAAGTAATGGACCATCTGATTGCAAATGGAGCCCGTTAGACTAGAATGGACATACAGCCTCTTGTAACCATTATCGTCCAAAATATCTTCATTCCAAAATCTGATAAAATGCAAAGAGGAAATGGTTCTAATGTTCGTCTGATTTTTTTTTTCCTGTTTTACCTTGTTTTTCTTAATATGGTTGAGGGGATCTAGTTCCTGTCTAACAAATGGAAAAAAAAAAAAAAAGGACATTCTCTGATCAGATAACTGAGGTTTACACTTGTGTATCCTTTCTATATGAATTTCAACAATTTCACGTGGATCGTAATTTTCAGCAAAATATTATTAATGATCTTAGATAGAAACATCCTTTAGGATAAGTTACAGATATATGTGTCTCTACCTGTCACTTTCTCTGGCTTAGCCAGCTTGGCAGTAAGAAAAGAGTTGTGTCCTTGGCAAGTCTTAACTGGTGTTGGGTTTGATAGGCTCGTCCCAGTGAAGCCATCTTTCTCTTCTGCTCTCTAAAATGTATTGTCTGTCTTAGCTTTAAAATCTACTTTTAAAGACATTCAGAATCATAAGTTATTTAGAGAGAGATGTGTTGAGAAGTTTTCAGAAACAAATTGATTTATTCGGTTCTTCTGGAGTGTCTTTGAAACTGTGTCATAAATTCCAAAATCTTGCGCAAATACGTTTTCTAGTATAAAATTTATTATTTAGTACTATAATAAAAAAACAAGTGCTACTTCTGTGCTGATGTTTGATTTCAGATTAATTGTACCTTTAATTATGGTGCTCCCAGTCCCCTGGACATAAGAAGGAGGATATTAACAGTTAAGAAAGACGGGGGAAAAATCTTTAATTTGTTTGGATGTCTTTTTAATAAGGGCAATGTTAAAAGACCAAAACTTTTTATTTTCCTTGCTGGGATTGTGAACACAAGTTGGTACCTGCCCAGTGCTGCTCTGCATATCTCAACAAGGTGTAAATTCTCTTCTGGAAAATGTCACGCAGACTTTTACTAAAGTCTGTATTTCAGGGGACAGTTTGACAAACAAATTTTGTAGAGTAATTCAGAAAGGCCCTTATAGCACATTGGTATTCAGCTTTCACTACTTAAAGAGGAGCAAGTAAATAGGTGGATATCTTAATTGGAAAGTGGTATGTAGGAAATGTTTTTCAGTTGCTTAGCTCAGATTAGGTAAGGCTGTATGGAACATAGTGCATCATTTTATACATTTACATTCTTGGGCAGTAGTTGCTGTTTTCTGTATCCATTCTTTTCATTTTCCTTGATAAAGTGAATCGGGGTAGCCATATAGCCATACCATAGATTAGAGGAGTAATACTAAGTAATCAGCTCCCCTTACAATGAGTGGAATATATTGTAACTACAATTGTAACCGCGTATTTTAACTACAGTACACAATGTGTTACACAGGTAAAAGAGTTAATTTCATATTTTAAGAAAATCCTTTCAGGATTATCTGTTTTTTCAAGAATGATTAGAAATTCCAGTGCAGTGGGGAATATTACTACAGGTTAACTACCATATTACTTGATACAAATTGCATCAATAAAATAGGGAAAGCTTGATTTATGAAGTTGATCTTTTTCAAGGGTTTTTGAAAATTTATTAATTCCTTCTCAAGCTCCCCAAGACTGTGTCATAGAACTGTGTTCCAAGGCCATGTGGATGGATGTATTTATTCTCTTGCAGTTAGAACTGAGATGCAAAATGCTTTCTTTTCTGCCAATGTCTCGACAATCTTCATAAGGGCAAGAGTTAGGATTCAAGCAGCTACACACTAGTCAGCCTCATCTCCATCCCTGGAAAGGATATGGAACAGCTCATCCTGGTTGCCATCTCTAAGTGTGAGGAGTGCAAGAAGGTGATCCGGAGTAGTCAGTATGGATTCACCAAGGGAAAATCCTGTTTAACCAATCCGATGGCCTGTGATGAAGTGACTGGCTGAGTAGGTGAGGGGAGAGCAGTGGGTGGTGTCTACCTTAGCTTCAGCAAGGATTTTGACATTGTTTCCCATCCTCATGGGCAAACTCAGGAAGAGTGGGTTAGATGAGTGGCCAGTGAGGTGGACTGAGAACTGGTTGGGTGTCAGAACTCAGAGGGTTGTCATCAGTGGCCCAGAGGCTAGTTGGAGGCCTGTAGCTAGTGGTGACCCTCAAGAGTCAGTACTGGGTCCAATCCTTTTTGATTGATTCATCAGTGACCTCGATGAAGGGACAGAGTGCTCCCTCAGCAAGTTTGCAGATGATACCAAACTGGGAGGTGTAATCGATACCCCCAGGGCTGTGCTGCTCTTCAGAGAGCTGGACAGGCTGCAGAGATGGGCAGAGAGGAACCTCAGGAGTTTCTACACAGACAAGTGCCGGGTCCTGCGCCTAGGGAGGAACACCACCAGCAGGACTAGCTGGAAAGCAGCTCTGCAGGCAGGGACTGGTCCTGGTGGTCAAGAAAGTGACCCATGAGTCAGCAACGTACCCTTGTGGCCAAGAAGGCCAGTGGTCTCCTTGGGCGCATGAGAAAGAGTGTTACCAGCAGGTTGGGGGAGCTGATCCTGCCGCTCTACTCGGCCCTTGTGCTCTGGATGACCCTGCTGGAGCAGGGGGGTTGAGCTAGATGAACTCCAGGATTGAATCAGTGATTCTTTTCATCTTGACTTAAAGGTATCTCCTTATTGCTATTTCTCTGCACCCCTCTGACTGTTCTGAGGTTTTCTGTGTTAGTAAAGCATAACTGATATGCAGAATTCCTGCAGGAATAAAGTGCTGAGAAAAGAGTAACAATGCAAAAAAAAAAAAGTGTTGCAAGCATATCCAAACTCTTACAGCATTTAGCCATTTTGTCATGTCTTTGCCTGTACTGAAAAGGTAGCCATAACTCTTGTAACTCTTGCAGAGGAAGAGAGGAAACTAATTGTGAAATTAATCATCATATAAAGAATATTTGGTTAGTTTCATCCTAAGGAAAATGCTGGTTACATAAAGGATGGCCAAGTAATGCATTTTGTAGTATTAAAGTTATATATGGGTTTATAATTTGGTCCCTCACTTTGTTGTCATTAAGTACCATGTCTACACAGCTTATGCTTTTCAGAAGTTTGTGTGTTTGTTGTTTGCAACTGTGGAAACTTTTTGCTAGTCTTTCACTGACAAGCCTCACATTTGTGGTTTTCAAGCCCTCTCATCTCTAGCAAAAGGGATACCCAGGGTTGTTCTTGCTAACTTCTCCTTTAGCTTGCTTTCAACAAGCTTTGTGATCCTTTATTCTACTTGCTAGATCCTCATATTTTGTGGGAACTCTTAATAGTATGGACTCTTAGTAGTGTGAAATCTTAATAATGTTCTGAACACAAATGCTGAAACAAATATTGCTTGCAAGAAAAAAAAATCATAGATGTTTCCACGGTCATCATCTGATTGGGTATTTGGGTACTGTAAAGCTTATAGATTTTGGGCTCCTCCATATCTGGAAGCCTGTTCATTTTGAAGTTTTTAAAGTTTCTTAAGAATGTAAAGACTGCATATACATTACGTCTTTTGAAACTCTTAGCACAGTGTTTTTCTTTCCCCTTAGTTATATCAAAATCACTAGGTGGCAGTAAAAATCTATTTAACCTTTTAAGAGTTATTAAAAGAAAAAGCGTCCCAAACTTCTGCTCTTGTTACTTCTTTTGACAGTGGTAATTTTTGTTAGCCCTTTGGTATGGCTTCCACTGGTTAGCCCTTTGGTATGGCTTCCACTTAATATTTCTCTTATATTAATGCATTAAATATGAAATAGGTTTGATTTCAGTATTTCTGAAGTAATGATCAGAGATATCCAGCAAAAGCATATTTAGATGTCTGGCTTGGATTTCTGAAGGCAGGAAATGACCTAACTGTGTGGTTTTCTTCTCTTTATTTATTTTTATTTTTTTGTAGTCTGATTGGATTTTTCTTTAAAAAATACAGTAAGACCTCCTAGGATTGTAGAAGTCAAGGAGCTTCCACCTGAACTTCCCTTCACTTGAAAAAGTATTTTTAGAAGTTTTTTTTCAGCATTACAAAGAATTTCATATTTACTGCTATGGTATAATCTAGTTTATTATTTAAGTATTAGTGATATATAAAACACTTAAATGAACCTTTGAAATTGGAACGTAGTTGTTATCAGCACATAGCACTTGAAGAAAGAAAATTGCCTAGATTTTATGAAGCATTTATGAGTTGATAAGCAACATATAACTACCTCAGATCAGTTATGATAGTAAGGTGCAAAAAAAAACCCAAATACTGTCAATTTCATACAATTAGTTTTCATAAACTAGTTCACACTGGGGAAGCTGGCGTGTTAAGATATCCACAAATGACACCATAGCTGGTGGTATAGTGCTGGAGTATTGACAAAGCAGGAAACCAGTGTTCAGAATCTTTCTATGTTTGGGTACAATCAGTGTGTTAATTTCACTTTAGTTTTACAGTAAATTTATTATCAAGTATTGCTTTTTTTTTGATGATGTATTTACAAAGAGGTTGTTTTTTTTTGAAATATGGCTTAAGGGATTTAGTAATGAAATTGTTACAGAAGCAAATGTCAAACTAAAGAGTCGTCATTGTCTTTTATGGAGGAAATCAAATTATAATACCACATCCTGAGTAACGTCCAGAATCCTGGGGCATCTTGAAGGAGTACTTTGAAAAGTAAATATTAACTTCTTGCTTACTCTTGCTGATCAGAGTGTTTCTACCTGCACTTTTCTGCTATGCAGCAATGTTTATGTCCCTGTGCTATATAGTATCAGACTGAAATGGTCCCCAGAGAGTTGATACCTGCCTCAGGGTCTGGCTGTTTCTGGCACAGTGCTCTCTGCTTTCCAGAAGTGCTGGAATCCTATGGAGCATGTGGCATATCTGATGGTAAGCATCAGAAGCATTCTCCTTGTGATTGAAAGGAGATGTGAGTACTTGTAGATTGATCAGGTAGTGTAAAATGTCTACAGTCCATCAAAAGATCTTACCAGGCAGAGGTCAGTAGCAACTGCTTATTTTTACAAGGTGTGTTATGCCCTCAAACTCTTTTCTTTTAAGTAAAAAAACTTCATTTAAATTGATTTCTTCCAGAGTTTGCTCTGCCATCTCCTTTCTTCTTCTAAATGGGAAAGTAATGAAGCTGGGACCAGTTCATTTATTTCAGCTCTTGGCTACACATCAGCAGATTATTATTCTCACTTGGTTAAAAATGTAAGTATTTTGTGCAATTGAGATTTTGTTAATAATAAATCAGCCGTCTATAAGCACATCCATGGAGTTGTCATTGTTATAAGGAACAGGAACTGAAATTCGTTTATCTTTTCTTACCTCAGTTACTCTTAGAGCCTTTTAAGGGAGAAAATGAAATGGGAGATCTCTACAGACAAAGGAAAAAAAATTTGATTACATTATGCTGTTATGCATATTGCTAAAATACTTATTGCTGTTGTGTTGTAACAAACAAACAAAAAAATCTGTCTTAGCATTTTTTTTCTCTCACTGTGTAGTAAAATTAATATCTATTATCCTGCATGTTAGAATGTAAGTTTTGGAATCTTTTTGGCTGTATGTGCTGCATTATAAATGATAAATGAGCCCTAAGAATTTGGAAAATTGTCTTTTACTATATAAAATCATGGGAATAGTACTTCATAATATGGAATATGAATAGTATTTCATAATATCTAATGTAATCATTACATCAGGCGTATAAAAATTATTAATAACACTCTTCCAAAACATTCAACTTTTGAGGAGGCAGAGCTGAATTATTTGCTTTCTAGTTGCCATATAGGAAAGATATATTATGGGTGTTCACAAAAGGTTTTGCAGTGTAGTTTATCTGTTCTGTGATCTGGAAAGCTTTGATTTGGCACAAATAATTTAAAAATTAAAAAATAAAACTGAGTGGACAAGGAATATTACTAATTGCCAAAGGCATTACTCTCATGAAGAACAATGCAACTGATGTCTGCTTATTTGCAGTGTGTGTATTTTAATATCATTTGGTTTATTTAACAGATGGTCTCATCACTAGTGACAGAACTCAGAGGTAATCAGTTTAATGGACTTAACATTCAAGGGAGGTAGGTGTTATCTAAACATCATTTTGATATGTTTTGGTTTGGGTCATTACAGTTCAGTGAGAACCTTTTTACAGCCTTCGTCATGTAAGTATTTAGGCATCAGTTGGAAAGTTTTGTGTGGTCAAGTGTTTAGAAAATTTCATATGTTGACAAGTGTGTTAAGTTGTGCTTCATAGAAGATGTTATACTCACATGATAGTCGTGATATAGTTACTATAAAGAAAAAGCAAAGCGCTTTTTTTCGAAGGAAGTTTCTCCTTATGTGTGTGAGCAATAGTTTCATGTGATTCAATAGCAATTATCCTGCAGTTGTTACTAATAAAATATGACTGTGCTTATTTAAATAAGTTCTCACAGTTTGCTTACCCTTAGTTCCCTGAGTTGTGGTACTACTGTGAATTAGATGACAGGACTGAGAAAGTGAGATGTATGAACTGTAGTGCCAAAATCTGTGATGAATAAAAAAAGGTCTAGTGCTAATGTCCTCACTATTTCAGATACAATTGGGCCTTCTCACTGTATATCCACAGTATTGTTTGATTTCTTGAAAACTCTTGATAAAACTTGATGAACTTTTCATAAATACTTCAAAAATCAATACGTTTATCATGATCTTTGATTGCAAGTAGATTAAGTATATTCCAGCTGTTCTTTCTCCCCCTGCCAAAATAGAGATAGATATTTTTATATAAATGTACCCAAAGTCTGCCTATTCTTTGAATTGCTTGTATGATTCTCCTCTGCTTGCTCAGTTGGTCTTCAAGTCAAAGCTGTGCACACCAATTAAATGAATTTTATTGCTTGTGTGATGTTTCCTGGCCTTAAACATTACAGGAAAGAAAATAAACTGGCTTTCTTCTCTTTGGCGGAATTTCTTGATAGTTTTAAGCATATTAGCATAGTTTAACTGGCAAAAGGAGACCAGGTTTTGGAGGATGTAGTTACCTACATAGAAAGTGTGAGTTGCTACCATTTGAGATGGGGTATTAGCTTGAACAACCTTTCACTATCTGAAGGAGTTGCATTGCAAACAAGTTCCTTGTTTGGTGCTTTTTAACACTCTTTTCTTTTTCTTGTTTAGGTTATCTCTGTTCTTCCTTTTGTGCTTCAGCTAGATGTCAGCACAAGATAGAGCAAATGATCTGAGTTCATTTAGATTACGTTAGCATTGCACTTGCTGTAGCCCAGCTTTCTTTTTACTGCAGAAAACAAAAACTGCACTCTATAGATTAGGGTGAAGGAGGGCTGAAATAGTTAATGATACTATTTTATACAGGACTTTTAGCCAAAAATAATTTTTATTTCTACCAGAAAAACAGGAAAACTTAGAAATCCTGATGAATTTTGAGGGTAGAAGTTGTTATGGCTCTTTATACAATTTGCACAGACAGATGTAGTTTGTAGTTGGAGATGCACGTTGTCTCATTCTGCTTTCAGTGACACTTGCAACAATATGGATAACAAAACACCTGTGCAAACTCATTGCACACAGTGAGCATAATATTTTCGAAGAATAGTTTGAAGATTATTAAGTTTTAATATAAGAATAGTCTTTCTTATAGAATTAAAAATAAATCTGAATAAAAATATTTTTGATTCTTGGTAACATGTGCCCCTTTTAGCAATCAGTGCAATGAGGAGTAATTTGCAACAATTCAACAGACAACCTAAAACAAATTTGCTGGAATACAATATTTAAGAGTTGTTAGTCTTAAATGTCTTCCTCTTTAAACTGCATCTAGAACCTCTGTATACTCTGGAAAACTTGTGCTTATACTTTAGTAAATTTAATCTCATGGTTCATGCTGCTTCCCTTGATTTGTATATTTCAGAGGTTCCATGTTTCAAGAATATGCTTGTAATTGATTTTTCTATTATTTGTCTTATGGCACACTAATTCACCATCTTGAATCATTTCTAAAAATGCAGTTTTAACAAACAGATCAAGTGATGTTCCATGTATTAAGAGCCAAAAGTGTTATATATGCCTTCAGCTACCTAAGAGAAATATTTTTTTCTGTGAAGACTTGAAGAGAGCAGGATTTGTACTATTTTGTCCACAAAAACAATTTGTATTAAAAGGGGAGAGAAAGTTGAAGGAAAACTATAAGTGGCCTTAAAACCAGCTAGGTTATCCTTTCTAGATTTTAGCAAACCTCTATGGGAGTTATGAAACTGTAGTCTACCCTGCTCTTGCATGGTGCTTTCTTGGAAAGGGTGACACATTCCTGTTAGAAAGGGTGTAATTAATAAACACCTAGCTGTTTTTAAGAATTTGGTTCAAGTCCCTCATATGATTTGCCTTGAGCACTAAAATAGCGAAGTTTTATTTGGCTTCCTTTCGAGATTCTCCAGACAATATGTAATAATAACACAATACTCATTCCCATAAATAATCTTTATACAGCTAGCTGCATATTTCTTACACTTAACCTTCTGTAATTAATTTAATCTTTTTCTTTTTCCTTGATAGCTTTAGAAGTTAAAGTTTTGACTTTTCTAAAATAGGAACTGTTTTATTTTATTTTCCTCTCAGAGTATCAGCCAGTCGTTTGAATGAGATCTCCCTTTCCTGTGTCCCTCTGATTACTTTGCCCGATCTAACTCCATTGCTGGAAACTCTGCTTCTGTGCCATGGAAGTGCATCACAGGAAGTTCTCAGTTCAGAGTTCCTTGAGGCTGTGAATGAGGCCTTTCTAAAGTGAGTAGCATATTCACTATGTTCCTTCTGCTCTTCATGAAAAGAGCATTAAACTACTTGAAGTAAATTTTGCATAGACTTAAATGCTGATTTCATTCAGCATACATTTTTTTTTTCTTAACATATTTCCTTGGCACCTGAATAGCAGATGTCAAGTTGCAAGATAAACCAGGATTTTTACTTGCTGATGAACAAATTATGGCATAACAGCTTTAGATGTTGACTGAGCCCCTTCCCACCTTTTCTCTAAAATGGAAGTGTAATTCTGCACCTTTTTTTTAAGAAATTGTATGAAAGAGTTTTGACCATATATTTCCTCCTCCCTCCAAATGTGGGTAATTGCACCGTGTTTTAATGGAGAAGAGAAGACGGAGAGGAGATCTGATCAACATGTTGAAGTACCTGATGGGTGACTGTAGGGAGGATGGAACCAGGCTCTTCTCTGTGGTGGCTGGTGACAGGACAAGGGTAATGGGTACAAATTGAAACACAGGCAGTTCCATCTCCATGTGAGGAAGAACTTCTTTCCTGTGAGGGTGTCAGAGCCCTGGAACAGGCTGTCCAGGGCTCTGTCCACAACCAGAGAGGTTGTGGAGTCTCCTTCTCTGGAGATCTTCAAAACCCGCCTGGATGCCACCCTGTGCCACGTGCTCTAGGTGACCCTGCGTGTGCAGGGGGGTTGGACTAGGTGATCTCTAGAGGTCCCTTCCAGCCTCCACCATTCTGGGTTCTGGGATTCTGTGATTTTCTCTCAATGTGTTCTGAACACATTTCCTGTTGGTGAGGTCCACTCTATGAATTAGAGTCACTAAGTGCTAGGAAGAAACTTGTGACCTACAGTGCTTCACAGGGCTTGGAGGTGTCCCACTGGGGGCATTTACAAGTACACGGGCAGAATTTTAAGGACTGCAGTTTATTTCCTATGTCACTTGAAGATTTGAAACATTTCTGTGTAAGGTTCTTAGATACCTATTTCTGGTATAATATCTCTCATATTATCATTAAAATGTTCAAGTGAGAAGGACTTATGAGAAAAATTAAAAGTTTATATAATTTTTAATTTATTTTAAAATTGATCTTTTTAATAATTGCACTTTATATATTGTACAGCATTTGAAATCATTCATGATCGTAAACACATCTCTTTCAAAAGGCTTTGTTTGCTGTTGGTGGGCTCAAAAATTGATCTAGTTTGTTTGTTTTCTTATTTCTTTGCAAAGACCAAGTAATACTTATTGCAGTAATACTGCATTATAGCTTGCAGTAAAATTATGTAGGACCTTTCGGCTTGCCTGTCAGCTGCTGACACTTTCTAGTAGGCAGGTGTGCAGGAAACAGACTGAGTTTTAAAGAAGGATATGTGAGGTAGAGGTTCTCTAGAGAATTAAGGAACTCCAGACTTAATCCTTCCATTTCTACCTGCTGGAATCTGGCAAAGACAAATTTTTGAATTTATGAAAGACATTTATTGAGGTTCATTTGTAGTTGATGATGATTCTGTCTTAATCTTTGGCATTATTATTTGATAAAGCTGTGGTCAAGTTTGGAAAGCATAGCAGTCCTACCTATTGAGCAAAACACTGTAAACCAAGTTTGACTCTTTTATTGGAGGGTGATCTCCTTTCATTTCCTTTTTTTTTCTTTTTTAACTTTTTTTTTTGGTTGTTATCTCCCAATCTCTTAGTGAGGGTACTGTTTTTCTCCTAAACCAGAAAGAAGATCTCCCTCTCTGAAACAGCTATCTTCAGTCTATGGCTTCGTCACTTACCAAGCCTTGAAAAAGCTACTTTATATCTTTTAGACCAACTGGTTTCCATTCAGATGACTTCACTGGAGGAAGTAGCTTGTGTCATAAAAGATTCGTTATTGGTACGTACAACAGAGTGTGTATTTCATTCTGTATGTTCTGTCAAGACAGAGAATTCTCAAATAAATGGCAGCATCTTTGAGTGAGAAGGGCTGTTGTGTGGCATGTAACTTGCTAATACAAAGACAATCCTTAACTTTTATAAGAGTCATTTAAATTTTTAGTTTTTGTGCTGAATTGATGAGAATAAAAATTTGACCCATAGACTAAGGAACACCGATCTCATTGGTGGAGGTGGAAATACCTGCCTGTGCCTTTAAAAATTAGAGATTTTGGGGAGGGAGAATTTGAATCTGTTTCTACTTATATCTGTGTGCCATTAGGAGTTTAGCAGTTTAAACAATTGAAATGCTTTGTAGATTTTTTTTTTTGTGGAATGTTTGGTTACTAGGTTCTGCATGCAAACATGAACAAAATTCTTAATGTAAAATATTTGCTAAACTGTAATTAAAGTTTGTTTTCAAATGCTGTGATACAAAATGCATGATTTTTTTTTTAGAAAACATAATTACCTTCTAAAGAGAGCACCTTCTCCAAACTTATATTAGTTTGTAAAATTAAATATGAATTTAAATGTGATGATGTGCAATGCACTTACATTCTGTATTTCATAAAGTAGAGCTCACTCAAAAAGGAGTTATCTATTTTTACCCTATGAAATTTTATAGCGTACATTTTAAAAAGGAAAAGAACCGATATATTTAGAATTTTGTCCTTTTTGATTAAATCCTCAAATTTCTATTTCAAGAGTCATTTACAATGAAATCTCATAAGTGCTTCACGTCAGCAATTCTTAGGCCTTACTTGGGATCTGGGTGTTCCAAGTATATGTCTGTGCGTATAATTTTTTCTGTACTGGACACAATATAAGAGTTGAATAATGTACAGGGTACCATACATAGATGAGAAAAAAATCTAGGTTTTATATATAGGGGTAAAATCTTTATCATAATTATTGCTTTAATGTTGTTTAATTTCATATATGAGTTGTTCCCACGCCTTGCTCCCTGAAAAGGATGGTAAGTTACTATGGTAGCACATTTACACTGTGCTTTTTGCCTCTGCTCCAGAGAATTAGAGCTTTCAAAGGAAAGTATTCACCGGGAAAGACCAGTGCAGCAGCTTTGAATGCTGGTTTAGAGAGGACATCCTGTGGACAAGAGGTGGTATGAATGAGGGGCTGTGGGTGAGAATAGCTTGGAGGTGGATGTTACTTGTTGATAGGAGTAAAGTAGTAAGAGAGAAAGTGTATGTGAGATGGAATGGCAGTTGAAAAAGACAGGGAGAGAAGGCCCAGAGAGGCAGTAAAGCAGGAAGAGATGGGATTCCAAAATACAGCTTGGAAGTGTCTAATGATATCCGAGTAAGCTGTGTTGTAAGCACATTTGTATGATACCAAGATCAGTGAGCATTTTGAATCCAACCGTATGGTTAACTCAGCCTGTATAGAAAACATCTGAGTTTACGGGTTATTTGAATATTTATTTAGGGATATGGAAGTGTATGTTTTTTGACAGTAAGATTATGGTGTTTGTGTCATGTAATGATGAGACAGAAGTGGATTTATATAGCCTTTTTTCTATTTGCAATAAAACCAGTAGAGTACAAATACAGCAGAAATAAATTAGTGATTGGTGATCTTATATGACAATAAGGAAACTTGAATAAGCTTTTTTTTAATTGCATTGAGCAATTTGTCAAAACAAGATATCTTGATAGAATGACCAAATATAGATAAACCTATAAAGATCCAGAGTACCGAGAGAGTAGGAAACTACTGAATTTTTATTGTGAAAGAAACTTGATATGCCACGTTATTACACTGAAATTCTGAAAGTAATTAGAGTGTGATGGTCCACTAACTTGCCTTTTATATGGTGTGCTATTAAATACGCTTTTGGCCTTTGAGGGGAACTGGAAATAGCAGTGGAAATTCTGTAGTTACTGAGAAGTAAGAAATACAAAAATGAAGAAATTTACATGTTGCTCATAATGAAATGGCTTTCACAGATAACTCTTTCACTTAACAGTTTGGTGTGTAGAAGGATATCTTTCGTTGTGAAGCAGGTCTAAAGTTTCCATGTGTGAGTCAATTACTAGTATTTTATTTTGGATATATTTATGTAAACAAATTTTTAAAGTACTTACATAAACTATCATGAACAAATTAGTGACAATACTGCTCAGCTTTTAGTTATTTTTCCAAAATAGTTTTATTTCTTTCCAAGTCACGTTGTAAGAAAGCCCTGATCTGCTTTAGGTTGAAAGTGCATAAAATCTGTTACCTTTCCTTCTCTGTTCTGTTACTGCTCTTTTTTTGTTTTCCCACACTGTCGGCCTCCCTAAGTCTGGCCCGGAATCAAAAGCGTGTTGTGCTCTGCAGGGTTCTCGCCCTGCAGCCTCCCTTGCTGTTGTTTTCACTTCAGCACCAGAGTCAAAACAGAGTTTTTGCGGGTGATAAGGTGACGCAGAGCTTAGCGCCGCGGGAGAAGCGCTCCCGCTGCCATGCTGGAGCGGGCCCTCGTCCTTCTCCTCATTGCCAGGTTCCCAGCGTAGCCAGATCCAGGCCCATCTTTCACCTGCTTTTGTGCCAGAAGAAGGTGGAGAGAAGGAGCGGAAAGAGGAGCACCTTGTTGTTCTTGTTGCTGCTGTTACAATATAGTCTAGCTACGTCACAATTAGTTTCCTCATTGTTGTCTGTCTTAAACTGTGCCATTACAGCAAAATGTTTGAATAATGGAATTTAATAATAGTTTTCATGCAGACAGGAGGGCTTTAAATACAGGAATTCTGTGAAAAGATATTCATGCTTTCAAAATAATGTGAAAATAAAAATATTTGACACTTGAAGAAAGGAGCAATATATTAATCAAATAGTGCATATAATTCTATAATCAAATAGTGTATATAATTCTATCCCCTTTAAAAGGGATAGAACAGCTTCTCAGTATAGAGGGTGTTAGATTATCTGAACTATATCTGGAAAAATTTGCATGGCTGCAAACAAGATTATTAAAACATCATTTTATTTTTGAAAAAGTAGAGAGGTAGATCAGCAACCTGAAAACCCTATGAGATTTGCTCGCAAATATCACTGCTCCAGTATGGAGTTGATGCACAAAAGGCATACCTTTAAATTCCCTTGGAAATTTTTGTGCCTTGATTAGTAAATCTTATTTTAAGTATTTGCAAATGAATCAACTACAACATATTCATCAAAAAGTCAAGTTAGATAATAATCATAGATTTTTTTTCCTGCTTATTAGTAGTTATGAAATTAATATATATTGTCCTTGGACTAAATACAAAAAATCATTGGTGTGGGCTCTCAAAACGAGTGCTATAGTTTGTTGCTGTCTGTCAAAAGAGTGAAAAGCTTTTTCATTGTTGCTCAGAGCACATTTATTTTGATTTTATTCAAAGAAAGCTGCTATACTTTTCCTAGCAACATGGTCAAAAAGACTTAGGCAGTAGTGGGTTTGTGTGTCATTATGAGAGTATGCTTGCAGGAGGATCTGAAATCAGATTCTGATTCATCAGAGAATCTGAAAAGACAGAAAAAAAATGGCTGAATTCAACCACAGGGCTGAAACGTGGTTTTTCACTTTAGACTGTTTTCTTTTTTTTTTTTTTTCTCTCTCATCCGTCCACCCGTTTTTTTCTCCCTCAAGCAGAGGGGGTTTGGAGACCTCAGCCTAGTGTCACGTTTCGTGCTGGTTTTCACAGTTCTGAGCTGTCTGTAGGTGCCTTGAACACTAGGTGGCATTCGCTCAATAAGGCAACTTTGCTGCAGGCCTGTGACAGAGACAGTGTGGTGAAAGAGGAAAATGAGGTGTGACCTGCCATTTCCAGTAGGGTAAGGACACCTGTGAGAAGCAAGGAGCTAAAGACACCTGTGAGAAGCAAGGAGCTGGCCTTTTCAGAACTTTTCAGTTTATATTAAAGGTTTTCTAATTTCTGGGGATATCATGCAAACCATTCAGCCTGTGTGCAATTCAGTAAAGTTCTCTTCCAGTTGCTGCTTTTTGGCCTGAACCAGATGCATAGAAGTTTTCTTTGCAGTAGTGCTTCAAATGCTTAGAGCTGTTACAGTAAACACCATGTGTAAACCCGCTATTCCTTCCATGCATCCTGAAGTCTGTAAAGTGCATTTTATTAGACGTGTTTTACTCCAGTTTGTTCAAAAAATATGTTTTTATCAAATCTTTCAGAAAAGACTAGGCAAGATAGGGTTTGGTTATTATGGATAAGTATATGAAGGCGAATATATAAATGGTTATTTAATCCCATAAAGTGTCTGAAATCTTAGAATTCATTAATAAGGGATTTAAAAAGCATGTTTACTAATGCATGTTTAATGTAACTTTTTTTAAGACAACCTTTTGAATGCTGGCACAATGAAGCTAAAAAGCCCCACTATTTTTAAAAGAAATACATTTTGGACTGTGAGATGCACTGAGATATTTAGGTTGTATTAGAAATTCTGAAATTCTCAAAACAACATAATAGCATGGAAAAGTGTCTTTGATCAAAATGTATGTGATAGTTTTCAAGACAGAGGAGATTTAATTTCTGGTGATTGATTTTGTTCTTTTAGCAAGAATCACGAAGCGCATTCAAAGGGAGAGTCTGTAAAGGCGAGAAGAAAACTTTTAGTAAAGCTGCTCCCCGTCTCTCCAGCAATTGCATGCAGTAACCTGCTTCATCTCTCTGCTCTCTTTGGTATTTTCAGTGGTTGTGGTCGCAGTTTGGGATTCCAGGTGTTTGTATTTATCGCCTGTTTAGTATGCTTGTTATTGCTGTAGGTCTCCTATCTGATTGTGAGACACTTCTTAAGAACTTAGTTGAGAGGGAATCCGGGTGTTTAATAATGATTGATACAAAATCTGTGGTTTAGCAACTGCACCATTACAGCATTTGTAGGTTAAGTTATAAATTATACAGTGACAGTGGATGACTTGCTTCTTATTAATTAATGCCCTGTTTCCTTTCATTTCCTTGTTAACAGCCACAAGCAGCGATACATCCTGCCATTTTCATAATCATTGATGAAATTTTCAAGTAAGTTTTGAAGCTCTATATCGGAAGTGGTTTAAATGACCAGTTTAAGCAGCACAGATTTATTTCTGAATATGCAGTATTACAATTTCTGGATGTCTTATTCTTTAGCTGCCTATCTCCATATAGTCTTCTGTGACACGTATGAAAAATAATAGCCAACCTTAATCTTGAAATGGAACTCATATGAAAGTTACATTATAACACTTATTGATAGGTTTGACTGCATCGTATTTTAGCCTGTAAAAATCTGAATTTACTTTGTATTTTAGTATTTTTTTCCTGTTGAAATCTGAACTGATGTAAGAAATGTAAATACTTAGTTAATGACTTCACTCTTGGCAGCCCAGGGCTGAGCTAAAGTATTGGTACTTATTAGTGTGGCCTCTATAAATTGTGTTAAAAATCTTTTGGGCATTATCTGTGCTCTTAATAGCATTAAATTGTTGATCTGTCTGTATCTGGTTTTGAATGCATTTTGAAATATTTCCAAGTAATATGTATTGTTCACCACATGGGGGCTTCCAATCCTTTGTACTCAGTTTTCAGGGTTTTTTTTTCCTCTTAAAGTTTCTTATTTTTCCACTCCTTTGAAGTAATCTACCCCTATCCTAGTGAGTAATAGATTTTTAGTTAAAAAAATAATGCACTCGGTGCTAGCAAGAAACTGATAGTCCATTTTCATCAAAGCTCTTGCTTTTTAAAGAAAACAGCTTTCTGGGCACACGTGTTTGGGGGTGTTTATGTGTCTGTGTGTGTTTATGTGTCTGTGTCTGCGTGTTTAGGTTTGTGCAGGTACTGACAGAGAGCGTCTGCAGCTGCAGAGCTGCCGACCAGCGCGTTGCGTCGCGTCGCGTCGCGCCGCGAGGGAACCATTTTGCTGTTTCAGCCCTGCCTGTTCCTGTCGCCCATTTTCTCAGCAGGGTTAGCATATGTTGAACAGTTGAAGTTGACACCAGTCACTTCCCCAAGGAAAAACGCGCGTGAGGGCTGATACAACTTCTTAACAGACCCGTGCAAATGTTTTCAGGTGGAGGCTGTTTGGTGAAAGTGTTATGAAACAAAAATCGGATTATCAGTATTTCCACATTATACTTTGCCCTGACATTTTTGATGTTCCACATGATTTTAGGAATCCTGCATGTTTTCCTGCTCTTCAGCTGAAGAGTCCCAGTCTGCTCTCTTACTTGCTTTCCATTGTGTCTATTTAGTATGCTCATGCATTGCACCAGCTAATTCCTTTACTTAATTCTTGCCATTAAGCCCTTAATTTGTTTTGAAATTACTGTGCTTCTGGTACAGTCATTATTTAATGAAGCTGTACGTGTTCACCTGCTTTTGCAGATTAGTTGTTTCTGTAGCTTTGTGTTCATTTTTGTTGTACTTCTTTGACATGCTTCCAACTCTTTTCCAAGTGCTGCCCAAAAATTAACTCACTATTATGTACTTAGTCTAATGGGAGATTTTAGAGAGCTGGTGCAGAAATAGAACTTCTACCTTATTGCTTTTTACACTTGGCAGAAATCTTCGGTTATGTTTTGGAGGCCAGTGCTTTGTCAGAAGCATGCATTTCAGCCTTATGTGTCTCTCAGGAATGATTTTCCTGCTCTTTGTATTTTTCTCATTGAACTTGGTTGTGTTAGACCATTTTACCTTAGATGTATGAGTTTTTTCCCCAAATAGAAGCTTGCTTTGTTATTATGTGTGGTTATATAGAATTCTAGAGCCTTTGAATTTCTACATAATGCTTCTGCATTTTTATTAGGGGTTATATTTTCCCCCAGTTCTTACAGGAATGTGTTATTTGTTCCCTACTTGCAGATCAGCATGGAAAGAGATAAGTAGGTCCCTAATAACAAACACTGGGGTATCTCAGCGGCAGATACCCAGAACTGTTTTTCCCTTCTTTTCAAAGATGATAAGGAAAGATGTTAAGCTGACCCTGGTCAGCTTCATTTGCTCAGCAAATCATTATGCCCTATGGAAGGGCAGTTAAGACTTTCACCTTCCTGACATAAAATTTCTGTAATGGATTTTTATGATTTTGTCAATGAAAGCATTTGTAAATAAATGCATTTGTCCCTGGTTACACCTGTAGCAGTTACTGATCTAGAGAACACCTTTGGTATGTGCTCAATTCTGTTTGCATTTCTGGCTGATTGCTTAATAGTGACATAAACTGTGCCGTGTTATTTGATACTGACAGTCATCTTGTTTATTTTTTAAATATGTAATTGTTTTTTCTTCTTCTAAAATTTCCGTTGCTTCAGTAGGAGTGCAATACTTAACAGTCATAGTCAAAATAAGTTTATTTTGTACCATATCCCAGGAGATTACATTTTTTCTATCTTTTTTTTTTTCTTGTTCCCTTTGTTTTCCCTTACCAGTAGGGGAAATTCTTGTCTCTGTATATACTGTATATATGTGATACATATAGTTTATTTGTATAGTTAACAGATTTTTTTTTTTAATGCCTCTAAACTTAGTAGTTCTTAGAGTTTTCATGCAGGCATAATAGCCTGATGAGTTCAGATGCAGCTTGAGGCTACAGCATAGAAAGAATGTACTTTTTCCCTTTTTGTTGTGATTGGCACACTAATAATCTGACCTGGCATAATCTAATTTTTCAATGTTTAGGAGTGCGCTACTGGAAACTGATGGAGCTCCAGAAGTTATGACCATAATACAGATGTTTACACAGCTTTTTGTTCAGGCTCACCAGAATGAAAACAAGCAGGTTAGTTGAAATGTATTTTAATTTCTCGCTTTTTTATTTTTTTTAATGAAAGGATGAATTTTTTAAGGAAAAAAAAACAGTTAAGAATGGTCATTGAATATAATGAGCTGAATAATAGCTCGGTTCAGACATTTTAACGTGAAAATCAAAATGCAGTATAAAACCAATATGTAAAAGCAATTTACCCAACATTATCCAAGAATAATCCCCTGATAAAAGTGGTGTCCCTGGTGAGCTGAGGAGCACCAGGGCAGAGCTCGGCCCTTCGGACACCCGGGGATAAACCTGTGGTGCAGGCAATCAGTGCCCTGTAGGGCAGAAATCCTTCATCTGCTAACCTTGTGGCCTGGACACTTTTTTTTGTTTAATATTAAGTAGCTTTCCTGTATTCAATTTATATACAGTTTGATTTCTGGGACGCTAATTAAGGTAGTCCTTTAAATATTAGAATTTTAAATGCATTGTTTCAGTGTTTATGAATCAATCATAATGTTAAATAAAACTTGGCATACAGTAAAGTAGGTACAGACTGCTTCGTAAAGTTTGTTTAAATGACTCTGATGAGATTTGTGTTGTCATACCGCTATCACATGCATTCATAAGGCAAACATCTTTGTGGTATCTGGATACACTTAATAGGACATAATTTGCTCCATTAACATTTCACATTGGAAGGGTAAAAAAGGGTAAAACCACTTAATGACAGAGGACAAGGAGGGATCTGGCTGGGTCATCTGAGACTTTAGGAATTTATAATACAGTTAATTGAAAAAAAAACACTGGGCAAACGTACGTGTCCAAAAATTTGTTCAAAGAGCCAGGTCAAGTGTGGCAGCTGCATGGGTTTGCAAAGCAAGAGGAGAACGATTGCCTATGCCACTGTGGCAACTGTCAAGTATGACTGTCTTTTTTAGTAGCTTTGGAGACAATTTATTGAAGATAAGAATATGTAGAAAAAATTAACGTTTTGAAAAAAAACAGTGGTGTGCATTTTAGGAATAGACTTGCTCTTCTGTGCTTTGGTATAAAAGAAAAAGATACAAAGAGACTATGGGGTTTAAACCTACCTACACATAAAAAAAAAAAAAAAAGACCATTTGTGTGGTCACCAAAAAAGAAATTTAAGAACGGATTGGGATCCCACTGCTGAGATGATTCTTCGTGTTTTATACAAGCAGGGTCATTTTTTTCAGATTTGCGGTGAAAAGTGAAAACGGACTTAGATATTTGAGTCACATTAGTTCAGAATTTATAAACTTAAAGTTCATGCACTTGGTAGAAATTATTGTTTCCTCTAATGGTGTTTTCCCTTCATAATTTCATATTATCAGCTATTTTCACCTGGAAATTAAGTACTTCTTTTAAGTAGCTGATGAAATATTTTAATAGCTTTTTCATTTTTATTTCTTCTTTATTGTTAGGTGAGAAGTATGATTTTATGTCAGTTACTATATCCAGCCAATCCAAACTTGTTTTATCTTTTAGTACCTTGTTTTGTGGTGTTTGATTGTTTAGGTAAGGAATGAACTACCTAAAATACTGTGCTAATATGTCAATAAGCAAATATTTTTGCTATGTTTAAGCTGTATGCTGAAAACCAGTTTTCACTGACCTTGCAATACCATTTTCATATGTAATTCATGCTGTGGGTTGTCTTGACTACTAAGTGCTACTTTTCATGGGGATTTTTGGTGCTAGCTAATTGGCTACCTGCATAGTTTAATATAGGGATTATTAATTTTTAATTAGAGTAATTCCACATGACAAATAGACTTTTAGAGTCTTATTATAACAATTACACATCCAGTGTTTGGGGATATTGTATATGTTAGTATAGCGTAATTTCTATTAACTATTGTTTACAGAAAAATAATGAGAATGTGTCATTTCATTTATTCATAATATATGCATACAGATTTTTGAAATCTGAATGAAAATATTTTTAAAAAACTAAATGAAACTTTCACTGAATTTATGAATTTATCATTTTCTATACAGTCTGTTTTCCAAGTCTGTTTTGAGAGATGGTCTGTTCTGAAAGAAGCTAGAAGAGTGCTAATGTCATCAGTATGGTGCTCTAAAGAGAGTTCACTTGCATACTCTGGGTTAGATGAACCAGCAAGAGGTGCTCGTGAGCAAAAAGATTAAAGGTTTCAATCTCACAACTGCATTAGCTGTGTTCATAGTAAACAAGTCACACGCCCTCAGCAGTGATTCACTACCTAACTTATTCAGAATCAGATACTCAGAATTTTAGCTTTCTTCTAGTTTTAGTTTTCCATTTCTGAGCATATGAAAATAATCTGCTTCATACCTTAGACTTTTGTGGATGTTACTGGTTCTTATCTGGATAGGTCCATGAATCCATTTACATGGTAAAATGAAAGTAAATAGATTAGCATCTCTTTTTTACTTTGGAATATTAGAATAAAGAAAAATAAAGATTTTTTGTGGTTATAGGGAGGAAAAAAAGAAAAACAGGATTTAGTTCTCATCATACTCTGAATCCTTTTTAATGCGTATATTAAATTCATAAGTACTAACGTCATCTAAGCAAACTTTTCTTACATTTTCTGTCTTTACACAAAACGTTAAAATCCATTTTATGTCTTTTTACTGCAGACTCTATTGTTAGTTAGACGTTATATGAGTTTGGTAGCTGTGGAATGTCCTTTAAAACTGATCAGAAAGTTCTTAAAATGACCATTTTTTGTTTTAGCATAAGTTTCCACTGAAAGCCTACTTCTCTTGCTGTCACCAGCCTCTTGTAATAGCTTTACTCCGACAACCTTCAGGTAAGTTTCTGCATTAAACATTTACCTGCTTTGTCTGTATGTCTTGAAAGGGCCTAAGACAACATTTCACCTGCAGCTTAAATATTGGCAGTTCCTTAAATTGAATGTTTTAACTAAGATCTCTAAAAATATTAAATATGTTGTTATCA
Organism: Tinamus guttatus; assembly: GCF_059628265.1. NCBI lineage: Eukaryota > Metazoa > Chordata > Aves > Tinamiformes > Tinamidae > Tinamus > Tinamus guttatus. The sequence goes on along the minus strand of NW_028288770.1, from coordinate 170,020 downwards.
AAATTGATAGGTGTATTACAAGAGTCAGTGTGTTGCCCTGATGTTTCTCTCTAAACTTGAATTCATCTGGACTTTTAGAATGTAAAATATAATTCTTATTAAAGCAGTACAGTTCTGCATGAGCAACAATTCTGCTTGGGATAAGAGAGACCAAGGTATTTTTCCTGCTGGTTATGTGCTAATACTGAGGTAGAATTCATACAGGGGTATATCTGCCTGATTTGTACCCCCTTGTTAAGCATTGTCAATTAATTGTTCTAAGAAGACACAGACAAACATAATTATGTCTGAAAATCGGGAAATTCTTAAATGAAATTTTAAATATTTATGAAAATTGAGTAATGTTTTACATGTTTTAATGACAGTTTAATATGGCTAATTTTGTTGTATTCTAGCTGACCTTTGCACTTCAATTTTCTTGAGATTTTTATTCTCCTTTCCTCCCTAATTGCCAGCTATGCATTGCTGTCAGCACTTGAAATACATTTCGGAAATGCTCAAGACGTTAGTAGAAGACGAAAGCAATAATAGGTAAGCAATATTGTCTCATTTCTTGATGCTTTCTAGTTTGCAATCTTTACTGGACACAATTCTGCAAGTGTAATTTAATTAGTATTTTTTAAATTCTGCCTTCTTTTAAAGATAAAGACTTAGACTACTTGTAAAAGTGAACTTTGTAGTCCATGCAGAACTCACCAATAAGCCTCTCAGAAAATATGATTTTCTACTGCAGTTTCTACTGCACTTCAGCAGGCAGCTGAACTGCATCAAAGAAATACTTCCTTGCCTGCTCTCCCGTTTTTCTCCTGAAACTTTTCTGCATTTAATTTCTAATTCTGCTTGGCCTGAATTTCTCAAAATCATTGCTGTGTCCAAAGAGGGTGCAATGCCAAAAAGTGTCTGGGAGCTGGTCCTTGGCACTGCCTTGTGCGTTTCTTGTCTTCAGGACGTAGGAACCCTCTTCCTCAGCTAAGCAGAGCCTTGAGGAAGCACCGTGATGGTGGAGGGAGGTTTATCTCGGGGGAAGGAGTGAGTCCAAACCGTGGACTGGGAAGGGCAGGTTACCTTCGAGAGTGCGTGCTGGGCATCTGGCCTGGCCTTTCTCCGCTGCTCTGGTACAACAAGAGCACTCTGCTTGCCAGAAAAGCAGCTAGTATTGGGAAGAGCCTATAGGGAGCAGGATTGCTTATCAAGGAGATGGGACCAGCCTTCTGCAGCTTTGTGAAAATGTCCACACATCAGAAACCTTCATTTTTCAATACACAGCTCCTTTGTTATATACTTTGTTATTTCGCCCTGTGAGGCGACACCTCATCCTTCTCACTTTTTATCCCCATTCTTTTGACCTTTTTTTTTTTCTTTAAAAAGTTGCTATAATGAGTGATGGTGCCTGTCTGCATGATTGTTTTTGGCAATAGATGTTGTGGGGCTATATGAAAAGAACGAGAAAAGATACATTTCCATTTCTTGCTGCCCTGCAACTCTTTCTTACCGGGTGTGGGATGAGATCATGAGTTGGCTAGAGCTGTAAAGCAGAGCCGTAGAGTGGCCGGGTCGGACGGATGCGCCGACCAAGGCTCCTGATGTCACCTTTGTCACGACCTCCCAAAGGCAGGTCCTGTGTTCACACTTGGTTCCAGTGAAGCCGGGGGTTTCTGCAGTTCCCTCTGGGCCCTGGCTCGCAGCTACCTGGGTCGTGGTGACTGTTTGGGCTGCAGTTTGGTGCTGTGTCTTGCCTATCCAACTCTGAAGTCTGTCAAATGTTTCCTCCCTTGAAGGGTGACCAGTAAGTGACCCCGGCTTCTTAAAAAGCCATAACTCAGACACGGAACAAACAACTAAAACAAATGTAATCCGTCATAATATATTGCAATAGTACAGTCATGTCTGTTCCCCTTTTGTTGTTTAGCCCTTTCTTGGCTTATATTGCCTTCTCCCCACTTCGGCCTTGATAGTGCAGGATTTGAATAGTACTGTACTTGCCAGAATATCCTCTTACTCCCTTTACAATTCTTGCAGCAATTATGTTTCCTCTCAAATTCCGCTCTGCTACAAAGAAAATGAATCTGGCTTAAGTTTTTAAAAACTGACATCCATAAGGAGCTGTGTTTCATTTGACTTCTATTGATTTATTGCAGATTCTGTATACTTTTTACTTAATAAGATTAACAGACTAGCAAAATTTACTCCGGCGCAGCATATCTTCTTATCTCCTCTTTTTTCTCCCGCTTACTGCAGCGTGCTGTCTGTGCACTGCTAATACACGCGTTGTTTATCCATATGTGTAGTCACGTCAATAAACAGTAAATGTTGCATAAAAACAGCTTATAAAATAGAAATCAACCGAGGGAGGCTTCCAAAAGGCAGGTAACCTCTCAGACCAGGTGAAGGGCTGCCGGTGGTGACAGCGGCAGAGCTGCCGCTGCGGAGCCGCGGGGCGCAGGCCGGTGGGATGCGGCTCCCCGCAGGCCCATCCGGGTCCAAGGCGTTTTGGTGCTTCAGGTCTGTGTTTATCCTTTGAGCTATCAACACTTCCAGCTGTAAGTACTGTCAACCCTTAGTGAAGGTATCAAGTTCTAGTAATTTGCTTTTAATTAAATTTCTCGAGTGATGGTAAATCCTCGGACCTTGTTTGTCCACATAAGTTGTCATGCCGTTAAATTAAGTAGCTGAGGGGAATGCTGTTGGATCTCTGAATCCTTGTATTGCCTCACTGTTCCTCTTAAGTGTTTGGTGAAGTCAGCTCTGGTGAAAATAATATATCTTAATTTTGATTAAGTACAAATAAGGGAGTTTGTACCTTTCTGTGCTTTCTTTTTCTTCCCACAATACCAGACATTACAAATATCTTACAAATGTTCATTAAAGAGGGTGAGAATTCTAAAAGTCCAGAGATTAATATCCTTTATATTTAAAGTCCATTTAAAGATACTTCCTCCTGTATTACTCAAAACATATGCTCTTAAACAAAAAAAAACTGTAAAGCAATAAAAACTAATAGTATGTTAAATTAATTTTAAATAGAATATAAAATTTTTTTAAATTCTTAAATTGGAGAGTATAAATTGTAAAATATAATCTTAAGACATATATTTTAGTACGAAATATTTTATCACTGCCATTTACTTGAAGCCACTATTCCAGATAATTTGTTGAACAAAGTCAACTTTTTAATAGCATCGGTGTATGTTTTCTTTAATCTTTATTGCAAATAATACAGTGCATGAATAACAGGTAAGGATGTATCTACCGCAGAAGAATTTAGCAATCATATTTAATGCCAGCACCCTTTGTAGTTAAATTAGACATTTTGAAATTTGAATAACTTTTCGTAATTTTTCATTTTTTTAATAACAGGAAATTACTCATGTTCTCCCTCTCTCTTTTCTTTTTTTTTTTCTCTTTTTTCCAGCTCTTCTGCTGACCTTTTTGAAATCTGGTTTTTGATTGCTCGTTTTGGAGAATGGCTGGATGTGGCAGCAGAACAATTGCTGAAGGCCCCTGCAGAACCAGACGCTTTGCTGTGGCTGCTGGCATTTTACTACAGTCCTCAGAATGGAAACCAGCAAAGGACTCAAACAATGGTGGGTGGCGTGGCTGTAGCAATCAGAAGTGAGCAGACAACAGTCTGATTGTATCTCTGCTGTACAACCAGCTGTACACACAAAAAAATAAGAGATATGCCCTTAAGAAGGTATTGGTTTTGCATGTCTTGTGGGAATTGTGCTGCCGTGAAATCGCCCAGGGGCAATTTTTTGTGTGTGGATTTTCTTGTTGGTGACATTTAGAAATTTTTCCTTTTTTTTTTTAAAGGATATTGTATAGACTTCTTGGCATACTTTTAAACAACTCAGCTGTTTCTGAACAGAAGTTCAGCTGATGTAGGACTGTATTTTTGAAATCTGTGTGGAAGAATTCAGCACTCCCGCGTTACGATTTCCTCTTTCAAGTGCTTCTTTCTCAGGAGATTATGTAAGAGCAGCAGTAGAAGCTGCGCTGAATCCCAGTCATTCCCAGCTACTTTGATTTCTCTATCTCTGATCACTGAATTTTTGGCACATGTGAGATTATAACACGCATGTTTATGTTCCCATGTGCTAAGTTTCTCGCAGAATGTCGCAATGTTCTAACCATGCTCCCCGTTGCATGGAAAGGGGTGTATGTATGCATATACATGCATGTGCATGAAAATCTTTACTTTAGACCTGTTACGCAGGTTTGAACTAGCCTGGGGAATCTGTTCTCCAAAACTCAGATTCAGAATCTGGCAGGAGTATCTCTGTTTTTTCCTCATTTTGAAAGTAATGCTTTTTGCTTTAAAAATGCTGCTTAATACACTATGCCATTAAAACATTGTGCTCTCATTTTTTATCCAATCCCTCACATATTACAGTGTTTACAGTAGTTCTTTTCCTTCCCTTCCTCTCTTCCTCTGCCCTGAAAAGAAAACTGGCAGTGCGAATGCAAACTCCCATTCCAATCACTTGTTATTATTTTTCCCTTGAAGTTCTCATGCCCCTCTAGGATGGGGTGAGCTTGTATGCATGGGGCTGGAATGCTGATGGGGAAAGATTAGGCTAGAGCTATGTGCGGGTGAAGAAACTGGAGTTTTAAAGGGTGATTTTAGGGAAGAAGGCAAGGCCAAGGCAATAAACGCAAGCAAATGAAACCAGAAGACTGTAGGTGTTGAGATTTGTATATATGGAGCATTGTTCTGTCTCCAGCACTGCAAAATGAAATCACATTGTCCCAAATTTAGTCATCTCCCTGTGTGTCCCCCGTGCTATTTATCAGTTTGTTATTCTCAGTAATAACGCATGACAAATACGAGAGAGAAGCTTTTCCATTGAGGGCCCACGCAATTACTCATCTATTCCCGGAGGTCTCATATATTCTTTTATTTAGAGTTATTTACAGTGAAAAAGATTTGTTTTGTAAGCCTGACAGGTCAGGCTACTTGAAAATAAATCCCACAGTTGATAGAAAGCTGCTGCCTTGTAGTTAGCCATGTGCTTTACTCTGCACTGCGTCTGCTTGGTGAAACATCAAGAACATGTCCAGGTCAGCTTTCAGTGGAGGTTATGGACATGCAGACTGTGCCATCTAAGAGCCATGTCAAAAGGCTCTTCCTTCCCCACCTTTTGCACCCTCCACCGCTTAAGGAAAGACCCTTCTGCCCTGCTGATCTCCAGTTTAGCTGTAAACAGGGGCAGGAAGGTGGGAGAGGAACTTCTGGCGTATTTTCGTCTGGAAAGATGTGTGCTCATGACTTAAGGTTTTGAGTTTCTGTCACTCGTTTGAGATAGCAGCTTAGGAATGAGCAAGAGTGGAATGCCCAAAGCTAAAATGATTTAAAGAAGGAAATGCCAACTTGTGCTGCACGCTGGAGTTCGCTCAAATGTGCTGGTCTGTTTGGGCATTCTGCCTCTCACTCTTACTCGTCTCTTTTGAGTTCTTTCATGCATTCAAATACTGAAATATTGAAGGAAAAAGGTTCAAGATTTGTCATGATAACATTGGCACTAAGAGAAAGTCTCTTAGGGTACGTGAGTTTGTGGAGCAGATCCTGCTGAAAGTCTTGCATTGCTGGTGGATAGGATGGAGGCCAACCAAGAACAGGATGCACATGAGGCCTTGAGCAATTCCAGTTACCTTACCTCAGGTTCTGGTGTAGTTTGCTACCCCCATATGTCTTTCTGAACATAATTCACTTTTAGAATAACAGCATTTAGAATAACAGGCTATTTTGTATGGAAATGATGATGGTGAAGGGATGAGAAAAACAAAGGCAAGTAAATGACTAAAATTGTGCCTTTCCTTTGGTTTGCAGTGGTATATTTTTCAATTGTCTCTGCAATTACTGTGCTTATTTATTTATTTATTTATTTAAATTTTACCAGTTATTTGGTTTACTTTTAATACGGTGAGCAGAATTATCGTTAGGGATTTTTTTTTGTACTAGTTCCTTATAGTTCTGTTTCTGTTGTTTAGGTGCCAAAAATCTTCTGTTTTCTACTCCTAATAAAAATGAGTTTGCATTGGCTAACTCAAAAGGTAAAAACATAACAAAACATAAGTTGCAAACAAAACAGGAAGAAGGAAAAAATGCATTTTTATCAGAATGTTTTATCAGCTGAGGTCAGGTTGCATGGGGATTTAATTGATTGGTAGCAGCAATATTGAAGTGAGCCCTTGAGGAGCCTCTGTTCTTTTTCCCACAATGCAAAAACCTGACTGTGTTCTGCTGAGGGATTTTCTCTATTTCCTTTTATTATTAAAAAAGGTCAAACCCTGGCTCAATGCCCTGCCTGTTTAGTTTGCAAGACCAAAGAAAGTTATAAAATTCCTTCTGTTCACTTATGTGTGTGTGAATCAGTATAAAAGAAATGTGCACTGCCCTTCCTTCCCTGTTCTCCCTGCTGCTTAAATTCAGACTCTTTTCATGTTTGGGGAGTGTTTGCCAAGGATTCAGTTTCCTGTTAGTGAATAGATCCAAAGGAAAAATACCACAGCTATGACCTTTACTTTTCTCAGATCCCGTGTCCCTTCAATTTTTCCCCTGCAGGTAGCAGCTGAAGGAATCTACAATCAACTTATGATGCTCTTCAATCGTACAGCCCTCTCTGTCAAAGATCTGCAGGATGCTGTACACGAAGCAGACATAAAGCAAAGCAGTGCTCAGCATCTTACAACACATCTTCTTATCAACTTTTTACTTTTTTCTTCTGGTGGACATATGATTGCCCAGGAATATATTTCCCATGTAAGTGTTACTTCCTTTTTTTCAGTTTAAGTAAAATACTTTTTTCTTAGAGTATTGGATTTAAGTTCCTTCTCTTAGGAAAGAAAACACCTAACAGAAGGTTAAAGATGATTGCAATTAGAGCAACTATATCAAACCTGCTACATCTCAATTGCAGCTACAATGAAAATATTTTCCTTGACATTGTTTTCCTTGACATTGTTTCAGGATACAGCTGAGAAGATTGCTGTCCTGACTACAGAGCTACAGAAACACTCTCAGCAGCATCTTGCAGCTAAGGAATACCTGCATTTCATTTGCTCTTGGCACTTGGAAAGATTGCCATATGCAAACATTTTGCTTTCCCTGATTAATTATCCCTCGTTTAATTACCAGTCAGCTGCAGAGGTGGCCCAACTGTCCTCTGTCCACTTCCCATTATATAAAGAAATAGTTGAAAGGCGTTAGCACAAAGAGGCAGATGTTTGGTGCCTTAGGAGGCCAGATTGTTCAGAGAAAAAAAAAAAAAAAGAGCACCTGAGAGAATGTCGCTTTGGGGGTAAAAATGCTGGAGAGAAAACGAGCGAAGGGTTGGATGTTTGCTACAATATCTTGCTGTTTTTTCTGAGAGCCTTCACAAGCAGTGAAGTGTTTGTATCTCTCAAAATGAATAGTGCTATCTGAGAATGAGATTAGAAATTTCTTCCTAGGTAGGAATGCTGTTACAACTGTAAAAGCATTTTTTTAAGAAGTTCAGGAATCCTGTGAAAATAGGTTTAGGGCCACAGTATGTTTTTAGCCAAATTCTTCCTTTTCGTAGCACAGATGTACATTTCTTCCATTCTGTATAGGGTATATGGCATGTACGAGGAGTCTGATTCAATGACATGGAAAACTGAAAAACTGTTATTTTGGTCGTTGTGCCTTCTGGCTGACTAAAAAGAGTATTTATGCTGCAAAGAGAGCTAAGATATTTCAAGCATCTTAGATGTAAGTTCAGAAATGGTCAATTCTTCCTAAGCATAAAAATCTAATACTTAAAAATCAGGATTTTTGTTTGTTTGTATTGCTCAAAGCAGCATAAATGGATTTAAAATTTGAGTATTTCTCAGTCCTGTTCTAGTACTCAGTATTTCTCAGAAGAAAGTTACTCCTGGTCTGTAAAAGTGGTCACTTAGTTTTTTCCTAGGATTTGTGCTTCTCTGTCTTTCCTGTTGGAGGCATGTTTTTGCTTATGAAAACTTCATAGAGGCTTTTTTCATGGCTTCCTAAACCCAGCAAGACTTTACCACAGTTTTAGCAGATTAAGGAGATGATTCCTACACAGTTACCTTGTCTGCTTGTTAATGTTTCCTTTAAAAGTTTGTGAACCACTTTGTTTTTTTCAGCCAAATTTGAGAAACATTAAAGATCTCAAAAGTGCTAACCTTCTTCAAAAAGCCTAAAAAGAGACCACTTGGGTAGAAAGCAAAATGTTGTCCTGGAGCTGAACTGCTGTTAGATATCCAAGCTCCTAACGTGTTCAGTGGTGAGAGAAAAGTCTGTGGCTTTCTGTGGTTTTGGTTGCTAATAACAATATAAAACCATTATCAATATGAAGTAACCAGTGCTTCAGTGTGTATTTGGAGCTTGCACGTAGCAACTTAATTAAATGATTTCCTCTCTCGTCTGTTTTCCTTCAGATGAGCGAGACAAGGGATGCAAGCAGGGAGGTTTGCAGCCTGCTGCTCCGCGCGGCCTACAGAGCTCGCCGCAGCCGGGAAGGGAACCGGAGGGCCACGGCGCTGGTGAATGGTCTTCTCCAAAACCTGGCATCGAAACTTCAGGTTTCAGTGTGATCTGTTTGTCAAGCCATGATGATTAATGAATCACATCGTGATCAGCTTGCACTGCTAGTTATCAAAGCGTAAAAAAAAAAAAAAATCCGTCTCACTTAAGGACAACCCATACCTCTGTCCTTACCCATTTGAAAATACTGCTTGTTTGGAAATGTTGAACTATTAGAATGTAATGTTAAATATTAAAGACAATTGAAAACGTCTTCATTAACCTTTGTTTTTTTTTTTTTCTCCCTTCTCCAAGAAACATGTGATTTGAAGCAGTTTCTTCTTGTTGTTTATCTGGTCGTGGATCAGTTTTTTTTTTCCCCAAAAATGTATGGTCTTATTAGCAATTTGGTTGTTAAGCTGTTTCTAAAATGTTTGGTCCATAATTCGGCTTTTACGAGACTAACAGTGATCCCAAGTGAGGATTAGTGACTCATAGTGAACGAACTCCATGTTCTCAGGAAATCAGCAGTGTTTCCTGCACTCCTCAGTTCTTTTTGAAAATATTTCCAAAATGAAAATCCTCTCAAATTTGAGAGAGCTATTTGTCAGAACTGTAGCTTTTGCAGAGTGCTGTTTTCTGCAACATGCTATAGCAAACTGCACCAACAGATACTGCAAGTAGAAATTTGCTGACAAATTGTCTTATCTGCAGTATGCCCCATCTGATGCTGTTGTTTATTCCCTCAAGAAATCTTGTTTCACCTAGACAAAGCAAATAAAGCTTAAGGAAAATATCTATTTTGAAGGCCAAAGTTTTCTATTTGTTCTCAAAAGTTCTATGAATCTGTTCCCAGTTTAACTAGAAAAATAAGCATGCAGAATAGTAATGTTCTACTTGGAATACTACAGTGATCCTACTTGGAAAAATATTTTTGCGTATAAAATCTGGGGTTTATCTTAAATTAATGCAGCTTTGTGAGTGAAGCATTTGTTTTTGAGCAGGAGAAAAGAAAAATAATGTATCCCTTGGCTATAAGAAATGGAAGGATATTTTCTGGAATGCTGTTGAGTAATTTATTACAATTTTGTTCCTGGTGAGTCATATCATACCAAATTGCAGAAGTTATATGTTTTCTCAGTCAGTTTATTAATATGTTTGTAATAATTATTTCCAAGCACAGGAAGAAGTAGCAGATATTTAATACATTTGTGAAGAAAGTTGTCGTTCCTTTTGGATCAAAACTATTTCTGAATGAAAAATCAGAGAGTTGCTACAGCTTTTCATTTGTTGGTAGCCACGCATCCGTGCAAACGCAAGTCAAGCAATCTGCTTTTCTGTTCTCTAAGTACTCTAGAAAGGCATGATTCTTAGTTTTTGGAAAACAAAGCAACTTTTTGGTTTAAGACATTTGTTCAGAGGGAACACGTGTGTGGAATACTGTCCTTAGGATGACAAACAACCTAAAAATTTGTTTTCAGTAGAAGCATGACAATGTTTATTTTACTTCTTTCCTAATTCAGTTAGAATCAGTGGCATTCATTAAATTCTTTCCATATTAAAACTGTAAGATTTTAACTCCTAAAAGGATGCCGAAGAGGTGCAATAGACGTCTCCTGAGATGACTTTGGTCAGTCCCATAGGAATCAGCGCTCCTGGTACCGGAGCTGCCTGCACCCGGTGTCTGCAGGCATCTGTGGCTGTCCGAACCTGCAGCCTGCAGTCATCAGCTGCTGGAGACGAGTTTGTAACTGCCCTTTTACAGCACTGTCATTTTTCCACCAAAAACAAAGTGCAGGAAAGTGCTTCTCATTTCTGAAGCAGAATTGCTCCTGTTAAATAGTGAGGAGCCGTTTTAAGCAGGTAGGAAATAGACAGTAAAGGCAGAAGGAACAAAATGAGCACTGAATTACCTCCATGTTGGCTGGCTTCAGGATGGGATGCTTTGAAGAAAAGAATGGCAATTGATGCTATCAGTAATTTTAAAAAGAGATATCTGTACTGACATTCTTTTTGCTGTATGTAGCATGGTTATTCTAAAACTTCAGTATTTATTTTTCCTTGCTCTTTCTCAGTGCTTGAGGTATGATCTGCCATCTATATAAACGGTGATTTTGCAGCATTCAGAAGCTACTCTCCTTGTTTTGTCTGTGGAAGGCAATAGTGTGTATTTGAGTATTGAAAGATTTTTGTTTATTTTTGATGTGCTGGCCCCGCATCATCCCTCTCTAACACTCCTGTGTCTTCTGGAGCCTTCCGGGCTGGGGCGTTGTGCAGATGGCACCAAACTGGGAGGAGTGGCCGACACCCCTGGGGGCTGCGCTGCCGTTCAGAGAGACCTGGACAGGATGGGGAGTTGGGCAGGGAGGAACCTCATGAGGTTCAACAGGGACAAGTGCAGGGTCCTGCCCCTGGGGAGGAATAACCCCAGGCACCAGTGCAGATTAGGGGTTGACCTGCTGGAAAGCAGCTCCATGGAGAGGGATTTGGGAGTCCTGGTTGACAACAAGTTAACCATGAGTCAGCAATGTGCCCTCGTGGCCAAGAAGGCCAATGGGATCCTGGCCTGCATCAGGAGGAGCGTTGCCAGCAGGTCGAGGGAGGGCATCCTGCCCCTCTCCTCAACTCTGGTGAGGCCGCACCTGGAGTATTGGGTGCAGTTCTGGGCTACCCAGTACAAGAGGGACATGGAGCTTCTAGAGAGGGACCAGTGCAGGGCTACGAAGAGGGTTAAGGGACTGGAGCATCTATCGTATGAGGAAGGACTAAGCGAGCTGGGCCTGTTCAGCCTGGAGAAGAGAATATTGAGAAGGGGATCTGATCAACATGTACAAGTACCTGAGGGGTGACTGTAGGGAGGATGGGGCCAGGGGGCTGGTGACCGGTCTAGGGATAACAGGTACAAGTTGAAACACAGGCAGTTCCACCTCCACATGAGGAAGAACTTCTTTCCTGTGAGGGTGACAGAGCCCTGGAACAGGCTGCCCAGAGAGGTTGTGGAGTCTCCTTCTCTGGAGATCTTCCAAACCCGCCTGGATGCCGCCCTGTGCCACGTGCTCTGGGTGTCCCTTCTGGAGCAGTGAGGTTGGACTGGATGGTCTTTAGAGGCCACTTGAACCATTTGGTGACTGTGATCCACCAGCGAGCCCCGAGGGCAGCGCTTTGGGTAGCTCCTTCCCTCCTGTCCCTGTATTCCTATGAACTCCAGTCCTGGGTTTTTCACTGAATAGAGAGGTTTCCAAGGTTTCTTTTCAGGAGTTCTGCTTCAGGGAGTTGTTAAGCACGAGTACCCACGGCATCTGTAGCCGATCTGCTGATGATGCTTCTTTCCAGTCTAAGACTCCTTTGAGTTGGATCCTTTTGTATTCTGTGAGTTTCCAGCCTGGCACTTTTCCCTCTCACCAACCTGAGCCCACTGCAGATGTGAAACCAAATGCAATTTAAGAGGTTTGCTCGCAATGTGCACTGCAGCTTAGCTGACTGGCTAAGTCAACGTGTTGATCTGCTGCTCCTGGGATCTGCAGTCAGATTCCCATCCCTGAGGGGATGCCAGCACCAGAGGCGTTAGCAGAAATTCAGGCTGAAAGTGGGAGTGAGCCAAATATTAATTCAGGTAATTCAGGTTTTGTGCCATGGTGTTGGATGTTTTGGCTGGCTTTTGTTTTTGAGGCGGGGAGGAGGCAATCCAAAAAAAAAAAAAAATCCTGAGACAGCATACAAGTTTGGGATGAAATGTCTAGTGAAAATGTCCAGCAAATAGCAAATGAAACACTAGAAGAAAAGATTTAATCCAATTCTTCACTGTTTTGTCAAATGACAGAGCAAGATGCTGATGCTGCGGGTGATCCATACCATATATTGTAACTTCCCTCAGAAGAAAGGTGAGAAATCCTGACACGGGACGGCAGCTCCGCGGTGGCTGTCTCTGTGGCGGCCCTCGCAAGGAGTGGATGTCCAGGAATTTGCAGCCGTGTTGCCTGTTCCCTGCACGTGCCAAGAAGGAGCTTCCCCGGCTGCCACCCCGGGGCCTCCGCGTCCTTGGAGCGGCCGCTGGAAAAGCTGGAGACATCACTGATTCCTAACGATGGGACGTTGAGGTTCACATCCCCCCGGCCTGTGCCCTGCTTTGCATTTTGTGTTCTCACATGTGTGGGGACAAAGAAAGAGGGAAAAGAAATAAAAAGATAACCCAGATTGTACTGAAACTTGGTTGTGTAAATAGAGCTGTGGGCTTTGTTTTTAATCAGTTTTACTGTAGGACCAATATGTCTGGGAAATAACACGTCCTTGCAAGACAGTTCACTTGAGCATCAACGCACAGCAGGATAAAATCCATCAATATTACATCTTTAATAGCTCTGGATATATGTTAATTGCCTTACCCATCTCTTAACATGCGTTGCTGCTCTAAAAGCATGTTTCACCACTCTGTGTGAGGTGGGTTCGTTTTATAAAAATTCAGTGCCTCACAAGCATTTTTTTTTCAGGTTACTTCAAGTAAAAATACTATTTGGGCCCATTTTTCATCTTGCAGCTGCATTTCCATCTTGAAATTAAGTATTCCATGTTTCTGACCAAAACGGACCCTTCCGCTCAGTTGTCTTTCCACTTTCCACGTCACACCAGTGTCTTCGGGATTTTCCGCGTCCACCTGCCAGATCAGTCTGAATCTTTGACTTACTCCTCACTCATTTTTTGCTTTGCAGGTTCGAGTCTTCTGAAGCAGCATCCATGCAAATGTCGCTTGCCTGCTACCTTTAAAAGTTAAATATTTCATGTTTAAGAAAGCAGCTCCCTTCCTGCTTGGATTACTGATGCTGCAACCTGTGATTTGTATAAGCTGTGCAAAAGTCTGACTTTAGTTACTTTTTATTATTATTCAGAAGTAATTTGTAATCGTATTTGAAGACAGCAGTTTCCTATCTCTATTATCATTCCAAGTGGAGACTTCCAGTAGATGTTTAAGCATTTGTAATCTCAACCATTTCCATATCAGCTTGAAATGTCTGCAGATCGAGTGAGAAAAGCAAGCATCGAACTGCACTGCAGAAAGAGGCCTTGTAATCTGCTGCAGAGCATTATTCTTCTTGGGGGCTGAAAGTTACTGATATCTGTGCGTGCGTATTAACTTGGGTATTAACCATGAACTTCTACTCAGAATCATCATCTTTTCTGGAGACACAACAAAAACAAATGCCGGTTTTGGAGGCCACTGATTTTTTTCTTGCACGTTGTTTTTCTGGGAGCTTTACCTCTCTCTTAAAAGGTGCCAGCGCTGATCGATGCAAAGTGTAGCTTAACAAGGCCAGGACGAGCAGCTCCCACTGCTCCCTGTGTCCTGCCAAGCCCAGGGACTTCACTGAGACGATGCAGGTAATTATTCTGAATTTGTCTCATTTTTCATAACCTTAATGATCTTGGTTTCTTTTCAGCATTTTTTTCCCACTTTCCTCATTGGCAGAGAGCTCTCAGTTCATCTTTGGGCAGAAACATGAACGTTTCTTTCTCCTCACCGTGCCCCCTCTTCCCGCCCGTGCCGGGCCGGATCCACGCGCAGGGTTCCAGGGATCGCGGCCGGCTGGGGCGAGAGCCCCCTGGAGCAGCTCCCGGCTGCTCCCTCCGCACAGCCTCACCGTGAGCGTCGCTGTTGGGTCACCCATTTCACAGGAGGTTGTTTTTGCCTAAGAAAGATTTACATTTTCCCCTGGGGGGCCTTTGCAGCGCAGAGCTAGAGGCAGGGTTTCCTCTGCTGCCTCTTGTTGGGAAAGGTTTAGCAGCAGTAGATCCTGTCACTTTTTGGATATGTATTGTGAGGACTGAATTCCACAAGGTTATGCCCACATCATAATGTAGAACTAAAAAACTCTGTGTTTGTAAAATTGCATCTGAACTGAAAATTTGGCCTTTTTATTGACATCTTTCACATATCCTGCAATATAACAGTCTCTAAATAAGCTCTTCCTCAGCCAAATTTCTTTGGGCTTGGTAAACTGTAATACTGGTAAACCATGATGTAAAATTCTAATAAATTAATTTTCGATTTGTGATGATGTCAGAAGACAGCAGTTTGGTCCCCAGCGGTGGGGACGGAGGCGACACCGAGCAGAGGCCCCCAGGTGGCAGCAGTGCCGGAGACCTGGGCAGCACCGGGCGCTTCCCATGGCACAAAACCTGCCCTTCCCGCAAGATAACTTCTTTCTTTTGTCTTTTAAATAATTCTTCCCAATACATTGTTTATACCAAAGTAGTGTGCACAGGTACTTCAGTATTTATAGGGGCCTAAAAATGAATATACTTGTGGTGAAAGTCTATATAATTCAATCTTGTTTTTCTTTTTTTTTCTTTTTTTTGGTATCCCACTCACAATGTATTTGTTCACTTGACTCTAATTCCGGGCCCCTCTAAGCATGAGGCTAAGAGAAAATGTGCTTTATGTGTCTGTAAAAAGTTTCCCGTTACTTGGTATATAATTCCTAGATGCCAGAAATCATGGCACAAACTTAGATTTTTTATAGCTTAAAATAATTTTAAAAGGACCACCCCCCCCCGCCCCCCCTGCCAAATTCAGGTTTAGATACTGAGGAACAATTTCCTGGACTGAGGTGTGCCGCGAATTGGACTGTAAGCTCCTGCTTTCCGTACGTGCAGACGTGTCCAGCAGGCACAGACATAGCAAGGGAGTACCCTGCTCAGAGGAAAGTGCCATTGAGTTGCAGACCAAAACGTTTTGGGGTAATTCGTGTACATCTATTCCTGATGTTTAAATCACACATATGGAAACGGGGAAGCATGGAAATTCCTCCCTCTTTTGGCACAGGACTGTGGCAGCAGCGGGATGTGGTAGGAAAATCCATCCCTGCACACGGCAACTTCCAGTGCTGCCCTGGGCTCCCTCCCGCCGGCCGGGACGGGGCGGCTTCTGGCCGTCCCACAGGGTTTTCCGGTGTTTTCCTTGGAGCTCCTGTCATGTTTCAGCAGGGAAGAAACCAGCATAAAACTGTAAAGTCTTTGGCTCAGAATGACATAAAAACATGATGGTCTGGCCTGCTTGGAAGTACATTGGGGCTACTGCACAAGTCAGGAGAGAGAGATGTGGTTTGCTCAGCTGGGGATAGAAAAAGTGGAAAGTTGAATAATATCTAAGATGACTGGGGCTGCCTTTAAAGTAAGTTAAAAGAAGTGGGACACAGTGTGCAAATGGGCAATGTGCAAACTTCTACAGTGCAGCACGCTACAAAAACCCCTTTCAGCAGTGTTTGCAGGGCTGTTCTCACGAGGATGGCACATTCTGTTTCCTCCTCCGTGCTGACGAGCGCAGAGGAGTCCGTGCCCCGAGGCTTAACAAAACAAGTGAACCTTCCCGCAAGGCAGCCGAGCTCAGCGCTCCCCCGGCCCGCCCCGCGCAGGGCTCCGCGCTCCGGCCGTGGGACCAGGACCAGCCGAGGGCAGGCCCAAGCGGGCAGGATCCTGCGGGGCAGCAGCTGCAGCCGCCGGCTCGGACCACTCGTCACGTCTCAGCTCATTCTTCTACAGCCAAAAGCCGCATCCAGGAACGAATCGATCCCAGCCACCCGCTGTTCTTGAGTAAGAATAGCAATGCAGTGCAAAGTACTGTTAATTACCTGTATGCTGAGAAATGGCCAAAAAAGATCAAAACGCTCAATTTTATTCAGGGGGCTGAGTGTGAAACAGAAGCAGCTTGGATGGTGTCTAGAGGTCCCTTCCAACCTCAACCACTCGGTGATTCTGTGCCTTGTCCCCCGCAGGCACGGTGCTCGTCACTGTGTCCTCTACCCGGGACAGGCTCCCCTCCAGGACTCTTTCTTTCCTCCTCCAAATCAGAGCTTTGCCTTTGTAACATTTTTTTTGCCATTCCTCCAAATGCCTGATCGTTATTCTTTATTCTGCTTGTTCTTTAGAAAGCGCTGTTTAACAACAAATTGGCAGCCAATAGCCCCCCCCCCCCCCGCCCTGATTTTAGTGCGCTGAAGGGGTAGTGATATAAGCTGTTACAAGTAACAATTTTGGCTACAAGAAGTTTTGCCACTGTTTCTTTGGGTGCCTTTATTTACTACAATTAGCATTGGCTGTGATAAACAGATAACGTCCCCCCCTCCCCCCAAGGAAATTACTAGGGGAACACCTACCTTGGGAGGATCTTTCATAAAACAAACAGTACTTGTCTTTCTCTGCGAAGGTTTCAGCAGCGTCTGTTAGAAGTCAGCAAGGCTGTGTGGCTCCTGCCTCATTTTGCTTTTATGCAGTTCATAAAGATTTTACACTAGCTTCTATTTAAGGGGGTGAGGGGAACTACTTTATAACAAATACATTTATCTATCTCACTGTCCTCTGTTCTCCTTTGCTGCCAACAGGGCTTTGATGAGCAAAGACAGGGCACAAAAACCCCAAATCGGGTCAGGCCTGTCCTTTCTTTCCCATTTCTGAGGGCATTAGGGACTTTCTGTTTCCCGCTTCTCTTTCTCAGTCCCTCCAACGTGTGGAGCACCAGGCTACACTTTGGCAGAGGCAGGGAAATCCCTTTTCGAGTTCTCACTCTTGTTGAGGCTGTTTAGAGAGATCGGAGCAGCTGTAGCAGCAGAACCAAACTGCTGTTGCTTTAAAAAAAAAACCCAAAACAAAACAAAAAAGGAAAACTTCTTAGATTGCTTTTAGGAAACAAGAACTTGGTGATATCTGCAATGTCTCTCCAGATTGCTACTGTCTTGATTTGTCTTAATAATGCTGGGTACGAACTACTGCCGGGAAGGGGGAGTGTGGAGACAGCAGTGTCCTGTGGGTCAGTTCCCAAGTAGGGAGGCCCAGGTGATTTGGGGCAACAGAACCTCTGTGTTTAATTTTTCTTGTCAATATCTATCAACTAACTGCAATTAGCCACAGTAAGAAAGGATACAAATTGCTTTTATAAAGCTTATAAATTAACTTTTGAGCTGCTATATAATAGAGAAACTACACATACTTTTTAAAAATATATTTATTTTTACAAGAGTATTTGATGTAAAAACAGTAACATACAAAGAAAACATATTCACTATTTTTCTTCCCCCTGTTTTTTTAAAGGCTCATTTGCTGAAGGGAACATTTGAGACGTCTTGTGATCGGTGGAGCAGCGCATTCCTGGAGAAGAGGCGCTACCCTTGATATAGTAGTGTACAAAAGGTGCAGCATAAGGGGAAAGGAAACATTTTCGGCAACAGAAGGTCTAACATTTACGGCAGAAGTTAGCCTATGCAAGACGCACAGGCGCTTCTCTTCCTATTTTCCTCACCCCCGCGACACCCCAAGAGGGGCTGGTAACTTTTCACAGCCTGCTCCACCCCCAAATCCTCTCCCTCTCCCTCACAACTGACGGACTTCTTACATAAACTTCTTAATTTGATATAGAAGTTGCAGACAAAATGTTAAATACAAAATATAAGTTCACCTGATTTCAATGGTTCCTACGTTGGCCTAGTTACTGGGCTGCATTAGGCAGTCAGAGCAAGTGCTTGACATCTGCCCCTTGGAGGGGGCTGTAGCCTCAAAACAGCAAGGATGAAACCCAAAGAGCCTGTACGGAACAGCTACCTTGAGCCACGGGGACGTGTGTGTACGCGTGTGTATTTTAGGTGTTCCTGGTTACAGTGAGCCTCTGGAAACCGTAAACACTGAGAGGTAAATGTTTCTGTCAGCTGATTGATTTAGTCACATAATCCTTCCTTTGATGTCTTGGGTCAATGAAACCCTAGTACCACTAGGGTTTAGTAGCAGATATATTAAGAGAATTCTCTGTGATCTTTCCTGCAACGGAAACAGCAGTAAAAGTTATTACTCTGTCACAGTGAAGAAGTACCTGTGCGTTCTTAATAACTGGCCCAGTTTTTAAAATGGGGTTATTCTTTAGGTTGCTAGCAGAGCATAACTGTGGTTGTGGGGCTTAAGTTACAAAGATAAATTTGTAATCGTATCTCTAAAAACACTATTCCTCCTATTTTTTGTCTAGTCAAGAGTGTAAGTACCTAACAGGAGCTCTCTGTAGATCTGAAGCACTGCCCTAACAAGAAGCCCTACTGAGAAGAGCCAAAGTGCAAACACATTCCCTCAGTTATTAGCAGCCTACTCTAAGTAGGATGCTAGAGGTCACTTACTTACTGCAGTAACACTGTAGTGGTCTGCACACACCCCACCTGCCTTGGTGTGTTTAGCCAGTGCTTCCCTAAGGCTACCTGGGTAGGTTTTCCACCTTACACATTTGGCGTTCAACAGCAGGACAGCGTAAT
Source organism: Tinamus guttatus (assembly GCF_059628265.1). Classification (NCBI taxonomy): domain Eukaryota; kingdom Metazoa; phylum Chordata; class Aves; order Tinamiformes; family Tinamidae; genus Tinamus; species Tinamus guttatus. The sequence continues at coordinate 151,234 of NW_028288770.1, read as the reverse complement.
GGCTACTAATTTGGTCTTAGAGAGAAAACGGTAACAACCTTTTTCACAGGCTCTCGGGAAAGGAACATCTTTTTGCTCTAGGGCCCGACTCCTGTTCCTGCTGAACTGAGCCAGTGTATAAAATCAGAACTGATATCAGCTCAGTAGGCACCGGAGGACGGGTCCATCAACAGCCTGGAACGGCGGCAGCCGCAAGGGGCAGCTCCAGTCGCCAACGACCATTTCCTGCAAACGACGCAGATCGCTACGTGCCACCCGCAGAGCGACCGTGAGGGCACCCGCAAAGAGACTGCTTTACAAAACACAGTTTTACAGACGGTTCCATTTTGAAGTCACAAACATTTATTATTTCCTCTGTCTTCCAGACAAGCACCGCGGCCCAGCCGGTGCGGAGGGCAGGGCCCGCCGCCTCCCGCGCTGCGCACGCCGCCTCCCGAGGTGCGCGGGCCGCGCGGCCGTGCTCGTCTCTCCTGCCGGGCGCAGAACTTAGCCACTGTGAACACAGAGCAGAGAACCACTGTTCAGCAGCCAGCTAAGCTCTGCGCCGCGGCAGGGAGGCCTCACGGCGCTGCGCTGCGCTGCGCTGCCGCGGGCGCTGCGAGGGGCCGGCCCGCTGGCGGCGGCGGCTCTCACGGCGGCAGCTCGGCTTGTGGCTACGTGGTAATCCCTGGCAATGTGATTTTAATCTTAAGTCACAAATCATCATGCCAGGAACCCAAGCAGCCACAACATTGAAAGAAACCTGTTCATTTATTTATCCCTCGCATGTTCAAGTTTAGAACAAGAGGTATATTTCTTAAGGGTGCTGTTCCCCGACCAGTTTCTTTAGATTTTTATTTATTATTTAGCACATTTATTTATCTAATTTATTTATTCAGCATGCTTGCATTCCTAGTCCATCTAAAAGTCAGACAGGTAACTTCTGACTACGCTAACACATACTTACCACTGGAGACTTGTAGAAATTTTAGTTTTTATTTTAATATGAAACAAAGTATAGGAAGACAGAAGAACAAACTGCATCTCTCTGGCCTTCAGTAAACTTCTGAACAACTAAAGGCAGGTACCAGAATAAATAAATGTTGAATATAATAACTCTCAAACTTGGATGCATCTTTGATAATTGGTTTATAAGTTGTAAGTATTGTTTTTATAAACCAGTTGTTATAGCCCCATAGTCATATAGCTGTTTTAGAATATGACTCTCCCACCATAACTAATCCCCTAGCAAGCTATGGCTTAATCCACATTTCCCCCAAAGACTTCCTGACAGGAACAGCTCTTGTCTAACCAGAAGAAGAACAGGGCTATTCATAAACAAATTGTTTTTATGGAATGTGCTGTATTCCTTACAAATAAAGTCATGTCACAAATTCAAACGGGATGGCGTATCAAGTTCTGACCATGTGTACAGGCTTGAATGGGGAAGAGAATTAAGATTCCTGTTCATAAACAATTACAAAAATGATGATTTTGCTAAATTAGATGTCTGATTTTGATACGAGAAATCAACTGTAAAGTTATGTGAAAAACCAAGGCAACGAGCCTGATGGATGAGTTACATGATCAGGCAAAAATCTGAGGTATGCTGTACTGAAAAAGATCTTCATACCAATCCTAATCAGTTGTGTGCTAAACCTGCGTGTAAAAACACTGGAAGGTTACCTCAGGCTACCCACCTAGATGGCAAGATGGACAATATCTCTGCAAAGGACCACTTTAAAGCCTGTATCAACCTTTAGCTGGTGACTATTTCTTGGTATTTTGCTTTTTCTCTACTCTTTTATTTCAGAAGCAAACTAAATGGAGTATGAAGAACATTAAGCAGCTTCTTAATGTCAGGGTTACTGCTCTTACCTCACTTTCAGATGTCAGAGACCTGACAGCGCAGATTTGTTTGAATTAGAAAATTAGGATTTGCTTTCAGATGCACGATTTCCTAATTCCTTTATGGGTGCAGATTCTTTTCAAAGACTGGGCTGCTTCTCAAGTCAAAAATGCAGCTTTATTAAACACGATTGCTTCTCACACAGTTGTGATTTTAAAAAGCTCTGCAAACGGCATGAAGAATGCAGAGTGGACGGCAACTGCGCGGGAGCCCGGCTCAGCCGTTGCCACTCGCAGCCCTTGGAGAGCCTGGGGCAAAGCCCTCCGTGCTCTGCACGTGCTGCCTGCAGGCAGTCACCTTGCTGCTCCAGCAGCTGGGTTTGAAAACACGGAATGCAGCAGGACTAATTGCTTGAACTAAGCAACCACAAACTCTATGGGACAGCAAAGTTCACTATGTTTAGTGGGCTATCGTATCCTTTTTGCATGAGGTAAAACCAGCACCTTCAATTAAAATAAATAAATAAAAAATCACCTCTTCAGAATAACATCTCTGCCACCACTTTGGCGGAGGACACATCCATGTGCTCTCGTGCTGCAGCAAAGCATTTATGGGCAAGCTCCTGTTGTTTTGCATCTTCGTTCACCATCAGCTCCCCGTAGAGGTACACACCCATTGCCTGCAATAGGAACAAAACACACATTCACCCTACCACCAGCTGTGACCGATGAGCAAGATTTTGTTCCATATAACTCACAGAACTCACTGAATGAAAAAAAAAAAAAAACCCACTACCCCCGAAAGAAGGCCATATACTTTATGACACATGCTCGCACCTCCATACATAAATGTTCTCCAGCTGTTTTTTGCTTCAGAAACACCATCTTTATATTGTATCAAGCACTCATTTAACAAAGGAACATTAATATAAGCCTCCCTACTCTATTTTTCTTACCATATGCCAGATTGAAATCTGTTCTCTTATATCCACTACCTGAAATACTTTCAAATGTCCTTTAAGAAGGTGGCTTGTTCTTCCTCTAATAGGTTAAATAATTTCTTTCAAACTGTGTTGTTTCCATACTCAGTAATTAAGTTCACATCTACTGAAATAGCCCATCCTAGAATGCCCATTTGGCAATTCTGTGACCAGAAATCAACTAAAAATGGTCAGCTCTGTGTTTCAAAATCATCTCTTCTCATTCAAAATATGGTTGAACATGCATACTCTTCTATGGTATGGTAGGGAAAACAGGCTTTTCCTGACTCCAGATTTTGGAAATAGCAGCAATCAAGAAAGATAACTGAGTTTATGGGTCAAAATCCAGGCCCTGTTGGCAGTAATAAAGCACTAGCTAGTTATAGGAGACAAAAATTTCATTGTACATGAGCTTTTTTTTTTTTTTTTTTTTTTCTTTCTCTCCCCTGATTATACAAATATTTTCATCTAACTGCAAGGAATTCCACAAGCGTTAAGTTGCACTTACCAAAGCAGCATCGTACATATGACTTAAAATACTAGCAGGTTAACAAATTAGCTTTCGCAGTTGTACTCAATGTTTGGATAGTTGCAGTAGAGGAAAATATGGATATCATTGGAAGTCTATTTTTAATACTGTTCCTTCCAATTTACCAGATTGGCTGGTGAAGTCTTTTTTTTAAAAAAAAAAAGGAAAAAAAAAAAAAAAACAACCAAACAAAAGAACAAGGTAAATTCACATATTTCAACAGGAAGAGAAATCCAATATTTAACGAAGACTTGGAGGCGTCAGACAGAAACCTGCCGGGCTCCTCGCCAGTCCCACGGCTCTGCTGCCTTGCACTGGGAGACGCAGGAGCTCAGATCTCCCCGACCTGCAGCTGCAGGGCAGTCACACCAGACAGGCTGTCTTGGAGCTGGGCTCCAGTTCCTTTCCTAGAGAACTTCAGAATGATGAGATTTTGTTCCAAATAGGAATTACTTCTCTCTACCCAGCGTTAATAATTTTCCGCAAACCCAAATATTAAAACTCGGTAAACATACTGGGTTTTAGTAATCCTGAAAAGGATTAAATAGCCACATTTGCATTTTTCCCAGACTTTTAAAATAGCCAAGTCTTTCAGGATCAGTAAGGGCATGCAACCGCTTTAATTTCAGTCATAATCATTCCACAACCTGGTTGTGCCATAAAATGCATGTAATTGCTGGAGTAGGCTAAATGAAGGATACTGGAGATCACATTAAAAAATATATTTGAAAAAAAATCGTTCCCACACTGTAGAAAATGTTAGTCTTTATTTGACATAATATTTGCCTGAAAAACAATGTAGTTCAAAACAGGTACGTTTGTAAAAACTTGAGCACTATTTTCATTATCTACTGGTACATACCTGCATCCTTCCATATGATTAAAATGATGACAATATATATGTTTTTATTTTCATAATTGATATTGTCTTATGCTTATAATATTTATCAAAATAAAGAGCTTGTAAGGAAATGTGGGGCCTATTTATTGGCTGAGCTAGAAGTAGGAGGTATATCCTAGAGTTGTAAGAAAGCATATGGAAGACTGTAAGAACTCTACTGTACTGTTGTGACAAAATATATCTGTCTAAAGTATGAAAATCTTTGGCTGTCTGTCAACATGAACATGAATTTCTTTCCTATTTTGAAATACATTGCAACATTTTCAGTATTTTATATAACTTTTACATATATACCATATGCTGGTCAGTGAATTTCTTGATTCTTAGTGTTCATAATGAATAAAAATGAATGAAAGTGACATTGAAAGAACAGAGTTAAAATTAGAATTTTAAGTCCTCTAATGGCCTAAGTATGTCATAATAAAGATATAGAGCAGGTCCAGCTTTAGAAATTCCCTCGCATTACTTCCCTAACCCTGCAGATGCCTGCAGCCCTTTAATATAGGCTCTTGCAAAACATTTCTCTTTATGGACGCAGTCTTGGAAATTTAAGCCTTCGCAGCACTGACTATTTTGCACCTATTTATCTCATATCCACACACTAGTATTTACAGCCAGTCTGCCCTTATCATCAGCGGAACCAATGCTGGAAGGCATTCTTCAGGCATCACTACACCTCCAGCGTGCATGAAATGAACACGGAAGAATATATCCTATTTATTTAAGCAAAGGGCAAGAAGTGAATACACATTCAAGTTTTTGACAATCTAGAGCAAGAAAATGTATTTTACTTTGGACAGTAAAGGCTGATTATTTTGAAAATGTTAATTAAATGGAACTGACCTGATCTTCTCTGAGAAACTTCTCAACATCTCCATATCCAGGCACGTACTTGTGTTTAATAACAAGTTCACACCACCGATGTCGGACCTTTGGGAAAAGAAAACAGAAAATAAAACCTTGTATTATATCTGTAATTAATTGCCAGTAAATGATAATTTTCAGACTTTTTTTTGGCAAAAGGTGGCTCCTGTAAAAAATAAAATTGAACACAAAGGTTATGTTTTTCAGGGCAGGTGCAGATTTGCAGCATCTTCACCTCAAACTGCTCTTTTCCTCTAAGCCAACTGCAAGTTACTACTTTCATAATGTTAAACGGAGTGGGAAGAGGAGAGATTATGGCTACGAACATCTGGAAGACCTACAAAATGCAATGAAATAATTCCTCTACATAAGTGTAAATCCAAGAGATTAGAGGGTTTAAGTTTACATATAATTCTGTATCAATACTAAACTACACGCTAAAGGGAAAAAGTAATGAAACAGTGAAGTAAAACACAGTTCTGCCACCATAGCTTTGCTAGGTAATAGACTTTGGGTGCCTTGCAGAGGGTTTAAAATCCATCTACGCTTAAGGATCGGCCTCTGCTACCAAATGCACATTAACAAAAAGACAGTTACTAACATGCTGTAATGAACAGTAGGGATTTTTTCAAGTAAATTACTATTGATTAATACAAATAACTTAAACAGTGTGAGAAGCACTCCTTTGAAGTGCATGCTTCATGCATATTTTGGCTTTGTTTTAAATTAGTGACTTTGTTCTGAACAACTCCTGTGGCATTAGTGTCATCTTACACCGCACCAAGGCTTCCTCAGCTGCACGCAGTGATCAAGCTTAAGTTTTATATTCCATTATTAGCTCAGTGCTGACCCTCAAGGACAAAAGCTGAGTGCAATGAAAACCTCTCACTTGCTACTCCAGCCGTTGTTCCTACCATTTTTTGAAAGACCAGATCCTAATCATTATCAGCTTTTATAACAAGACTAAACTGTAATCAGTTTTAAAATTTTTGAAATTTGAGTCTAAACTCTGCTATTATCAATTAATTAAGAGGTACTGATAACTCTGAGAATGAAAGTCAGAAAAGAAGGAGATGATAGAAAGACACAGGTAAATTGTTGCTTTTGGAAATAAGAAGGGAAGTACTTGTTATCCTAGTCCATGCCAAAGCCTCAAGAAAGAAGTTTTCAAGAAAGAATTTCACAAAGTTATGTAACTAAATGATAGCCTCACTAACATGATCAAGAAGTGATGAATGCTCATAAGTCCTCATAAGGTGCAAAGAGTCTTTTTTTGGGTGTCTGATAACTCTTTCCAGCTGACCTCTCATATAAAATTGTTCAAACACAGCTTCCAAATGGAATAAAATGCTGAGGGAATTTGTGTCTGAACTGAGCTTGCACTCACACTGTCTGAGACACTGAACAGTTAAACCAGTGAGGAATGAAAGCTGTCTCTTAAAGATTGCTGCTGACAAAATAACAGCTGGTAAGATTCCTCCTGCATGTGGAACCAGAGCTAAATCCACAAAAGTAAATAGTTTTCCAAGGCCCAACTCGCTTTGCCGGGGACGCCCACATGCATAAGGCAGACCCCCCAAACGCTACCCAGCTGCTGCTTCTCCCAGGAGACATGGAACATTTTGCCAGCAAACCCTCCCAGGCTCTCCAGCTCTGGGAGAGGGCATTTCCTCACACACCAAGCAGATCCGTGCCTGGCCCATAACTTCAGGGCTCACGAACTAAGCATTTCCTTACTTACTCATTGGCAAGGTGATTGAACCCTCCTCTAACAGAACATAAAAACATTTAAAAGGTTGCTGCATAACAAGAACTCTCTAACGCATTCTTATATCATGCATGAAGTAGGTGATGATGAGGAAGGGACTGTAGTGTTTTCCTCATGGCCCCCCTGTATCTTGAGTTGCAGCAGCTACATCTCAACTCACACTAGTTACTCATTGAGGAGGAGAGCAATCGAGTTCAATTTCCACACCTCAGGATCTCAGATTTCATCTTGTTCAATAAGCAGATGAACTGGATTCTGAGAATGGGATCCTCTTCCATACAATAAAAATATTTATTGATCCTAAAAGGAGAAACTCAGAGCATCTGAGTGCTTTGAGGTATAAGGCACCCGAATATTCCATTAAGAACTCAGGCACATGCCTACATAGTGCAAAAATCAGATCATGTAACTTCTGTGGATATGACCGTAGTATCTCTATGGAAATCAGAATATAAGTTCTCAGTGTAAACGTATTTATTTATGTGGTTCTACTTTTCAATGTGTGAATCTACTATTTGTCTGTCCTGCATTTAGCAGCACTGATGATCTGAATTCCAACTGCTTTGCAAAACATGGAACAATTAAGCTGTGCCCACTTTCTGAGACCATTCCTTCCTCTACAGGGTTCCAATTCTTGGCAATAAACATCCTTTAAAATGGTTTAAAAGAAAAATATTTACTTGTTGAGTGAGGTTTGAAGCTTTCTTTCCTTCTGTTTTTCTCTCTTTCTCAGTGTCTTTACAAACTCTGGAACATGCCCAGCTTGGATATGCAGTGTGTGCCAGCTGGGGCAGAAGCAGCATGTCTGTTATCCTCAGATTACACGTTTGCCTCCCCTGTTTGAAAAGCCCGGGAGGCCCCTGTAGGACAGCAAACTGCAGGACAACCAGTTCTTATCGAAGTGCTGGTAAAACCAGTAGCACAGGCACTGCATGTCCCACTGGCTTTCTAGGGACATACCTTGCACTCTGGCAAGCTGTCGGCAAAACTGCTTTATGTGCAAGGTCACCTGGCCAAAACTGGCAAAAAAATCCTATGACCTGAGCTGAAAATACCTTTGTGGCTCTCCTGGCCTCCCACTCCCCCATGCAGTGTGGCTTGCAGGTTGCCACATACCACAGCTGCAGCTGAAGCATATGCAGATACACACACTACAAAGAAGTAATTTTTCTAGTATAATCCGAGCCCTCAACTTACACCGAAACCATGAGAATTTTATTCGTTGAAGAGGAGGCCGGGAAAAAAATATTTCTGTTCTCAATTTCTCATCCAGTCCTCAGAGGGAGAGAAGTAAAACATGGCCCACAGCTCTGCAGCACAATGAATGTGTCATGTGTACAAGCACTTTAACAAACTAGTATCAAAAGGAAAATTGGAAATCTAAGTAGCTTGTGGAAGGACCAACCAGCCACACCACATCCTGTGTATGCTCTTTTGGCTTTTCCTCCCAGGAGCAAAGACGCAGTGGCAAAAATTAGAAATCGTTAGTTTTTTTTCCAAATTTCCTCTCTGCACTTTTGTGTGTGCTCTTCTGCATGGTCCAGAGATGCACACCATATGTTGCTTTGCCTGGTTACACCATAACAATGTAAAGAGAACCTCCAAGGCAGCTCGCAGCAGCCCTCCCGTTACTGCTGGCAGAGCGCGCGCTCCTTCGCCTGGCTCTTCCATGTGTTGTAAGGCTGCAGGAGCATCCGTGAGCGCCCACCGCTCACGCACTCTCATTGCCCTGGCAGCTGCAGGACCTACGTGCCAAAGCTGGAACACGTCTGTTTCCTCAGCCTCAGAGTTGGCTCTCGGAGTCCTGTCTGCCAATGCCTGATACTCCTCAGGACAGGAGCAGTGGCCCTGGGGCGCTGGAGGTCCGTCAGGAGCGCAGGTTCCTAATGGATCCTCCTCTTTTGGAAACTGTGCTTTCCTCCAGCCCGGCTCTCAAGGATGGAGCTGAGGTTTCCACCAGCATCGTTTTACATCGACTGAAGATTGTTGCTACAAGTTTTGCAAAACACTCCAGAAATCACAGTATCTCACTGAAGCAAAACTCAGTAGTAGGTCATTGTGTCAGGTATGATCCTTGGAAACTGACTTTTTCATAAGTATCAAGTTGTACTTGATTAATTAATATGTCTTGAAGGGACAACACTGCCAAATAGCATTGAGCTCCTACATTTAGGAACAGCAGCTTATACAAATAATTCTCTGCAATTCAGTTTAGAAAAAAACACACGACACTGCACAATATCGCTTGAGACGTAAACATTACCCATATTTTGATTTTTGCAAGGGAAATCTTTAGAAACAAAAATGACACTGACTTAGTCTATTTTTAGTGAAAATCCTCATAATTTATCAGGCGATGATCTTTTGTTAAATATTTCTTGAAGCTGACTTGGTGCCTATTTTAGGCATCAAATATGTGATATTTCTTCATCAAAATAAAAGCTTCCAGGGACATACCTGAAAAAGAGTATTTTAAAACTATTTTAAACAGATCTTGAAGTAAAACTATAATTTTCTATATTTGACCCAGGCGATAAAATACTTGCTGATTAACTTTCTCCTCATCCTTGCTGCAATAATCAGACAAGCCTAAAGCAAACATCGACACAGAAAGCTTTGTGTGTTATATTGCAATAATCTAGTTTGCTCATGTTCTCAGTCATACATATGCAAGCAAAAAATAAATATTTTACTTCTGAGGTCTACAAATAAGATTTAGAAAGCAAGTAATTTAAGCCATGCCTTTATTTAAAAAAAAAAAAAAAAAAAAAAAAAAAAAAACCTAAGGAGTTGTACTAAGCCTTTCATCTACAGAATGTGGGACTAGCTTCAGGGAAAATGAGTGCATTTTGCTAATAGCTGGATCCAATTTAAAAGGCGCCACGAGACAACAAATATGAATCACAAAACAAAAGCAACATAGTTGGACATCTTAGAAACTGGGGTAATTTAAAATTTACTATTGTCCAACAAAATAGAATCTATATTAAAGGTAAGAATCATATGTGATATTTATAAAACATGAGTTCCAGCACTACTGAAAAAAATCACTCCAAAAATTAGAATTGTAAACGTTAAACAGCCACAGATGCCAGATTCCAGTCTAATTTACAGAGGAAAAAGATACAACAAAACTTCTTCAAATAACCAAACTGTGCTACTACAGCTCAGTTTTAATTACCCAGCTTACTCCAGTTATCTCCAGAGCACAGGAATGCTGCTCTGTTTGATCTGAGAGTATCTCACATCTCTTATCTCTACATAAATTAGATTCAACTACTGGATCATTTTCAGGGATAGTGAAGAAACAGTGTTACAGGTTTGGAGTTATAAACAAGTTATTAGTTAATGTGCAAGAATTACAGTTAAGAATTGCGAATTTGACAATGTTACTGTGGCAGTGTGATTAATGATTTTATTCTTTCCTCTATCTGGGCATAAATAGACATATTTAAGAACAGCTGAAATAATAGCTACTCTTTAATACACCAGCCAGCCTGCATCAGTGGTGTTTCATTCCACACAGGAATTGTCATCTGAAATACAGACTATGTCCACAGTACATTGCTACATTTTGCATACAAATTTGGTTTTATGAACCTTTATCCAAATTGGAGCCTCAGGGATGCTGAATCAGCTCAGAAGGAGCAATGAAAAGGCCATGTGCATTACAACTGTGCTGACAGAGTATCATTTTGGCAATGTGAAAAAAATGTACTCGTTAGCCAAAAACCTACTGAATGCAACCAGAATGGATTCATCATTCTTTTGACAAGGATTCTGGAATTGGGTTTACTGCATATGCCAAGTAGCCTGAGCAGAGAAGTTGTCTAACAGCTTAAATGAGCTTGTATTTTGGAACAAAAACGCCTGGACTTCTCATAGCGCAAGTTATTTCTCAGGGACCAAATTCTAACGCTTCCCCAAGAACACTGCAGGACCAAATGAAATAATGGGCCAGATACAGTGTTGCACAGGAGGCACCTTTGATAGGAACTTTCTTTCCCCAAGGCCCTCATAGTGTCAGCAAAATGCAACACACTGTTGTTTCCAATCTGTTTTCTTAAAGTCTAATACTCTTCCTCAGTATTAATTACTTTGCTTTTCAGAGCTCCAGTCAAAATTACGACAACCCTTCACGCACAAAGCATTCTTCCACTAGCTCTAGGCATGCTTTTTAATTCCCAGGAAGACTTGCAGCGGGCATAGGGGTGCTAGGACTGGAGCCTCTCAGACTCACTAGGTGCTCTCATGCTCTCCGCTGGACACTTGCTCTCCACGCAGCTCCATGCCAGCAGTTGCCCACTCAGATAACAGTCTTCCCCTCCACACATCTCACTGCACAAACATCACCAACAACCTAGCAAACTCTAGCATGGTCTGTCAGGAAACCTTAAAGCTTTAAAAGCTTTATAAATATACGAACTGGTCATGAAAAAGACAGCTAAAATCTAAGTTTAACACTGGACATGAGAATTTGGTAGCACTGATGATGATACTGTACAACAATTGATCAATTTTACTCATTCTGATTGGTATTTCTGCAGAGATCAAGCAATTCCAAGCTGCACAAGAGGAGCTGGTAATGAGGAAGGGAAGGTCCCTCTGCTTCCCCCACTCCGCAGCTCTTCTGGAGGCTGTAGAGGGAGCTTGCACAGCCACTGCCTCTGCTCAGGAGGAGGACAGAGATATGGCAGAGAAGGGGCTTTTCGAAAGCACACTGCACTGCACACTGTGGCCAGCTGCAGACTGTGGGCACCCTGGCAGCACTTGAACCTGTGACTGCGCAGGACTGCCAGCAAGACAGCAGCGTGTTCCCACGGCTGGTGCCAGCCCTAACACATGTGGGTGAACCTTCTACCCCGTATGAATTGGATCGGTGTATTTCCTACCAACCTTTCACCTCCCCTCCCCTTTTAGTAATCACCCATTTCTTTGCAACACAAATGAATTTTAAAAAGTTTCTACAGTCCCTACGCTTTGTTTAAGACCAACCTGATCAGATCCTTCTTCTCCAAGTCACACACACTGTAAACATATGATTTCACTTCAATTTGCAAATAAAACATGTGCTTCTCTACAACCACCATAGTAGTCTCTTTCCTGTATAAATATACAGAAGCCTAGGGATCACAACATGCTGCTTATAAAAGCTCCAGGTGGAGCAGAGGGCATAGCTTCATTTATTATGATTAGGAGATACAGTGACTAAAGAGCAGTGTTTCAGGTCAAGATTCAGCCTTTGACAAAGAAATACATGCTGGAAACTTGTTTAGAAAGAGCAAGTGCACAGATTTCCCCCACCTCAGGTTCACAAAGAGAGAACTCACAATTAGGTGACCGTTTGCTTTTCTCCCTATGCATGTCACATCTGTGATCAACGACATTTGTGCCCACAGAACAAAATTTTCCAAAAGAAGGGGGAAAAGGGAAGGGGGGGTTAAGAAGCCACATCTAATCTTTCTCAAAAGGTGATACAGGCTGTACTTCTTTGCTGGTGTCAAAGTTCTCATTCATAATAATGTCAGTAAGTGACTAAATCAAGACATTTAATTCTGCAATCCCGTGTGCACTTCAGCTTGCCTTTTCTCTCTCACATTTAACAGAGGATTGACACACAGCAGTATCTGATCCCAAGTTTTTGTTCTTCTTTCACTGTAGACCAATAAAGCGATGATAGGACAGTGATCTACAGTGAGCTTAGAGGAGAAGACGGCAAAAAATAGCTCGGACCAGCACCAAGGTAGTGTGACAGCTTTAAAAACATCTGCTAGGGGAGAGGCCTTCTGCCCGCCTCAAGGCTTTTCTCACTGTGTTTCCATTTACACTGCCATGATCTCCGGCCTAGTGGGAGCAGCTCCTATATCATAACGCCATGTGAGGTAAGGAAATGTTTAACATAGCATGTGAACTCATTTAATTTGAAAAACAAAGATTTTTGAAAAATAAGCCTTAATTAAAAACATAAATACACTACTTATACTGGAACCAAATGCTCCCCTTCTCCTCTGCCTTTTTGATATTACATGTTCAGCATTCTGAAGCGCTGGTGCTTTTCACAGCTTGCAGCAAGATGGAGATGGCAGAAAAGATGTGATCAGCTGCCCTCTGAACACATTTCCTGGAGATGCAAGCAGAGGTTTGCCGTGGCGCTGCCTGTCCACACAGGGCTGTGCTGCAGCCCTGCGGGGCGCGGGCCCGGGAGTCGCAGCCAGGGCACGGGGAGGCACGCGGCTGGCGCACCAGGAAGGACGGGGTTGCGAGAGAACGGGAACAGGCCCCCAGAACGAGCACAACCGCACACTGCTGACACCAGAAGGAAATATCCAAGGTAAGAGTGCCATAGATTCAGCAAGATACAGCACGAGATGGGTATAGGTAGATGTCCCAGCTGACAACTCATCCAAAATATCTAACAGGATATGCCACATGTCTCTCACAATCTCATATGCAACCCCTCCAAAGTGCCCAACACTTTACCCTGAATATCTATCTACAATAAGGTTTATACTACTTCTAATATCACCATAATAATAATAATTATTAGTATTTTGCAGCAACATCATGAATGATGCCCATCATCACCGTCTTCTCTTGCTGGCTATCTTGGCTGAGTGCCTGGAGATTTTACCAGTGTTTGTATATGCATATACATACACATTTCAACACGAGCTATTTATACATGCACATAAAATCATGCTAGGCTTATAAAACCAAATGTTGTAGTGGGAAAAAGCACATAAACACTCTTACGTCTGAAACAGAAAACCAGTTCTTTAAGTGTTTGATGTCAAGCACAGAAACCTTCTGTTATGAATTATTATTAAACTGTAAACTCCTTCTCAGGAAAAGGAAAGGTTCCTGCAAGTACCAACGCAGCAGTAAGTTATTCCCCTTGCTTATACTCCTCCCTTCTGTACTTCTATCTTCTCCCTTCCATAACTAGAGGCAAAAAAGTGCCCTCCTTTCATCTCTGGCCTCCCATAGTGACCGTGGTCCAAACTTTTGTTGTTTCCAGGCAGGATTACTGTCATAGACAGACTCTGGAGCTGAATGTGAAAATGAGACCCAAATTCCAGGCAATGAACCATGTTGGCTGCCTGGCTTTTCCACGGTTTAGGCCGCAGCCAGCCTACCCAGCCTGTACTCAAATCCTTCCAGCTGTTCATAGTTTAAAGCTTTGGTTCCAATTTTCAAAACAATTAAGCATGAGATTTTGACTCCAAAGACAACTCCCTTTCACATCACTGTCACAAATACCCCTTCCTCTTGACTCAAAAAAAAGTTTTAGGAGAAATATATCCTGATTCTATAAAGCCAGAAAAAACATAAACTCATTCCTGAATTAAGAAATTTTAATCAATATATCTTTTTTTTGAGCTATCTTCTCCCCTTTTTTTCCCTGCCCCAAGACTACTACTTCCCCTGCTATTTAAGAAAATATTTACCCTGTGTGGGACATGGCAAGAGTCCTCTCCAGGATGCTTCAGTCCCAAAGGTATTCAGACTCAGACAGCAGACAGTTGACAAGACGAACATAGAATTTTACCCGCACATTAGTGACTCACTAACAGTGAGTGACATTAGTGAGTGCAGAAGCAGATCTTTGTGGCAAAGGTAGCAACATCAGAACTGGCTATTGTCAGTAATTTTGAATTGTCTTATTTCTTGCGCTACTTAGACCTTATACTTCATGCCAAATTTCTTTCCGACTCTGTGGTTCCATCCAGGAATAATTGGTATCAGCAGCCAGTCTTCATACAGAAATGAGAAGAACTAAAAGTAAGCTGTTTGGATGCACCATCAAAATCAGTTTATATGTGATTGATAAGAAGTATCTTGAGGATTTGCTCACAGCTTGGACAAAGACGCGGAAGGTGTCCCACACAAGCACAGACATCCATACAGTTTCATAACAAAACAACCAGGAAAGACTACTGCCAATAGCTAAGGGTTTTTGTTTGTGTTTTTAAACTCTGAATCCTCTTTGACATCCTGGCACCTATCTCAGCACTACATGCAATCTAAGTAACCTTTTAGATTTCCTGACTAGACAGGCAACTTGTATCACAGATGTAAGTTTGTAACACCCTAAACAGAAATACTCCAAAAAGTTCCACATGAAACAACTACACCCAGGACTGAGCAGCTATGCCTTCAAAACGGATTTCAGAAGGCCAAGGGACTCCGTCACGTCATTATCCTTTCCAGACAACAGATTACAGAATAGCAGGAGCAAATCTCCAACTCCTTTTTTTCCACAGATTGCTTGGATAAACAGTAAAAAGCAATTCTGTCTTTGGTTCCCTCCTACTAATGGATCCCTCCTTTTTCAAGTCTCACTAAGTCATTGGGTTACCAGAAAAGGAGTAATTTAAGCACCAACACCAGTTAGAAAAGTACCCCTGAGGTAAGGGACAGTAAGTGAATGGCACTGGTAATGGCAGCAATCAGGGACTTGGAAACGTTTGTTAATGCTACCCAGCAGCAAGTGAGATCACTTGGAACAAACGTGTTTCTGCCTGGGTTTGGGATCAGGAGCGCTGAGTGGCACAAAGTTATTTCGAGTGCTCCATAAATCTTGCACTCCAAACGTATTCCTCAGAGAGCTAATGCTGATCGAGGGATTTTCTGTGCTTCTCAAGTGGCTGGAAAAGCTCCCATATTTTGTGTGTAGCAACAAAACAAACCTAACTCGAGATTATCCTTCGAGCAGTCTCCCAAATTCATCCCAATACATCCACTGCTCTATGACAGGCACAAGAACCAGAGTCATTCCCAGGGGACAACTTCCACAGCTGTTACTGGAAGTGCTTTTCCTTATCCTTTTAGCCTTAGGCTACGTTTTGGGCCTTAGATTTCAAAAGCACATGCCACATTCCTCTAAGTTAGTTTTTCAAAGTTCTTTGCACTGAAAAATTAAGACTGTATATCTTTATCTATCTTCGTTTCCATCCAATTTTGCAATATACTCCGGAGAGCTTTGTTCCATAAGGGCCCCTTCTGACAATGCGCAATGACAACTATCTTTATCAACTCTCTTCCTCAAATAGCCTGCAAACCACATTCAGATGCAACATCAAACTGTATGAAGACCTGATACAACCAAGATCACAGAGGCCCTTCAACAGGTGGTGCCACATATTTCCTTTGCAGAGATGGAGTTGCCTTACTGTGCTCTCCCACCATCCTCTTTCCTGGTGAAACTGTAAAGGACTTTTTCTCACAATAAGATGCTCTTTACAGATATTTGCCAGAGGAAGTTTAGGGAGACAAGCAGGCCAGAACTTTGTAAACCTTGCCAAACATACTCCCATATAGTTCTTTCTTCAGAAGTGCCCTGTAAAATGGTCACTAGTTCAAGCTGATTATCTTTCTCCTTTATCAGCCTGGTGGTTCATACCAATCATGACATTGGCTAAGGATAACAATCCTACAGCCACCTTCCAGCCTGGCTGCAACGCTGCTATCTGAAGGCTACCTTCTGTTTCCCCATGGTGCAGCGAAGAAGGCCTGGCCAGCCTGTGGAGGTATTTGTAACACATTGCTAGTTCCACTCAAAAGCTGGAGATGGCTTCTGAATCCCTGCCCCAGGCACATCCTGTGAGTGGGGGGACTAGCCCAGTGGCTGCTCTGAAAGGAGAGCTCACCGAGCGCCTTTTCTGCCTGCTAGCACAGGCTGACCCTTCCCTGCCCGTTCCCATCAATTTTTTCAATATACTCCAAAGAGCTTTGTTCCATAAGGGCGCCTTCTGACAATGTGCAATGACAACCTGCAGGACAACTCAATAACACAGCACAAGAATGTGCCCAACTTACTGCAGCGACAATCAGACAGGAAGCAGCAAGACACATATTGCATTGTAATTCATTAGTACTTCTGTGTCTGCCAGTTTTTCACGGGCTAGGAAAGATCAATTAATCAAAGTTATTTTGCTCTGAACACAATTTACACTGCTTTAAGGACACTAGGCACCTTGTACGGTCTGTATTAGCATGACTGCATTTCTGTCAGTGAAATAAGACGCCACCACTTCATAGCCTTGGTCTCATAGGCAGACCTCATGCACAATGAACTAGTTGTGTGAGAATGGCTTTATGCCACTCACCTGACTTACAATATTATAGTCTTAACTCATTTTACTCACATTTTCTACAAAAACAGTTAGAGTCTCTCCTCTTTTCCTCTCCCCAAATATGCCAGGTTATGATCCTGAATATAGGGAAAGCATTATGCAAGTGGAGGGCATTTCAGCCAATTTGCTGAGGAAAAGAAAAGAAAACAAAACAAAACCAAAAAAAAAGCTCTAATAAAGCAGCTTTCTACATGTTGTGCAGGAAAGATATGTTAAAAAAAAAAAAAAAAAAAAAAAAACACTACACTGATGCCTATAGTAGGAAGGAAAGAAAAACTAGCCCTACTGGGAAAATACTAGGAAAATGCATCATAAATCTTTCTACATCATCCACATACCATACTTTTTATCATTAGCTCTTACATAATTCAGCAAAAATATTTGCAGAAATACTGTCAAGACTTAAATAAGACTCAGAGCAACCTTTATTCATACACATTTATCGCCCTTCCCCTATGATTACCTTAGTGATTTCTTCTGTCACTTCTGTTATTTTCCACACAGTACTTGCACATTCTGTAATCCCATGTGTTGTATACTACAGACCGCTCCCTGACCAAAATGAAGATTTTAGAGAGCCAATAATGTAAGCAACTATTCGGTTACTGGTCACAGAATCACTGTTTGTTATCCAGAGCTGTCAGTGTTGCCTTTACGTATTTGCAAGGAACTAATTCTTTTTGTTTTGAATGCAAATTCTCAATAGACTATGCTAAAATATGATAAGCTTGCATAATCACATCACAAAGGTTAGGAAGACTTAAAAAATATGAGTGATCGCAAACTTTCCAAGCTCTAGTTTCTGTAAGAAGCTAGATCTTGATCAAATTAACTGTCTGTGTAAAATGGCCATCTCAGACCAACACCCCCTACAGACCCTCCTTAGATTCTGTTATCTTACTACTAGGATCTGATGGCAACTGTAGTTTCTTTATAACATATCCCATTTCTCCTCAATCAGCTACTCTTCCAGCTGGACTTTGTTATCTTTGATTAACTGTGGCAAGGCAATTTCTATAATGCCTCTCATGGACACCAGAGATGTGGTATATCACAGAAGATACAGCCTATGAACTTTATGTAGTAGGATGCAGCAGAGCAAGAAAAGAGGAAATGGGAAGAAGAAACCAAGGACACGGTTATTCTTCCATGCAATTGCCTCTCTCCCGTCTGAAAGTCAGACACAACAGGCTCAGGGCATTGAGCGTTGATAAAGAAATGGCTTTAAGCGTTGAAAACCTCATTGCTCTCAAAACAGTGTTTAAAGACAAATCGGCAGACGAGAGATTCAAATAATTCATGTCAATGAATTTACCTCTGGAAAACAAACTGGTAGTTCCTTGCCTGCTAGGGCTTGGGCTTGGATACTAAACAGATAGTGACCTGTTACAGAACTGGACTAAATAAACAGGAGGGAGCTGAAAATTCTGCTGCTATCCAGATGCCCTACAAGCCTCCTGCAGCACTCAAGGTTAGGGGCAGGCCAGTCTGAAGTGTGGCTAGACAATCAGAATCCCACCTCCGGCCTTTGGGGCTCAAAGGTCTCTACAACAAAAAATACCAAAATCAGAAATGTTTGCTAACCCCTGATTTTTGAGTGAATTTAAATGAATGCCTAATGAATGCCTAAATGAAACCACATAGGTGTCTGAAGCTATCAAAGACTGGCAGTGAGACCCCATTTGAAAGAGGAGAAGAGCTCCCTGAGACGCTCTGAGCTGCGGAAATCCCTGCCTGGACACAACATGATCTCCTTCTGAGATCCCTAGTGATCACATGGATTCCAGGGACTCACCTCCTCTCCTGTCTTCTGGCTCACGCAAAGGAACCAAACCAGGTCAAAGAAACTGCTGCAAACTTCTGCAAGACCTTCTGTCTGAGGTGAGGTGTAGCCCTCCTGCTTTCCTTATGCTGGAAAGTCTGGACATGAGTGCGCTACCTGGTAGCGAGGAACACTAAGTACTGCTGTTGTCAATCCTGGCTGAATGAGAACAAAACCTGCTTACCACTGCAGGCACGCACAAGTTTAGAATACCAAGTGTGTTGAGCTGTAAAGTCCAACTAAAGGGAAGCCATAAAGATATACACGCATATATATATATATATATATATATATATGAATAAAAACTTCAATAAACAGGAACCAGGACATCCCATACTATACTTGTATAGGATAAAAAACCCAACACGTATACTCAAAAGGATGAGATTTTTCAAACCCTTTATTATTTTCATATTACTCATGCAAAGCCTGGAGCATTCTACCCTTCCAAGAGCAGATCACAACATACAGATACTCTTGTTTATATTCCCTCTGATGCTGTAAGAAAGTTGTTTTGTTATCTGTCAATACATACATGGAGAGCCTTCCAACTCAAAGGTTCAGGACACATATCACGGACAAGTTTTAAGGGCCAAACTTTGTTTAAAAACCCCCCTCTACTCTCACACACTTCCTGGCAATATCACTACTAATCCATATCAAATCCATATCATACAATTAACGTGAATATAAACATTTATAGTCAAAAGTAAGAAAACACATTCTTATTTCTTATTCTGTTCTGGATGGAACACAGCTGACAGCTCTTCTTATAAAAAAATCTGTGAATAAAATCCATGATATTGACAGAGATTTCTTTTTCAGTGGCTTGCCTGTAATTTTTAATGCCTAAATTTTTAATAATCTATTTAGTTACTAAAATATCCAGCAACATTACTGGATCACTATAACTGATTAATATCTCCAGAAATCAAATTTAGACAGTTTGGACTGCGGTTCTTTGTTCCCGCATAATTACAAGAAAAATCCCTACTGTATGTACTGGGGTTGGAGACACGAGGAGTTCCTCCCTCTGGGTGGACATGAGACATGTAAACTAACATTCCCTTTAAAGGACTGTAGGTAACTGATCGGACAACTGGTAAAACACTAATGGCAATGTTATCTTAGTTGTACTTCTCAAGGTCTACTAAGTCCTTGGCTTCACCTTAAAATAATACTGCGATTATGCTCATTTCACTGAGGCCATAATTTTACTTTTTTTTTTTTTTTTTTTTTTAAGAAATAAAACCTGAGGAGATCACTTACATGTCTTTATGTGGTATCGCAAAGAAGAAAGGAAGGTGTGAATGTGGAGAGAAAGGAAAAAATAAAGAGACCCAAGCCTGCAGTCTGATGCTCACAATTCACTGGCACGAAGTAGCAACACCACAGCTATTGCTTTGATCTACCTCCCCAGTTATTCTTTTTCCCTCTGACATTTCATTGGTATTTAGATGAGATTAAAATATATCCTAATTCCTATAAATAGAAAAGTTGGTTCAAGTACTAATTAAAAACAAGTCTGGCATTTGGAAACTCTTATCAACAAAAAAATAAAAAGGTGCAATAAATAGCAACATTTGAAATGTTACTCATTTTTCTGAGAAAAGAGCTAGACTTCTGCCCTATGCATCTTGCTATTAGTATTTGGATTTCTAAGTGTTTATAACCATCTGCCTAGTAAATAGGGTAACAAAACAGAATTTGCTGTCCTTCAATTTTAATTACTGACATAAAATTACAATTGTAACAGGGTAAGTCATGCAAACTGACCTTTCAAACATTTCACCATAGTTTTTAATTAAAAAGAAGTAAACTTGTTAAGTTTACTATGATCCTTCATTGTACATTAGTTTGATTATATGTTCCTTAGTAACTAGCCCCATTTATTTATAAACCTATATGTCCTTTATTTCCACAACTGGCTTCATCTTCTCATCTCCCTTCTTGGAACACTATCCACATAAAGCAAACTCTTACTCATTGCAAAGGTACCTGCAGTTGTTCCGTTCTGCTGCGTTAGTTATCCTAATTCTCCCTGCTTTAGAAATCCATTGGACTCTACCAGTTAGCTAGCACTGTGTGTGGTAGTAAGGATTTACTACTGGTTTGGCCTCTTAAGCTCTTTGGAGCAGGGATGCTAGTCTCATAAACATGTGTGATGGGAAAGGCATGTTTACAGTACCATATAAAACTGTGCTTTCTTAAGTGACTGTTAACATCCTTGGCACTTACTAGCTGCAATTGTAAAGAACTAATTCCTCCTTGAAACTCATGTCCAAAACCAGAGCATATTGTAGTCTCTCTGGAAGAGAAACTTTCCTAAAACTGAATAAGACTTTGCAGAAACAATATGGGCTAACTATGTATAAGAAGAATTTTAGACCATAACAGACACATGGTTGCTTTTGATCATGATACATATATCTAAAATAAATTAAGTTCTAGATATACAGTCAGTGTTACATGGTAAGAATTCTAACATGAATGAACATGCTACTAAGGTACATGCAAAATTATGTAGAAAATCTTCGCTGCATTGTCTCCTATTACTGTAGGATACAAACACATTTGGACTTGCACAACACACACACACACAGAAAGGGAGAAAGCACGATACTGAATAACTACAGCATTTTTAAGAAAATAGATGTGGTTTTAATTTTAGAAAAGGAAAAGGGATTTGAATGAGTTTGGATCCTAGTGAAATGCTATCATTCCTAGTCAATAACACAATTATTCTTTTCATGGTGATTTTTTTAGTGATTTACCTCTGCGTCCTGTTCACGGAGCTTATATGTTTTCTCTAAGCATTGCAGTGTTCTAGGGCCCAACGTTTTCTCTTCCAAAAGAGACTCCAGAAGTAAAACCAGCTGGTCCGGGAGAAGCTATGAAGGAAATAAAAGCCTTGTGAGAATAAAGCTGTGCATACAGAGCAATTAAATGGAAACAAAGCAAAGAGGACAAGACTGTGATAACCTGTGTGATTTCAGCATATGCTTGAACTATGATGAGAATTTCTAGTCGATTTCTGAAAACCTTGGTGTTTATGTCTCTGTATTCTGAAAGATTCTGCTCGGGGGTAATTAAGACTCAATTTCCATGGCTTCCATTACTATATTTAGATGGAATCAAAACCATTTTTATCTTATTGAAACAGCTTATTCAGCTAAGATCTTTATGGAATACATATGCTAAGTAATTGCATTTTTGAATTTGGGTTTGGAAGGGATAAAATACAAGAATAAGTTATAGCTCATTATTTCAGGAATCCACCAGACATATAAATGTGTAATTGTCAGAGTGGCATTTTTATTTTATATGAGCAATTAACTGGTATTCCTGCAGTAAACGAAGAAGTACAACACAACGAAATGACACGCAAAACAAAGATTGTAACAACATGTCTTAAGGGATAACCTGAGGCACTCTTCTTGTGAAAAAAATCTAGAGCCGTTCAACACTACAGAGAAAAGAAGGCACGGATATTACATTTGTGGCACAGACAGTATGTATATATATGAATATATTTAATAGTTAGTTGCTGTGACTCAAAAACCTAACATTTTCAAGTTGAATCTAATGTGGCCTGAAAACAAAATGCATAACTCTGATGTAGCAAGTGCTTAAGTGCTCTGTTTAATAGGCTTATTAATGAACAAATAAATAATTCAAACAGATCTCAAAAAGAAATTGCATCAGCTGTCAGGAAACAAGCACTGGAAATTCAGCGTTCAGAAAGACCAGTGAGGAGTTTGTTAAATGTCCCAAAGCTACCCCTACTATTCACCATTGTGAGCGCCAAAAGAAAAAAGCGGGGCGCAGGGAAGGTCAGAGAGACAGGGTGTGCATTTAAACTTTTGCATGCAAAAATATACCAGAATCTTTCACTTTTAATGCTCTCCAAGAAGATCAATGAAAGAAAAATAGACAAACAAACAAAGCCGTATCTTGTTACTTTAGCACAACTTCCGATTTTTATGACGTTTGGGGACACCCTCACTGCTGCCTCACGGCCCATGACCCTCCCTGCACGGTTGAAGTGTGCTGATGGGCTCCGGCACGGAGCTGTGCCACGAAGCAGGCCTCCTTCCCGCCAGCACAGAGCTGGGGCACCGGGCAGGCCTCCCTCCGCGACCCGCGCAGGCCCGGACACTGCAGCTGCGGTGCCTCCCAGCCCGCACCCTACGCCTCCAACAGCAAGCCGGGGAAGACATCAAGGATTTGCTGTTATGTCTTAAAACTGTAAAGACTTTGCAGATAACTAAACATTCTTCCCTCTTCATCTGACATAACTTAGTGCTAGTATCTAAATCATAAAAAAAGAAGGGAAATACCTCTCTATAATAGGATCTTAATGATTTGCTTTCCTCACAACACAATCTTTTACTACTAAAGTCATGTTGTTTAGCACTGAAGTCTACCTTACTAGCTCTAACTGGAACATTTGCTGAGTGCTACCCTAGCCTGCCAACAAAATGGAGTTGTTAAAAATAGTTAGACATTTAGAAATATTTAGTATTTTAATTTTAGGACAACTACTAAAATGCCAACTTGAATATTTATTGCACCATCCAAGAACAGCTGCTTGGATTGGGGAGAGGAATATTTTAAAAAAACAGGACAGGGAAGGTTTCTGGGAAATGGCTCTGCTTGGAAACTGAATTCATTTGGAATGCTAATAAAATTTCAAATGTTGCACAACACTACACACAAAAAGGTAACTTCTTATTTAGAAAGCTTTCACTGCTAACTACAAAGACAGCAGAACTTATTTAATCTGTAGAAACTGATGAAATGCATGTACATATGCTTGAAAACATATATGCTTCCTATGTATATATACTAGAGAAAGTACAGTATAACTTAGAGTTGTTATTTCATAATATGTTGTCAGTATAGTTGTTGTATGTGTTCAGCCACAGAAAGTTATTGTTTAAGATAATACTAGAATTTAGAACCTAACTGAAGCCAAAAAAAGCAAAGAAGCAAAGCTGCAGCCATGTCCTTAATTTACCTCTGCCTAGTACTGCCTTATGGGTGAGGAGTTTTCGGGATTATAGTTTAAACTCTGTCAGTTTACATATGAGACTGCAAAGAAAAAAAAAATTGAGACCATGGCTTCTGTTATTTTCCCATGTTCTAGGTACATATTAGTTTCCAGCTCCTGGTTTCATTAAAGGGCAAGAACTATTGGACATGAGAGGAGAGCAAGGGTGCACCAGTACAAGAAATGCTGGCACACCTGTAGCCAAAGTGGCACTAGTGGGCGCAGCTACAACATTTTGTTCTTTCGTTTAATTCCAACAAAAAATACAGAGAGGACCATACTTTATTTCATTCCCTTCCCTCCCTGTAGATAAAACTCTGCCAAAGAGAAAAAACATATTCTGAGCAAAGACACAGAAAGTTCAGGAGAATTTTCAAGACACTGACTACTAAAAAATCCTTTAAATTTTAAAATTCTCATGCCCTCTTTTTTTCCCCAAAGGCAGCAATGTCAATAATACTATCCCTAAAGCAATTTATTAAAGATTCCTTATAACTTCATAAAATTGCACTAGAAGTTTTATTCAACTAAACATACCTTATTACTTTTTGCTTCCTGGTCACTGCCTTTTTTTGTTCCAGCTACCCGTTATCTCTCCTTTTCCACACTGAGAACTGTTTGCGGTACATACTGTCATTTTTCCATTTCTTTGTCTTGTGCTTAGTGCAAAGGACTCCTTGCTTCTAGGTTCTACCAAAAGATAAATGCTGAGGAAAATAAAAATAAATTTGTTTTCAAGTACTTTGGAAAGATCTTCCTTTATGAAAATTCAAATTCTGCAAACGTGTCTTGAACATCTATCTTACAGGAAAAATACACAACGTAGCTGTGCAAAATATTGCAGGATAAAAATCACTGTGACAATGTGTATCTCCATGCTGAAAACATGTTCCAAAAACAACTGTAACACTACAAACACAAAATTTCTATCTTCTTGTCAAAAACATACATATAATTATATAGAAATAAATTCTGAACTCCTGCTGCACAGAATTCACAGGGTTCCCCCTCCTCCAGTTGTGAGTACTGACATTATATGACGATAATAAATTAATATTTTGATCAGGCACATTGTTTTTTTTTTTTTTTTTTATCTTGTCCCATAAAACCAAGTAACATATCCCCACTATAATGCTGTATCTCAGTTTATATACTTTGTCTTGCCCTTAATACTGCACAACCTCTCTTGCAACTATTCAGTTGAAAAAGTAGAGTTTTTCCACTCTATATACAAAAGTAGTTTTTCCCCTAAATAGTAATTTCCCCAGTACTTCTTAAGTGTGAACCAATATAGTGGTTTTAAAGTTGAATGAGCAGGTTGCTGTCTCTGATACAAACTTTAAAAGACATGGAGTATCAAGATAATTCTGTATTTGAAAAACGCAAGATGAAAAAACAAAAATAGGTAATTAAATCAAAAATATAACAGAGCATGTTATCAAAGTAACATCAAGGTGAAATTCAATATATACTAAACATCTGGGAAGTTGGGAAAAAAAACTTTGTATTTTATTCATATGAATATACAAAACACTTAGAGACTTATACCACAGTAAAAGAGCATTTCAAACTGCGAACAGTTTTGAAAGGGTTTCTGCAAATAATCTTGGAACAAAAGTACGGATTTTCTGAATCCTAGTCCTAACCCGTAAAAAGCACAGAAAAAACAAACTTTGCCTCTTAAAAGATCTGGTATTGCAGCTAGAGAGGTCACCAAACTCACATCCCAGAAGACCACCCACACGAAGGAGAGTGTTTATCAATACCTGCATTAACAAAAGGAATAAATGCCAGATTCATCCTTTATACTAGAAAAATGCCACTGAAACATTTGACTACTGACCTTTCACAGCCATGAAATATGACACAGATATACGTACTTGAGCATCCTGAGCACCAGTGCTCACACTGCACCCCTAGGCGAGGACACAAATCACTAAAGCAGTACAGCTGGTATGCTGAATATCCCATTTGCTCCAGTCTGCACTTGAATGAAGTCATTGAAAGCCTCCTCAGAGGGGAAATGTGCCTCAGACTAATGCAGCAACCGATTGACAGTGGCGTGATTTCTATTATTACTCCATTATCACGCTGGGATCTGTGCCTAAATGAGCATGCTTCCTCCCTGATGCCATTTCCTTTTATCCTGGCTCTAGTCTAAAAGCAGATCAATGGGAGTAATATATATGATGTCACTTCAATTTACAGCTACTGCCTCCCTCTCTCACATGCACGGATAGATCAATTCTTCCCAAAAATGGTTAAGAAATGCATGGGGAGACTCTTCTCCCAGAAAAGAGCTCTCTGCTATATTTGTCTGTGTAGCTAAAGCAAGGAACTGTTTACACTGAGCAAAAACAGGGGGGAAAGGAAAAAAAAATCACTACTGTGTACTGGAAAATGCTGGCTGAAATACAACACAAACAAGACCCAAAACAGAATTAAAGCATCCAAGCTGCCAAGACACAATAGATTTCAGCATTATATCTCTGGGATAAGGCAGTCATGTTCTCCCACTCACACTCTCTCCCTTGTCCCACTCCTCTCCCCGAAAAAAAAAAAAAAAAAAAAAAAAAAAAAAAAAAAAAAAAAAAAAAAAACAACCCTGAAACAAAATGTCTTTTCATTTACAGTTTTATGAGATTTTCCAAAAGACAAACCAAAATTCCTTCCCACTCCTATCATCGGAAAAACCCACCCCAGATTTCAACAGTGAATGGTTCCCCTGAATCGTTCCCTTCAGAGGATGTTTCCTCTTTAATTACAGATAAGAAAGGGCTGCTACCATCCCAGCAGACAGGATTTTTAGGGCCAGGCCATCTCTGCGCCTCTATTTCGATCCAACCAAACAAATCTCCAAACAAATCCTGTCTCATAAACTCCTTGGATAGACAATATGCCTGGAAGGCTGTTTTCTGCAGGCTGTAACTAGGCAGAAAACCTTTGTATAAGATTTCTTACAAAATGCAGAAAACTGTTAGGGCAAAAATTCAAGGAAACTCTATTTATAAAACATTTTTAGAAGGACTTGGTCACTGTTTTCCTCAGATAGTATTCTTAGATGCTGTTTTCATCTGTGCTGTCACTTCTGTTAAATGAAAATGGGGCTTTTATTATTTATTTTTTAATTTTTTTCCTCCTCCTTCAGGGACTAAAATTTACTCCTGTCAAGAAACATAGGAATTCAATAAAAATGCCCACACAAAAAGCCGTTAACTAGCATAATGTAATACACTGTACTTAAAGAGATTCTAACGCTGAGAGAACTAGTCCATAATTTGATTAATACACAGAAAAAAAAAGTAATCTGCAGCTGACATGAAAATGCTTTGAACTGGCCTGTAGAATAAAATCTGTCTATTCCCGTGGCCGACAAAATTTTGAAAGTTTGCACTGAAGCAGCCTGTACTGTTTCACTTCAGGTCAGTCTGTCTATGACTTTCTTCTTGATGAATAATCAATTCCCCTTAGAGCATTTATGAAAGTTAACTAGATCTCACTAGATTAAAAAGCAAAATAAATATCCGTGTCAGTTGAGTATTCTTTTTTAGCTATAAATTGCAGTTCCATCAAATGTGCTCCCAGTCATGTGCAAGTTTTTCACTCACTTTTTAGAGTACTCTTACTGTGTTTGGCAAAACATTTTCCAGTATTTTATAATTGTTTTTTATATTTAAACAGGAGTTGTACTGAGTTTTTAATCACAGGAATTAAATTCCTACAAATTTTGCTTTCTTTCAAAAGTCCTTCTTCAGAAGTAAGGATCATGAAAAGTTTATCAACATATGATTTGTGATATATTTAAAAAGACTCTTTCTGAGGCATTTAGGAGGTCATATACACTTGTTTAATACCAGGAGGACATAGAACTGATATATAGCAACTTATTTAATATAAAAAGAGCACTTGTGTATAGTTCCCATATTTTCCCATTTTGAATATCAAAATAAAGGATTTTTTATTTTTGGAAATAGACAATCTATGACACAATGCATTTTAATGTGATTATCTATTTAAACATGGAGCTTTGATTTCTTACTATTTTGTGTATATGAAAATATTACAGGACAAAGGACACATGTCCCAAAGAACAGCACAAAACTGTGTTTACAGCCAAGTATAAAATTTGATTTTCAAAAATAACAAAATAACAAAAATAACAGTTATCAACCAACAGATATGTCATTATGCAACCAATAAATGTTATCTTACACGACAGAGCTACAATTTTTGAAAGGAGTAGGGGGAAAGAAATTTTTAAAGGATGGGAAAATAAAAACAATAACAAAAAAAACAGCAGTACCAGCATTTTTAAAACAGGAGTTGCTGGTGTAAAAGTACTATGCAAAATATGCTGTCTTCTTTGAAAACCTGAAGCATTCTTCTGCAAATCTGTTCTAAAGTAGCATTGACTTTTTTTCAAATAAGATTTGCATACCCAATGCTGTACTTCCGTAAGTGTTACAGACACCCAATTCACCCAATTTTGACTCAAACAATTCACTGAGTAGATCTCATTTTACTACCCTCCATTAAATTGTTTGCTACTTATTCATTAACTTTTTATACAATCTTTATAGAGCAGCATTTAGGCAAAGCAGACAAGAAAACTAATGGTATATGTTATGACACAAGATAAGAATGCAAGGATTTTATTTCATCCATATTTTTAGATTGTTAATATAGGAATCAGCTGCATAAATAAATATTTAAGATGTTTCAAGTTCTGTGTCCAATATTCTATCTACACATTACCGGTAGTTTTTTAAAAAAAGAACAGCAATTGCTACCAGTCTATAAACAGATTTGATTTTTTTAAGCTATACTACAAAATATTTTCCCATAATTTATTTAATAGAGAGAAGATCCACTTATGAAGAAACTCAACATCTAATATAAATGCATTGAAATGTCCAAAATGATCAAACCTTTATGATCTAACATAATGCTGAGCCAGCAAAATGAAAACCAGGTGGCTCCTACTGCAGGTTCAGTCAGGTTATACGTTGCTTTCCCTCAACTCCTGTTTTCTCAAATAAATGTTTCACCGTAACTTTATCCTTGAGCATAATAACTCCTGTTAAGCAGAACAGACTACACATTGTATATTCTATGTAGATGAATGCTTTCAGTAAAAGTTCCTCGTAGGTTCAGATAAACAGACCATGACAAAAGAAAAGCCATCATGAGAAGTCCGATTCCCCATTTGAAACCATCTCAAATGCATGCACACAGACTGGACAGCTATGAGAGAAACTGGAGTTGAAGCTGGTAGCAGTAAGCTTCCCCTTCACTTGATCTACAGAGTCCCCAGTGTCACCAAAGGCTGGAGAGGAGGCCAGAATGCCCTCACCACAGCTTGTGCTCTCACATCATGAAAATGTACCTGGCACAAAGATCCTCTTTCTCCTCAAGAGCAAACCCAGCACACGCAGTTCAGGTTCAGCAAACTGCTCATCTAACAAAGTAAAACAAAGCCTAAAAGGAGTTTGGATTTGTTTTCCAGACTCTCAGATGACTGCAGATGAAGGGTTTCATACAGAAGCTCAACAATGCTTTGTCAGCACTTGATGGGAGGACTTCAACGTACACATTGTAACAGATGTAAAATTGGAGAATTTTTCTCCAAATTTGTTAACACAAAACGCTCTAGATCACAGATCACAACAGCTTAAGCCAGCTCACCTTGGCTGATTGTCATCCAGGTCACCAGCAACATATAGGCCAGTGATCACTCTCTAACTCATAACAAAAAGTTATGGGC
The DNA here is from genome assembly GCF_059628265.1 of Tinamus guttatus. NCBI lineage: Eukaryota > Metazoa > Chordata > Aves > Tinamiformes > Tinamidae > Tinamus > Tinamus guttatus. The sequence goes on along the minus strand of NW_028288770.1, from coordinate 121,590 downwards.
TACAGTAAGACCAAGAACGGTCAGTTTGCAAACTGTGCATTGAGTAGATAAAGAACTATTATCACTATATGCTAGTCTCAGCCATCAGAGAGAATACCTGATTGCTAAAGAAAATGCTGCTTTTTCTAGGCTTCACTGAAGTTTTAAATTACTGTCCAAGAAGCCTCATCACCTGTCACTGGAAATGCTAAATCTCTAGAGACTACTTTGTGTAGTTAAGCTACCTCTTCAATCCAAAATTCTTGCAACAGAACTGAGCAAGACTGAGGCTGAATAAACGCCTTCTTTTTTTCCTTGGAGAAAATGGCATGTATATGGGAATCCAGTCAACTCCCAGAGTTCACCTAGGATCATGATCAAAGATGACGAAAATTAAATTCTTGGACTTTCTTATTGGGTCATGATGTTTTGTGAGACCCAAGACTTGTTAATCTGAACGTTTTTTGTCCTGATGAGTTAAAGTCAAGTACAAAGGTACTATATCTGCCCAAACAGCCACTATCATTTGAAAAAAAAAAAAAAGGACTTTAACTATTCAGCAGCTGGTACTGCTGAAAAATATCATACTAATTCTACTTCAGTTGTAACTATATATTAAGATCTAACTGCTTCACTAGGGAGGCCTAACTGCAGCTGATCACAAAGCACTAGAATATCACAAGCCATTACTGCAGGAAAGGGCCAAAGCATAGATGGGAACTTGTGTTTTTACTCCTTGATCATTTACTTCCAGAATCCACAAGAATCAATTCTCTTTTCTATCCTTTTTGATTTCGGAACAATTGATGAAAGGTAGTTTCACATATAATTATAGCAGCTGCCTTAAAATTTGTACATCAAATATATTTCCTGAAATGAAATCTAGTTCTGCTGTGTACTGCGTTAACACTCTCTCATAAGAGTTTTCCATCTTTTTTTTTTTTACCTCCTAGCTTTTTTTTCATTTGTTAGGCAGCTGAATGAACTCAACTTTTAGAAACACACACATACCTCCAGCAGCCTTAATAAGAGCAAATCTTACAACTGATGTCACCAGAACAGATCAGACCTAAGCCTATGATTATGTAGGAGATGCTGAGGACTTAGAAGAGCAGCATGCAGAGTTTGTAGTCATTAAACTCTCCTTGACCAAAGATACAGAGATGCCAATCTACCACCAGAAATATATATATATATTTTAAACTTACCTCTTAAAACATACCTCACTAAAATTCTCCAGTTGTCTGGAGATTACTTCTGTCACAGCTGAAAGTGATCCAGCTCTAGGACTCCCATTTCATCTCAGCCCGAATACCTCCATATCTCCAAATGAAGTCTTCGGGATTTAAAATAATAGCTTGTACTGAGTGTTGCACACTGAGTCTGTCACACTGGTCTTCCTGTTCCTACCTCCTCAGATCCCCTTCAACACCGTGCAATTGACACAGTACACCACAGCCAGCACCCATGATGCTGAGAAGACTACCTACGACTTCCAAGGATCACAGGTTATAGGTGGGCTCTTCCTCGCTTCCACAATTCTTCACTCAAAATATCTGGGCTTCTTGAAAGAGAGACGAAACTTGTTTGTGAGCTGATCCCAAACTGCAGTACAGCAAGGGCCACAAGCACCACAATCTTCCATTTTGTAGTGAGTTTTTTAGTTTTGCTGCCTTTTTTTAGTTTTGCTGCCTCTCGCACACAGCAATACACAAAAATGTAGTCCTTTCTCCTTCCCAAGAAACCCTTTATGAAACAAAACACTCAGCTGCACACATCCCTCTCAGGGGGAGAAGATGAGACAATAAACAACACATGACAGATGTTAGTTACATTGCCTAATGCACTTGTGGAAGCTAATCAGATCCTATGGCGATGAGTGTGGTATGGAACAGAATAAGCGTATCCATTACTTTTTATTCCAGATTTAAAAAACATGGGAAGGATTTTATTTAAAACTGTTGCAGAAGACAATTACCACTGCAAAAAACACCAAGCCTTTAAAAGATCTGAGGACAAGTGGATGAGTGCTGCATGGTATCCTTATTATGTCCAGTGCTATTTAAAAAGATACCACAGTTATTAGCAAGGATCTATCTGCCAGATTCTCCATTTCAAAGTCCTATATAACTCTCATATTAAAACTAATCATAAAAATAAATCCAAGCAGAAACTTGCTAAACATGAACTCTTACAAAACGAAATTCGACAAGTATTTTTATCTTGCAGGACTGCAAGAAACTGAGGGGTTTGGGATAGGATTTGCATATACTTATCTTGCAGAAACAGACTTTTAAAAAAGAAAACACTAGAAGTTTGTTGAAGTACTAATGTTTTCACAAGTCATTACCATCTTTTACCGTGTGGTAAGAGATACGCTACAAAGATCTAAATTCTGCTCATGTTTCTAAGAGATGAATTTCTGCAGTGTCAAGAAAAGTATATGATTTATTAAAAGAGAGCAGAAGTTATTTTATCATGTGTACTGACCAGCTTTTCCACGTATAGGTACAACATTAATAACTGCTTTTAGATCTAGATAATGGATTTGTTTCTTGACTCATAACTACACCTTAATGTAGGGATAACTCTATTCAATTTACCAGAATTACATCAGAACATTAGCCTCTACAGAGCTCTCATGAAAAAAAAATAGAAATGTGTGCTGGTTTATAACAATGCAAGTGTCAAAAATAACTTAACTTGGAAACCTAGAAAAGAAAAAATATTTTACGATGAATTAAGCAACTGCTAAATAGATTTATAAGAATGAACAAAACATATGACATCTAAGGTGATCATTCCATTATAAATGCATTCCAGAGCTGAGGTAAAAATAGAAGCTGAAAATACATTGATTCGTTTATAAAATATGTGTAGGTATTAATCACTGAAAAGCAGTTATCCAAATCCTTCTTTTCTATAACACTTTGCAGGAAAATTTATATAGACACACACAGATAAATGTGTACTTACATACACATGTATGTATAAATACATCATGTATGTATGTGTTTTAACTGGTAAGGAGAATTCAATAAACTGTTTGAGTCATCTTAATTTCGTAACTCCCACCTCTCCACAGTAGGTTCATGCGTCACATTCTGGTGCACTTGTATCATTTAACTTTTTGCAAATTTATATGAAATGCAGGTCCTTGCAACTTTGTTTCCACACCCGGGCATGAACACAAAAGTTCTTTCTGAAATGGGCTCTGAGTCCTCTGTTTTTAAACAGACTGAGCATTTTCCCTGCTGAACATCTTCCCTGACATTTTCCATCAGTCAACCATTACATCCTTTTTTCTTTTCTTTTCTTTTTTTATAATCGTGAATGAATTTTATGCAAAGCTTTACAAATAACTGGGAAAGGAAAAGGCAAAACAGTTGTTGCAAACAAACCCAAACCAGAAGTCTCCTTCTGAAACTGTTATTTTCATTCTATAAATGCACAGAGAAATAATTTGATCTGCTGCTGTTCATTTCCACACTATTTTCCCACTTTGCAAAATGATCTCATATGAGTGCCCCATATTCCTCCCGTGACCTGTGTGCTTTTAAATTCCATCCCAGGCATTTTCTGTTCTGGCTTCACTCAGAAAATTTTATGTGAACCTAGGCAAACCACCACTGGCCACAGCCCCACTTCCTCATAAGCAGGCATGAAGCAAATCAACACAGTCAATGGCTGGGGAGCCTATTAACCTCCACAAAAAACAAACAAAAAAAACAAAGCATATTTTGTTATTAATTTAATTGTAAGGTGTTTGCTAGTCATCTTTTTTTCCTTCAAAAAAAAGGAGGAAGAAGAAAAGATAATGATCTCAAGGAAGGATACGTGGAAAATTTGCTGACCTATGGCCTCATTCTGTACTCATTATGCAAGAAAAGCTCCCATTAACTTCAAGGGAATATTTACTTGTGTTAAGTTGTTTAAGATTGGCACTTTAGCACTCAAGTTACAGACAAATGTAAAAACACTCAAGTGCAGGAGATAGATAGGTTGTCTATGCAGTGGCTGGATATTACTTAAACACTAATGGCTGGATGGCCCTTATAAAAAGCACAATGTTTTAGCAGTAATTTACACAGTTATCTACTAATGGAAATAGTTGCCTTAACAGTAGGTTTTAGCAGGAACCCAACAAGCCGGGCACAGTAACAGAGCATAGCTAGTTATAAGGAAGGCTTGAGCAGTGAACCCTACATCTAATTTGAGGTATCACTTGGTAACATTTTCATTTGACACTAATTTAAGTAATGGCTGCGTCTGATGATCTGAAATGCAGCCCAACATGCACTGCAAGTAAAGGCAACTGCATACTGCTTCAGCACTTTCCAGATAGCTAATTCAAGCTTCAGGTTTTTCTTTTCAGATGCATATAGGCCACTGTAGTTACAACAGAGCTCATGTTATTATATAGTTTAAAAAACTGAGAATAGAAGTTTATCTACAAAAATTACTTCCTGTAAGAAGCATCACATTGAAGTTTTAGTTCTATGAGCAATTACAATTTTTATTTTTATTATTATTAATGCAACAAAAATGTCCAAGGCTGTTGACAAGCATATACGATCACACTCCTATTTTTTGGAAATTACTTGACAATGACTTTTCATATACTGTGAAATTAGGATAGCTATGGCAGCAAACACTGTGAATAGCTATGGTAATATGCAAAAAATTCCTGTTTCAGAGCAACATTTCCCACTGATAAATTTTACATTTCACAGCCCTATCTGAAATAACATAAATAACATATCAGAAATATTTCCCAAAATGATAGCACTTTTTTTTTTTTTTTTTTTTGTCTGTAGGGGGAAGGCAGGAGGAAATACAGATTAAATGGTCCATATATTTTTTATTTTTGTCTCCTGTTTAAAAATAATCCATCAATGTCTCTCTCAAAATCTTGGCTACATCATCATCTATCTTAACAAAATCCCCAAGACATGTAGTTTATGGGCACAACCTTACAAATGCCTATGTGTCATTAACTTTGCGTGCATGAGCAGCTCCACCAAAAGTAAAAGCAGTACACACATGCTCTGAAATATCCATTTTGAAAAAACACTACAGGATTTAAGAAATGAAGAGCAAAGTCACACTGTAGGAATTTCCCCATTTAGTGTATTGTTTTAAATTAGCTCAAAACATATTGAAGATTCTGTATTATATTATGTACACTTATAGAGCAATTTCTACTAAATCCTGCTTGTAAACTGTAGAATCTAATAGATTAATCTACCCACTCCAACTTCTGTATACTGACAAAAATCACAATATATTCTTAGAAACTTAAAATTCATCATCACCCCTTATTTTTAAACACAGACATTCCAATTATAACAGCAGGTCAAACTTTAAACCAGTTTCTATGCACCACTGAGTAGAGCCTGGGAAATTTCTGCAGCACTGACTTTCAGATGAATACATACCCACAGCTCTTACAGATCCAGGGAACTAAAATCACTTGACATTTCTGGAAAACCAGGACATCACAACCATAACGACGACTTTACTATGGCCCAAGTAAAGGTGACACTGCACCCTGAGATCTCCTGCTTCTCTTCAGTCTTTTTGGCAATTCCACATGGATTACTAAAAGGGCAATCTCTTGCCAATCAATCCAGCTATCAATAAATACATCTGTCACAATTTTGCCAATTATCTGTGTATAAAATCCACAGAAACGGAAAGATCCACTTTAAAGCAGGAGAAACATGTTGCACTGTCTTAGACCTCAACAATAACAAAACAGCCTTGAAAAAAGTCTGAACAGACACAGTATAGTGTTTATTGTGTATTAGATGTTTTTTTCTGTAACTCGCAGGTACTTTATATATCCTCTAAACGATTATTTGATGTTGATCTCCAATCTGGTACTGAAGGGTAAAACATTCTCAGGCAAGTATTAATGCTGTCATATTACAACTGAAATCTTCAACGGACAGTGATTTTCATTCATAAACACAGTTAAATAAAGAGGTTAGTGGTAATCTAAGTTCTTATCTGCTACTAATTGCAAGTAGACAATAGAGGGCAAGAAGATGATATGAAAGGAAGTTCATCAATACTCAAAACAAACCCTCTAACTGGTAACAGCTGAAATACTCCTAGAATTACTAAGACATACAGCAAAAAAAAATGCAAGATTATTCTGAAAAGGCTTAAAGTAAAGGTAGTACTTACTGAAAATGCAATTTCAATTCCAGCCAGGTGGCCAGAGCACTAAGTTCTTTAATATTACTACACCTTACTGTGGCGCCTCAATAATATTCTTCTTCACAAACCAAATGAACAAGCTCCTCTTACTCTAAACCCAATCATAAACCAGTCTTGAACATGCTCCACCCTTACAATTACATATGGCTCTTGGTGATCAGATTCCACTTCTTTCATTCCCTCCTCCTCTTCCATACTGCCTACCTATTTATTGAATGCCCTCCTGGGAGCATTATCTCACATCTAATAATTGCTTTAATTAGAAAATTTAATTTTGGCTTTTAAATGACATATAACTATTTTCAACAAACCTCAGAATTCCAGCAGAAAAAAAAAAAAAAAAAAAAGAGAGAGAGAGAGAGGGGGAAATAAAAAAAAAAGAGAGAGTAAAACTTGCTGCTGGCCCCAAATATATACGAAACTGTAAAAGACAAAAAGGAAAAGAAATGGCACCCGCTTGCTTTCTGTAACAAGATGAGAGTGTCCATTCATGCATACAGGAGCTTTATCAATCTGTGGTGTTACTGCACTAATTTCAAGGAAATATACGCAATAAATGTATCGTTTTGCTCAAACAGCTGAAATAGACACACGGTTTGCCAAGGGCCACGTAGACACACAGGTTTGCCAAGGGCAGCATGTGTTTCTTGATTTTTGGAATAAGTGCCTCTTACTTTACATGCAATGTAAATAAAAAGAATACAAGGACAAAGCAACTATCCACCAAATCTATACTTTCTGCTAATTACAAATGCTATAAAATTAGCATTCTTACAGTAAAATCATAAGTGCTGGTCTGCATAAAAACACCAATCTCAGTTTGTAGGGATTCTGGTTAGAATAAACAATTAAAACAATGACATTCAAAGACGTTAGTATTATGAACATAGACAGTGCAAATAAGTAGCCTTTCTACCGCATATCACTGTTCTATGTTAATCCTCCTTGTCAAAAATAGTTTGTTCTAAAAAAAATGTGTTTATAATGCTGCAGCTGCATGCAGTGAAATGGACCCATACCTTTTTGATACGCGTCTCAAGAGAAGACGAGGAAAGTGTTAACAAAGACATGTTGCAATACATTAGCACACATTACGTTTTTCACAAAGCTACCTGATTCTATACAATGGTGAAGATGGATTCTACCTGCAAAATGTGCTTTTCCTTTTTCCAATTCTTATAGGATCCTTCAGATTGAAATGAGCCCCCAAGACAGATTTTACAAGGACAGCAGAGTAAAACAAATAAACAAACCAAAAGCTCATGAGTGACTTTTTCAGTATTTACATGGCTTGATTTATATCCCCAAGACGATTATAGTTTATTGGTCTGAAATCTAAAAATTACTGATCTATGCTTAGAAATCCTAGAAACTGAAAGGTTTGCTAAACAGAGCAAGGAAACCCAATTAAAGGCATTTCAGAGTGTTGAATGCCTCTCCCCTCTTTCTTTCTTTTTTTCTAAGAAGTCCAGGTTTTCAGTTCTATCGGTAAGTGCTCTCATAGGCCAGAGATACTGAGATGATGCAGATATGTGCAGTGTATCATAACTCGGAGGGTACAAAAACCAGAAGGATTGATTTAATTTGGATGTTAGATTTGTAAAACTGCAAAAGAGAAGCTGAAGAGTCTGGCTGCTGAGGTCTCAAAAACATGGGAAAATACACTGCTGGCTCTTAGCCAATTATTTCTTGAATGCCTCTCCCCCTCTCCACTTGTACCTGTTACTGTTTAGAGCAGTAAATCAAATATTGTTGTACATACTTAAAAGCAGCCTGAAGATTATCTTTGAGAGAAAAATGATGTTCTAATACATGAAAATATTTCTTATTCTTCTGTAGTTATCATATTTATTATATATATGTATTTTTTCCTAATTCCTGTCACTGGATATCCCTTTATTTTCAGTATGTTCACTTAATGTTTGACATCTTACTGTTTCCTCTGAATAGTCTTTTTCCACAGTTGTTTGCTTAAATCACTTACACAGTAACAGGGGAGAGAAAGAAAATAATAATAATAATTTTTAAAAACTCTCCCGGGAAGCTGGTCTGTAAAATCACCAAACCTGGCAGAGTTTCAAAATGAGGGGAACCTACACTATTTTTAACTAACACTTGAGGCTGCCTGGATTTCAAGTTGAGTTTAAAAAACAGAAAGGAAAGTGAATATAAATTTTAAAACATATTTTATCTGATCGAAAGGAAGAGTCTTGACAGGCAACCAAGTGGAACAAAGAACATGCAATTTTTATGAAATTCAACAGAAGGTAAGAAAACACTGGAAAAAAAAAATCCATTGATAGGATGACATTTTCTTCCCACAGAGACTTTGCACATTCCACCCTTTCACCACTTTCAAAGCCCTCATATTTTTTACCAGCATTTCAATATAACTCAAACTGAAACTCTCTCTTGTTTCTTATTTTCTCACATTTTCTGCATTTGACACTTGATTAAGAAAAATTAGCTTGTGTACTTCCCAAAGGAGGTTATAGTCAGAACGTAGCTCACAAAGAGAGGACTAAACTGAAACACCAAAATAAATTGCACCCAGGCAGATAAGAGTACTCTACACAGGCATAGTGTTACTATGCATTGAAAAGCGATAAAAAAGTACTAGGAAGAAAGGTAAGCAAATAAATACCAAATCTGAATGTCTATTTGGATCACAAATCATGGATGTGTATTATTCTACATTAAATTTGATTTTAATTTTCCAACTATAATAACATATCACATATATTTTTCATAATTATATGGTACGATACTTAATGAGAATATTAGCTAAATATTGCAGGCACTTTATTTTAGCAAAAGAGAACTTGGCCAAATATTTAAATTAACTGTATATTTATCATATCCTGCTATTATGAAGAAATAATATGAATAATTACAAATCATTTTTCCATGATTATACAGCACCATCAAATATAGAGCTCGATCTGCAGCACATTTTTAATAAAAATTCTAGTTTTAATAGGTCTGAATGATGTAATGACAAAAGTCACCTTTCAAGTCTGTCATGTGCACTTTCTGCACATTTATGCCTTCATTGTAGCTAACAAACAAAACTGTTTTACAGAAAGCAAATCAGCAGACTCTGATGTACAGAGCAGATACAGTTTTGCATGACTTAGCTGGCAATAATATAATGACATGTCATTACTGAGAAAAAGAAAACCTTTCCATGCAAGCTTCATAAGAACAAGCAAGACAACTTTTCAAAGATAATCCCTTAAATGGATAGTTTTAATTCCAAAAATACCGACATGGCAGAACTGATTTAAGATTAAAATCTTTTGAAGAACATCTGAGAACCATCTTAAAACAGGAGCACTCAAAGGAAACCAGAAACATGAAGAAAGAGGCCACAATCAAGTTATTTCTGACAATATGAAAATGTAAACAAATTTGGGTAGTGGACATTATGCTACATGGTCTGCTGCTCAAAGATGATTTGCACATTCTTTCTACAAACTATGTAATTCGTGTTGTGATTGCTTTGCGTAAGATTTATTTGTTAAACTTTAAAGACATAACAAACCTGATTTTGCAGTATTACTTGTTGGGGCAAAATTCTCATAGATTTCAGTGAAATGTATCTGCATAAGGATTATAGGGTGCGGCATACAGCACTAGTGAGTAATCATTTTAACATATACTGACTATGATAATTTAAATGTATGTTGATATTTTATGTTCCTTGGTTAGCTTTAAACTTTCAGAGCAAAGTTGAAGCATGCAAACATTAAAGAGCATAACATAAAACAAAGTGCTGCAGGCAACGGCCTTGTTCAAATCTAAAAAGATTGAAGTTAACACATAACATACTCCTAAAGCACCTCGTTACGGTTTTTATCACTTAGGACATCTGCACACTGTATGTATTCTTATTTAGGGTATCATATATACTGATACGGTACTATTGAATATAGGAAAAGTGGCTTCAAAGTGGCTTCACGTATGTGTGAGAGCAGCATAAAATTACATTCACCTGTATAACTGTAAAATAATAAAAAAATTAGAGGACTTGCAGGCTTATTTGCTAAATCATATTACAGCACATTTTTAGAAAATAGCTACTTTCAAGAAGCTTCCGAGAGTCCAAACAAAGGAGGCGTATAACCACTGCATTAGAAATAAATAGTACCAAAACATTTTCTGATGTTCTGATCCAACTTTGATCACTGGCAATCTGTCTAAACACCTCTACTAGCTTGACTTTAGAATGACCAGCTCTAAATATTTTATAAAAATAAATTGCGGCCATGTAGGCAAACAGACGAATATTATGTTCTGGCTTCTGCAGAGATTTGCAGTGAAAACACTGACTTTATCAGTTCCTGCATGGAATGCTTACAACTTGCATCTCAGCTACAAAAGCTGAAGTGTAATGCATTACTACAAGAATTCATTACATTAGAAAATGTTTTTTTTTTTCTTTTTATACAGATCCTGTGTTGCTAATCCCTACATCTCTACATATTCCTTTCCAATGTCTTTGCTTTTACTGCATGTAGGATGGGATCTTTTCCTCCTATTTTTCTATGATTTTTTGTTGGAATTAGCTAAATCAGACTCAGAGAATCTTGGCTTCTGAGCTACAGGAAATACATCTCTATGTATTTTCAACTTTATAAAAAGATGAGTGTACTTTTGGCATATGTTTCTGCATGCAAAAGAAGATTTACCAAATGGAGAGAAAAAAAAAAAAAAAAAAGGAGGTTTAAACATTTACAGTGGACCTTAAATTCTTTTTTACGTTAACTTCCTCTCTGAAGAAATTCAACATTAATAACAAAAGAAGGTAGCAACATGAAACAAGCTCAGTTCAGCTCCTACTAAATTAAAAAAGTATCCGCACCACAAAAGCTGCCCTCACAATTGGCAACGTTGATGGCCATCAGGACTAAATGAGTGTGGAAACTGCATTACACTCTCTCTCGCTGCAGGTGGTCCTTACAGATCAGCGTGTTGGAGTGTGTCAGAAGTCTGTGCTGTTCCATCTCTGATGCAGCTACTCTGAGGACACAATCCTTCAGACTACAGCACTCTCAGTATGAGACTATTCAAAAGGCTACTACAAATTTGAAAATCTCTCTTTGAAACAGTAATTTAAGATAAATGTCTGTTTGCAATAGACATTTGCAATAGGAACTCTCATTGCAGGCTCCTACTAATCTGATTTAAGCAAGATTTTGTTTCCACTCAGGAAGCTTAAATTAATTTAGCTGTTCCTGAAGACTGTTTCAGAAAAATTAAGTATCCAATGGCTCACGACTACAGTTCCTAGGTTCAACAGCCACATTTGCTACGCAGTCAGATTATGATGAAAATTTGTTTGCTTTAGCTACCATTACAGAAGAGATTTATACTATTATGCTGTTATCCATTACATTCAGTTTTTAGAATCACACAGATTGGCTAGAGACTAAAAAGCAAAAGAATTCAGATCCTCATTGCATGCTAAAATACCAGCTGCCAGAAAATCCTTGGCATATTCCCCACACTGCAATCTGATTAGACTTTGTCATTAATGCATCCCAACATTAGGAAGTTTGCTGCTGTCTGATTTCTCACTCTTGCCTGCTTTCTCATTCTACAGTAAAAAGAAAAAATATCAATAAATCAGCAAACTTTCAGTCCAAGGGCTTTTTTTACTTCAAAAAATTGTGTTTGATAATTTGGTCGTGGCATGGAAGAAGCCACGTTGATGAGTCATGATGGGTAGGACAAAACTTATAATCAAAGATGTCAAAATAGATAGGTGACTAATAGTCTATGAAGCACAAGCCAAAGCCTCCTATTATTATTTTATAGACACTTGTCAAATAACTTTCAAATAAAGGCAATTCTCACATTCAGCTCTTGCACAATCACATGGAAGACCAGAAATGAAATTGACTCTCTTTGAAGGCTTCTTAGCTCTAAAAGGCTTTTTTTTTTTTCTACTATCCCTTTTAGAACTAAAGGTCAATAACAACTAGCACAGACAAAAAATTAAGATGACCAAAATTGCTTCTAGATAGAACTCTAACTGGATGAAAAATTTAGTCCAGATGGTGAAGTCTGTTCTTCAATGTATATCAGTTCTACTATATATATATAAGAGGGCAATTAACAAGAGACAATGTACATATAAAGCGTTTCTGCTAACAGTAAACAAGGGCATGCTCTGTCCTTATGCAAAAATTCATGGCTTGGCTAATATAACCTAGATATTTTAAAACTTTCTTTAAAAGTTAATGGCCATAGAAAATGTCTAAATGCTGCTTGTCATAAGTAATATGACAAGTCTCTCCCTGATGATTTTTCATTTAAACTTAGACTGCTAATCATCTATCCATTAACAGTAAGCACTCCTCTCTCTCTATCTCTCTCTCTTTTTTTTTTTTTTTTTTTTAAACAGCTTTCTTACTAAAACAAAAATTCCACGCACAGTTCTGGAAATACTATAAGACGAAGCTGGCTACACTCCTAGAAATAAAAAATTAAAGTTTCAGTAAAACCTGACGTCTCCTTGTAAATTACACCTTAACTCCTCCCTTCCCCCAAAACAAACAGGAAAAGATACTATTACCTAATGTCTGAAAATTCAGAGAATATATTCATTCATGGAAAATACTTCTGCAAGTAAAACGAACTAAAATTATTTTCCTTGTCTATTACATAGTAAACAAGATTTCCAAGTACTTTTTAACCTCCTTTTTCCTGGAGATAGTATTTTCTTTCCATCTACCAGGGAAAGTGAACATTGGTCTTCACGCAGATAATCTAATTAGCAAAAAAATATGCTCAGCGAGACAGAACCAGACTCACTGCTTACACAGAAGCATGCTACAACAGTTCCTGGAGTGATCTCCCAGCAATTCACAATCTCTGATTAAGACAGCTACCCAAATTCATTCTACAGAGGTAAAGCATCATATCCTCCATGGTTTTAAGTGTATTTTCAAATAACTACTTTTATTTGCAAGAGATGTATCCAGAAATCATTAATTGTTGATCTCAGTATGTGATTTAATCCCATGACAATCACATCATCTTTGGGAGCACTCATGTGGCCATGACTGTAAATGCTTGTGGATGGCCCAAGAGAGACAAATATCAAAGGAACTGTATAAAGTAACTGTATATCGCCCTACCAGGGCACTATTACATAGTATGCCTATAAAACTAAAATATTAATTACATGGTTACAATTTTCTCACAACATCTAAGTTGTATCACACTCGGTAACACTCAGAGTAAACAGAAATTCCTTTTCAGAAAAGTAAACCATTCAACATTTGCTCAAAGAAAAGCACTTTCATGCTGCATATTATTTAAAGACAACGAGGAGAGGCAGAAACATTATAAGATAAAAACATATTATAAAACTTCTTTCTTTCACTCTGGTGAGCTTAAGGGTTTCTGCTTTCTGGATTACATTTTCAGGAAAGAGGGCACAGATTTGTGCCTGCCTTGCCACTGGCAACCCTGCTTTTTTCTCCAAGCCACATAAATCAAGTGTACAGAATTGACATTTTAAGTAAATTTAAAGTCAAAGGTATGTGCCAGTGGATCATAGCAGAAATTAAACCCTGTCATTGTTCCTTGCTGCTCTGACTTGGTCTGACACACACACAAATGAGTAGCAAGGGTTCATTAAACTTGTTAAGAAGCGAGCTGGCAGCAAGTAGATGGACTTGAGCATTGCTAGTAAGGGCACACTCACTTCGCAAAGGCCAACAGAGGGCTGAAACTTATTTAGTACTGTACTTGTAACTCCAAGCTCTGTACTATATGCCAAAGGTTAAAAGCATAATCAAAGTCACTGTTACAATGGTTGAAAGAGGCATTTTATCTCAGTGATTAGATCCTTGGAGTGTTCTCTTGGGACACAAAAAGGAAAAAGAAAAAAGTAAAATTATTTCCAATAGAACTATATTTAGTACTTGCCCATTATATGGCAGGGATCCAACAGTTACTGCGTCTCCTGGATGTCTTAGTTACTATCCTATTCTAGTTCTCTTTTGTACCATCAGGCTATTTAGCAGAAATAGAAAGCAAACTCAGCAGCATGCTAAGACTGCATTAACTTGCCAAAAACAGGTTCAAATGTAACAATATTTCAGATTAGTTCTATGACTTTAACGCTCACATAAGTCGGCAGCCACAGGGGCAGGCATTAATTTAGCAATCAAATTATTCCTGAGCATACGAAACAAAGCCACCCTGTCATCTTAGGCTCAGTTGCTGTTCCTGTTACTTCTGTTTGGAAAGTGCTTGTAACTTAAAATGATGCAGCACACAGAGCAAACTCTGTAAAACTGGCCATCCCTCTCTACTATTCTTCCACACCGCAACTGATTGTGACCTTACATAAAATCTGTATAAAGATTACAACAGAAAACTACAAATAAAAAATCATTCCAATTATGACAAATTTCATCTCCTGTCAAATACAAAAAAAGAAATGGCAAGACTATTCAACTATGCCCTAAAAATACAGAGCAAATTTATAAAAACTATTTATGTAATTGTAGATAAAAAAAATTATCTTTGCTTCTATATGAGATCAAAAGTGACCAAAAGCACAGAAATGTTATTTTCTGTATGAGTAAGAGGAAAAAAAAAAAAAAAAAACACTCAGAAATCCCTAACGGTTTTAACTTGATAACTGAAAACAAAAATAACAGTACTATTCACTTATTTTGCAACACATAAAGAACAATCTTAAGCAAAATATATTATATTACCTGTTAATGAAATAAATACAGTATTGAAATCAATTATATTTGACTCCTTAAATAGATAGAGATTTACTCTATTTGTTTATTCCTTTATTTATTTAGAGGTTTGAACTTTTGTATTTTATTAGATGAGAGCATTCTAAGGAATGTAAGGAAAAGTCAAAGTTTAGAAATATGAACTAATAGGGAGCAGAGGAAGATATGTCTAAATATCCACGAAGTTTTCTCCAAAACTGGATCTATTTCCAGTTTGTGTCCTGAACTTACCATCTTGACTTATCAACTTGACATCTGTAAGTTAGCAAAAAGCCTAAAAAGACAAGACGACAAATAAGGGAACTCTACAAAAGTTTCTACAAGGCTATTTTGTGTTCCCTTTACTTTTCCTTAAATACGCCGCAATTACAAAGCAGCAACATAATTCTTAATATCTCTCTAGTGTCTATAAACAGATATATTCTAGCCTCATGATTATATGTCAGGAAAAACAATACTCCGAGCTATTAACTTGGCCAGTAAAACTCTGAAGGTTTTATAATTCTTTCTAAATCCTATTTTTGTCACTCACTTATTAATAGCAATTACTATTTGAAGCAATTACTGTTTGAAGAAACAATAAAAAAGCAAGGCGATAGCTTGAGGCAATGCGAGACAGAGGTCATGTGCACTGAGACACTGATGAGTGTAAATACATTAAAAAGGAAAAAAGAAAAAAGACAATAACATCCTAATTCCATTTGACACTGTAATCATCACAGGAGAACTTTCCATATCATGAGGCCAGCAGAAACATACTGAGTTACACCTTCCCCTTGCATCGCCACTTCTCTGTGAAAACTCTATACAGAGAACCACTAAAGCTGATGAGGTTCTGGATAAGCAAAAGCTCCTCTGTAAGTGGAAGGAGTTTTTGCCCCCTATAATAGCCTATTTCACCATTAAAATAACCTTCTGTTAATGCAACTGAAACACAGCAGGAATTTTATTTTAATCCATAATTTATTAGGTATGTAAAGGATCAGAAATCTAGTAAAAAGGCAGATGAACTTTACTTAGAAGTAAACAATTGACACAATAGAGATTTTTTTTCTGAAATTTGATAAATATATTCCCCTCCTCTCTATTTTTAGAACAAAATGACAGTCAGAACACAGAACTTTGCAGCAAAGCAAGGGCCGTTTGACAACTTGTTTTCAGTTTTACTGCTAAATATGGCTTAAACATGATGACTCAGATAATGTAGATCACAAATACAGCACAAAACTCTGCTAGTTCTAAGCCAATTCCTGAATCTGACACTAGATTAAGGAGACTGATAAACAACTTAAAACCTCCTTCTCTTCTGATATTGCTCTTGCCACACTTGCAAAAGGAAACAACATAGAAAATAACAAGAAACAAATCTGTTTTGTCAGCAACTATGCATAATCCAGATAATGTACTTCACTTAGGAAGCAACATGTTTTAATGCATTTGTATATGGCAGCCAATTGTCCACAAAGCTTATTTAACCAATGACACCAAAGAACAATGGGATGATAATTTCTGTTTTCAAGCAGGATACAGCAACTATTCTAGCTGTAAAGGTCTTTATTATCAGCTTTCTTGCGTCATCTGTGTCTAGGACAGATTTTAGGATGCAAAAATGGTAGCCTCTCTCTTCCCAATGCAAACCTATATTATCAGGCTGAAAAGCAATTTTAAAGAGCATCCACCTGTCCCTGAAACAGTCACATCCACAGGAGAAGGCTGAAGACAATAGATAACCAATTCAAGCTTATATCCTCAGATTCCAGTCATGATCAGCTTCAGTGCAAGAAAACCATTAACAAAAGAAAATGTACAGTGGGTCAGGAAATCCCCCATGATTTCCATGGGCCCAAACAACACGGAGGCATATGGAAGAAAGACCTTTTTATTACGGAAAACTGACGATGGGGAGGGGGGGAGGAGGCGTGTTCTACTTTTGAGACAAGAACTCCTAAGTATAGAATAAATTGGAGGTTGTTTCCCATAGTCATTACTATGGGTCTTTGACATTGAACTTTATTTTGTGTCAATCGCATGAAGCAAAACAAAGAAACAATTCAAGAATAGATCTTCATGCTTCAACTTCAAAACAGGACTGGAACTTAAAAACACCGCTTAATAGTCAGGCTCTGGACATGAGTTTTTCCACCGCTTAATCTTGAATACACCGGTATTCACAGCACACTCTCTACACCCTCTCGTCCCTGTGTGAAAAGAGATCTGAAATAATACACAGTCACTAAATCATAACATATTACATAGGGGAAAGAAACAGTCGTAGAGTATTATACGTATAACTGTGGCTTTCGGTCTATAGTGCAAAAGAACACAAACTATGAAACAAAGTACCTATTCTCATATGAACTATTAAAACACACTCCAAATGACTCAGAGTGGGTATTTAAAAAAAAAAAAAATCTTGTGCTACATTTACAAAACTACCAGTTTTAAATCTATGCTTTTATCTTCACCTTTATGCCAGGTTGCCAGTTTAAGGTTGCCTAGAGAGGTTGTGGAGTCTCCTTCTCTGGAGATCTTCCAAACCCACTTGGACACAGTCCTGTGCCACGTGCTCTAGGTGACCCTGCATGTGCAGAGGGGTTAGACTAGATGATCTCTAGAAGTCCCTTCCAATCTTAAGCATTCTATGAAAATAATCATTTCTACGAAAATAATCTATGAAATGCCATGTTCTCTAGTTAGAAAAGCTTAAAAATGGTTCCCCTAAAATTAATATGAATTTATGAATGTCATCAACACTCACCAAGTGATCACTTCAGAGCAGATCTAATATGTTTGGTTATGGTGAGAACACAAAAACCTCAGGGAGTTAAAATAATCTGTTGAACAGCCTTTGATCAAAACTAAACCAATGACACAAAGGACACATCCTATGTACTGCAATGAGTGAAGTGCTATGACATCAAGGTCAAAGTGCAGCACTACAGGTAACTTAGCAATTGATTTTTTTAAATATAAAGACAAAAAATAATGCCTTGTTATGTTTTTAGCCAGCAGCAGAAAATCTTTCCCCAAAAATTTCACTTCCAAATAAAAGCAACGTCTCCTGGTTCTCCTTGCTTTAGTGAAAGCTACTGAAAGAAAGAATAAAGACAGTACTGACTGATTGACACAGTGCCACTGCAGGCAAGACTTACCTAAATACTGCAAACAGTTTCCACTTAATCTTCTGTCTGAATTGTTCACCTCTTAGAAGAACATCCCCTAGACATGCAATACTGTGGTATGTATATTATCAGTAGCGCTCCTTGACACCACTGCAGAGAACACTACTACTTCATTTAGGCTGTGGAAGGACTGTCATCTTGTGCTGCCTGAAAACATCGGGCTAGTGGATCAGCGTATCATTTTTATCACTTCCTATTAATTGTCATTTTCTCTCTAATCCATCCTAATGCGTAAGTTCTGTCTAAACTTGCAAAACACCAGAATAACATATTCAGCAAAACTTTTCCCATTTGTTCCACAGATTTCTGCTCTAAGCTTTACTACTCAAAGCATATTCTGACAGATACTGCTTCTTTAAAACTGCCCTGAGAGGATGAATTAGGTAGGGTTTTATTTATGTCCCACCTTAAAGGGTGGACAATGCTGACAAGCATTTTACATGAGCCACAGTGCTGGCACTTTGCTTTGCACATGCCTAATTCCATCACAGAACCAGCTGCATGTCAGTGAGAGTTTAAGAGATTTCTGAAACATCATTTTTCTAATGAGGATCAAAGACAAATAGATCTTGCAACTGCCATGTGAAGGTTCAGCACACAAATGAAACACTGCTTTAGGATAAAATAAAGAGTTATTTTTGTCTAAATGTTCATCTTCAGTCCATAGTAAAAACAGACTCAATTCAGATTCTGCATTTTTATAAAATGCCGATAAAGAGCTAGTTTAGACACCACAGAAAACCACCAGAGAAGCAAAAAATTAAGAAGGAACTAAAAATAACCATGTCTGATATTGCAGGTGGGATAAAGGGATAATGACAAGACCATGTAACTTATAAGCAATGCATTTTATTCCCAGACCTTATGGGCTTGAGTTTCAGAGATGGTATGAACTTGGAGTACATACACATGCATATATTTATCTACCAAAAACTGTTTTTCATCTTTGTTAAAATGCTCGGGAACAGACTTTATTTCCCCCTATACTCTCGTATTGAAATCACTGTTCCTTGAAACATGCATACAACATAAATTTTTAAAGCACCTGTCCATCAATGAACTAGTGCACACCTGTATTTTATACCTTCTCTTCCTTCTCAGGAAACCACTGTTCCACAGAACAAAATTGCATGTGCTATTGAAGATGGGGCCAAACTCTTCTCAGCGGTGACCAATGACAGGACAAGGGATAATGGGTACAAGTTGAAACACAGACAGTTCCACCTCCATGTGAGGAAGAACTTTCCTGTGAGGGTGACAGAGCCCTGGAACAGGCTGCCCAGAGAGGCTGTGGAGTCTCCTTCTGGAGATCTTCCAAACCTGCCTGGATGCCACCCTGTGCCACGTGCTCTGGGTGTCCCTGCTGGAGCAGGGGGGTTGGACTAGATGATCTCTAGAGGCCCCTTCCAACCTCAACCATTCTGTGATTCTGTGATTGAGGTACCTGCTATTTTACATGGTCGTGTCTTTCACTTTTAACAGCATTAGATTTAAGAATGATCCACAGATAGGCAGTATTATAGGGAATTCAGAATTAACCAAAAATAAAACAGAAGTTTTGACAACATTGTTAGTGCTGTCAGACCCAGAGCTATACTGCAGAATACATTTACAATACTGTTTGTCAATGTTGTATCTTGATGAATAGAATTCACTAGAAAAGGAATGTGTCACGAAAAAATCTTTAAAGACATTGTAACATTTCATTTCTCCTAATGCAAAATTTCAGAAAGGAACAAACCCAACCTCCCCTTTCCTAATCTTTTATTTTATGTTTTGTTTGTCAAATTAAAAGGAAATTCACACAAGGCACAAAGTTCTGTGGACTCTCTCATATCAAAACACAAAATTTTGGGGGGGAAAAAGAAAGAAATGTTAATCACATCTAATTCACATACTTCAAACATTGTAATTAAAACAGAGTTAGCAAGGGCAAATCCTCTCAAAAGTAAACATACTTGTAGTCTCTCTAATACCACAAGTGAATCCCTGATGATGGTGGTGAAGAAATTCTACAGAAACCATGTAAAAAGTTGCTTACTATTATATGCCTTTAGTCTACAGTTCATTCGCCTACCTAGGACAACTCGGTCTCACAAGCCATTCTAGAAATCAGACCAGATTCTCAGGGTAGTCACATAAGTAGGTTCAGGAGGAAATGAGTAAATACATTTAAGTATTTAAATACTCAGGTTTGCTTTTTTCTGCATACTCTATTTTCAGAAATTATCAGACATCACCTTCTCTGACATGGAAAATATTGCCAGTCTACACAGACAAAGATGGAAAACCTTCCAAAGATTGATGCATTGTACTACTACATGCAACAGCTCTTTACAATCTATGCATCCACTCTGCACAACAGCAGCAAGGACTGTTATAGCTGATACCCCAGAGGGCTGTGCTGCCATCCAGAGGGACCTGGACAGACTGGACAACTGGGCGGTGAAAAACCTCATGCAATTCAACAAGGCCAAGTGCAAGGCCCTGCACCTGGGGAGGAATAACCCCAGACACCAGTACAGGCTGGGGACTGACCTTCTGGAGAGCAGCTCTGCGGAGAAAGACCTGGGTGTCATGGTGGATGACAAGTTGATCATGAGGCAGCAGTGTGACCTCGTGGCCAAGAAGGCCAATGGGATCCTGGGCTGCATTAAGAAGATCGTCTCCAGCAGGTCGAGGGAGGTGATCCTGCCCCTCTACTCAGCCCTAGTGAGGCCACATCTGGAGTATTGTGTCCAGTTCTGGGCTCCACAGTACAAGAGGGATGTGGAGCTGCTGGAGAGAGTCCAGCGCAGGGCTATGAGGATGATCAGGGGCCTGGAACATCTGCCCTATGAGGAGAGGCTGAGGGAGCTGGGCCTGTTCAGCCTGGAGAAGAGAAGGCTGAGAGGGGACCTGATCAGTGTCTATAAGTACCTCAAGGGAGGCAGTGAGCAGGATGGTGCTGGCCTCTTTTCACTGGTGGCCACCCACAGAACTAGAGGAAATAGCCAGAAACTGAAACACCAAAACTTCCACAGGAACTTAAGGAAAAATTTCTTAACAGTGAGGGTGACAGAGCACTGGAACAGGCTGCCAAAGAGGTTGTGGAGTCTCCTTCTCTGGAGATCTTCCAAACCCGCTTGGACGCAGTCCTGTGCCACGTGCTCTAGGTGACCCTGCTGGAGCAGGAGGATGGGACTAGATGATCTCTAGAGGTCCCTTCTAACCTTAAGCATTCTATGATTCTACTGCACTCCAGAACTACAGCAGAAGTTGTGTATTCTCTGATTTGCAAGGACAGAAGTATCTATAGCCTCCTTTCTTTAGCTGATTTTATTATGCTGAACCTGATCCTTCAAATGAGTTGCATTCATCTTTGGGAAGATAGCTGATGCTGTATACTAGGCGGAAAATAAGAATAACAGAGATCACCATTACTGTAGGACCTCTTCGCCTGGAAAGCAGTAAAACATGTTGCATTCAGGATCTGCTTGCTGCCCTAACTACAGCGTGCTTTCATGATGAACGTAACGATTGATTTAAAATAGTTGTTAACATTCTGCTCACATCTTACAAAAGAGAAGACTATGTGGACATTCCCCCCACAGTGTTTAAAAAAAAAAAAAAAAAAAAGAACTTCCCTGTGCTTATCATTCTATCATTTCTGCCCAAAATGAAGCATAAGATATTTCTTCTGATTTTGTTCTTTTTCATTCTCTGCTATTAGTTTAAAGAATATAGTGGTTCATATCATACAAACACATGATGAAACTGATCAAACGGGGGGGAAACTGATCAAACCAATATTTTTTTCCCCCTCGAGTTCTGTAAGGAAACTTAGAAGGAACATGTATACTTGCAAAAAGAGCAGACTGTAAGCACTGATACAATTTCTAAAAACTTGCCAGCAGGGAAAAGCAAAAAATGGAAAGAACTAAATCAATTTAACCGGTCATCAATCAGTTAGTTCCTGATAGCTGCAGTAGTCTATGCTAGACAGAGATGAACTTCTTAAAAATTGAAAGTTTTCACCAGTTTGATGCACATAAGCATATATTATTTATAGGCAACGTCCATCAAAATATTCAGACAGAAATAATATTTTCTTCCTCATCCTGACAATACCAGGGATACATGTAAAACAGCACACTAAAAGTCCTCAGAGAGAACCAATGCAACGACCAAGTATGAGGATAAAAAACATTTATGTCTTTTAATAGATATGTACTACATCCAAGCAGCTTCACAGTCTACTCTTCTCTCAGAACAGGAGATTTGCATGCACGTGAGCTCTACATACACGATGCAAGACTACCGTGTTCTTCCTATAATCGGCTGCTAGCTGCTTTACTCCAAGTCACTAAGAATACAAGCTTGTCTCTCTCTGTCACATGCTAAAGTTTATGGTAGACGACTGATAAAATTTAATAAGAATGTTACTAATGGCCCCACTTGATCAAGTTTTCCATGAAGAAAAAAATAGTTTTACTTTGGCCTGATTTAATTAAATAAAACATCCTACACCTGCTGCAGTATTTCTATCAAAATGGATTTTTTTGACTTCTATGCAAGTTGGACAAATAGGATTCTTTTCTTTACAAAACTATAACTCATCATAAATAATGCATTCGTGCAACAGATATGATTGAATACTGCGCATTATTAGACAATGAGAGAAGTATTGTACCAAAACAAGACAGGATGAGTTCCCACCTGTGTTTTAAATTAGAGTGCAAGGCAGTCTGAAAAATACTCCTGTCTAGCTAATAATATTGCTCACATGCACTCTGCAGGAGAAGCCAAGCAGTTCTCCTAAGCTCAGTCAGGAGCTCCAGAGAGAAGTTGGGAGTTTCTGCAGAGACTACAGAATACTGACTGGAAAACATGGGTGGAGCTCTTCATTGAATCTGTCTAAAGGCATCCAGATTCAGTAGAATTCAAAGTCTGTTTTTGTTTTTCATTAAAGACTAAAACACTGCACTTTTCCTCAAAATTAATTCCCAAATAAAAGCTAGGAAAAATATTGCAAGATTATACATTCCCTTCTATTCATCTTCCAAAGTACTTTAAGAGTTAGCACCAGATCCTAAATTAATCTAAAGACTTGATCAGAGCTTGTTGACTATTTCAAAGGCCTTATATTTATTCCTATCTTTAACTGCTTTGCCTGGTCACATCATGTACTTCCACATGAAGGTATGAAAAATCATACTCCTGAGTTCAGGAACTGATTCTGTTCATGAAACTATGTAGTGAATACAGAAAGTACAGAGTTACTAATACTAAAATAAATTAAAATGAAATATTTTCCCCCAATACAGCTTAACATGTTATAACTGGATACTATGCTAGGCACTTATGCAACAGAGGCAGTAGCAACAACAATAAGCTTCAAATGATCTGTAACAGTATTTTTTTTAATGTTTTATTTTAGGGTTCAAGACATATTGTTCCTGAAAAAGTACTATGTAGTAAAGGAAAAGTTGGACAGTGAGCTCATGAAACGAGGAAATAAAACCTGTAATGTACTGTCAACCAACCCATTCAGGACCAAAAGTCCTGTAGATCACACACTGGAAACCACTGCACAGCTTTCCTCAGGATACACATGTGAAATATGTATTACATACATCTTCACTTAAACATACAGATGTATTAGAGAGATTTGTAGAAAATCTAATGTGAAGGAGTTTAGATAAAGATATTCAGTTCTTCAGCATCAAAGCAGATCTAGGACTTGAACATCCCAATTCTTATTTCTGAGTGCACACACCATCCTATCCACCTTTTTGTAAGAAATTTATAATGCTGCAAGAGGGAAAGCTTCATCACAATGCGCCAACATACAGCAAAAAAATACACCATTCCAGAAGAACCAGAACCCATGAAGTTCACACTTACCCTGCATTTGTATCTTGTGGTCAATTTCAAACTCGACTGAGATTCTTTCAGGTAGTTATAAAGCCTTTATACAAGTGGATCCCTACGTCTAACAAAACACAAACTCTCTTTCAATTATACCATTTACTGAGTTGTAGTCTTATATTTGCCTAAGTTTCACTTTGACAACTGTTTTTCTGATATATTTAAACCAGCGAAGTTACTAAAAAAGACATAAGGCTAAATTCATATGCACAGAAATTTGCCTTAATGCAAGCATGTTATAGCAAACAAGACTAAGAATAATCTTCATTCCTTTTAGGAGCTGAATGACAACCAAAAACGGCATCTGTAAAATCTCAGAACAGCAGCTACTAACACCACGGTATCACAAACCCAGCCCCTGCAGTTACCAGGAGAATTTCCTGGGAGCTGATCACCTTTCTTCCTCTTCTCCATAATCACATGGGAATGTCCTTGAAGAAAATAAATCATTTCAGAAAGCCATTACTGAAAAGGGCAAAGAGGAAGAAAGAATGACTTACGTAATTTAGATAAAACTCTTGGTCTGAGTGGCTGGTGTTCAAAGCTATGCAATGGACTGAGGATTCCATTTTCAAATCTAAGTTCTGGTATCAGCGCTCAGGAAGCACGAGGCAGGCCAGTGCCTGGATTTTAGCAGAATGGACGGAAAAATCTGTACGGAATGAAGGTGATTTCCGAATCAGTTGGGGCAGGAGTTACTAACTATACATAGTTCTATGCTTCAGAGAACCTTAAGGTTGAAGAATCCAGCTTATCCTGAAAACTGAGCTGTCAGATCTTGCCTTGAAGTCATATACTGTGTACACAACACCATCCTATTAAAAAAAAAAAAAAAAAAAACACAATATGGAATGTGGAAAATCTGGGGGCAGTTGGTATTCCAGAATTCAGAAGAAAACTGGAGCAAGCAGGGCAGAATAAGAATACTACTGAGCTAATGCAAACCTTTGTAATAGTAACCAAAAAGCACTGCTGAAACACAAAGGGGATTCTACTAATTCAGAAAGAAAAGAAGCTGAACATTGTAATTTTACAAAAAGTGATTCTCCTTAGATGAATCTGATTTCATTCTTTTAAGAGTGGAGTGAAATTTCTCATCACGCTGCATAGAGGGTGCCGTCAATGAGCAATAGTGTTTGTATGGCAGCTCTGCAAGACTGTATACTCAACAACTACCCACTCGGGGGAAAGAAAGCCCAGCAGGACTGAATACAGAGAGTCTCCTACTTTGTCCAGCCAAACACACAGAGGCTCCAAAGTTGCCTCCCAGAGCTTACAGCTCTGGAGCTTATAGCACCACCCTGCCTTTTTTTGCAACATGCAAAGTCCTGGAGAATTACTCCAAGACACCCAAGAAAACTCCTTCAGTAAAAATAACAACCACCACTTGTAAAGGAAGCACAAAGGCAAGGCACTTGGGAGCCACTGTCCTAGCAACAGTAAGCAGGAAAAAACTTGCTGAAAGTTCGAAAAGGTAGATGAGATGAAGGAAGTGCTTAGAATAAAAAATGATTCATCTAAACAGCCAGCTCTAACAGAAACCCATCTAAAGCTGTTTTAAATAAAGAAGAGCATTTTGTGTAGACCACTAGGCAAAACACACTCTCAGAAGCATGTACATCATCTGGCACACAGATGTCTGATCTTGTACTTTTTTGCCCAAACCAAGGTTTCTTTTTCCTTTGCAGTTAACTTTTTACCATTTTGTCTCTTGTGCTATGGATGTGAAACACTAAGTGCTGCTTTTATGAATGTAAAGTACTGACCATATCTGTAAAGCTCTACGAAAAGCAATTCAAGTCACTAAACACACCTATTCTTACAGTCATGCTAACGTAATGTGGCCCAGCAGACTATCCTCCCTGTTACCCTACACTAATCTCTCCAAAGTGATCTATCTAATATCACCAAGCTATGTGATATTTCTGCACTGTGGAAGAACATTCAGAAATCAATGGGCCATTTTAGTTATACAGGCTACGGAGGCCTCGGAGCAATAGTCATTGCTTACATTTAGCTTCTGTAATTTGAAAGGCACAAGCAATGGACCTATAATTATATTACTGCTGGTGTTCAGTTACTCTCCAGTTTTATGCAAATGAATTTCTGAATATTTTCATAATGGAGGAAAACTAAAACAATAGACAATATTTAGAAAATTGTATTACTGTTCCATGATCTTTTAGAAGAGAAAATTATTTTTTATGGCACTGCCAAGACACAGCAGTAATGAACATTATAAACAGGTGAAATAGAACAACCACAAAGTTATAGGTATTATAGGTCTTAGCAGGGCACAAAGCTCTGCGAAGTTTTACACTGTATAGTGCCACTGCAAGATCTGGGTTACACAAAGCTTACATCAGTCAACAGTTTTCTAAGAAATAATGGCCATAGTGACATTTGCTTCAAATTAATATAGATTTATTCCAAGAATATAAGCATTTTTTGTTACATCGAACACTGCATTCTAACTTGCACAAAGCAACTCCTTTAAACAGATGGTGATGCAGTGGATCACTGAAGCAAAATGTGACAGAAAGACTTCATTCAAAAAGGAGAGCACTCCACCATGAGAACTAATAGACAGACATGCTCTACCCAAGTCCTCACATTTAAACTTCAAATGCAAAAGTAAACTTAAAACCACAAAAAATAATTTAAAAGGTCAGATCTGCAAACATCAGTAAATGCACACATACAAGTTTCTGTAAGAACTTGCACTAGTAACAGCTGAGTCTGAGTTTTACAGTCCTCTCAACTTTCTTCGCACATGCAAAATGGCCAGTCCGTCCTTTGGGGTATTCTCCACAGGGGCTACTGTGGGACAGGAACACCACGTGCCTGTGTTAAGCTTGCTTAAGAACTGGAACCCTACAAACAGCAAAGAGCTCTCTCTGGTGCCTAGATTTGGACTAGAAAACTGTTTTTATTCTTTTACACATGCCGCTTCACAAAACATCAGGCAACATACTCTGCCTTGTGCTTCTATATAGAGACCTCCATACATAGACAAAAATAAAAGGTGAAGATTGAGCTCTGACTAAAAGAACAGAATTCACTGCATTCTGATCAAAATTCAAGTTTCCCCCCCCTTTTCTTCTTTTTATAAAGATCATAACTTAAAAACAGAAATAGATAGCTAGTGACATTTAAGCTGAAGAAGCTTAAATCAGGCAAGCTGTCGCATTAAAACATAACCAAGTTACTATCAATCAGTAGCGGAGGAGCACTGCTAACAATGTATTCTTTGAAAACCGACCATCAATATCAACTATTAGAGATTGACAACACAATTTTGTATTGATTTCCATTGTCCTGTGTATACATCTACAAAATTCAAAACGCTTCTGCTTTTTGGGCTTAAGGGGAGAGGAGTAGAGGAAAGGGAATGGAAGACTATAAAACAGCAATAACAACAGAGGCAGAACCTAGGAAAGAACATGCTTGGTGACTCATGCAATTAAGCTTCCCCCCCGCCCCCCCTTCTGGTATTTAACTTAGTCTCATCTCCTGAAGTCATAATTTACTTTTTTTTAAAACTTCAGGCTCCAATGAAAGAGTGAAACAAACTCAATGATGAGTTGGGACTGGCCAAGCGAACTCTGGAGAGCCACCACCACTGACTGGAAGGGGCTGAATGAGCAGGCTTCAGCAGCCTAACTACTGGGTGCCTGCAGAACTAGTAGAGGGAAAAGTAAAACACTGCGACCATGCCCTGGCACGTCTGAGGACCTGGCCTTCTGTATGTGATGGTTTAGATTAAAATCATCTGGCCTCACCATGGACATCTCCCCACACATTTAAGGAGCCTTTGCTGTGGCCCTGACATTCACCTCCAGAAAAATCAGCCAGTCTGTAAGCAGTCCTGCCTACACCATGCCCTGTGAACCTCCACAAGCTGCAAGCCGAGCAGCTGGCAAGAAAAACAGCTGGAAGGAAGTCTTCTGTGGGTGTTGAGAACATTTACTGCAGACTAACCAACCTTTTCAGAATTAAATCCACATCCTCTGTTGTCACAAACCCAAAATGTGTGTGTGTTCTTACTCAAGTTCTAGTTATTTTGCTGAAATGTAGATGGCACAGGAAGAGATGTGGGCCTCGCTGAGTGCCAAGCAAGGATTTGGAAGGGATTTAAATGAGAGACAGGATTAATCTTTCTTTTCCAACACCTTCAGTAATGAACACGAGGTTGAAGTCCTGAATCTTGTCTGCTGTATTACAAGTCATGAAAATCAGGCTATTAACAACCACCTCCTCAAAGCTCAGCTTTTAGGAGCTGCTTCTTTCAAAAACATCTCTTTCCAACTCAAAACATTATAATGAAATCAATTACAAACTGACAAATGTATTTCTTAAAACACAGCATCTCTTTTCACTCTCTTAGACAGAGTGGGGAAAAGCCATATCATATGTAAAGCACCCTTTCTTTATACATTTACAAAATCACTCATCAAATTAAGATGTTTTTTAACGAATTAAGGTACACTGAGTCCAAAGGGGAACTGAATCCTGACTAGAGCTCTTCACCAATCTCATTCCACTAAATATGGCGCCATTTCTTTTAGGAAAGCTATGCTTGTCCATGCACTGAGCATTTTCCATATTTCTTTCAGTGTTCTACTTTCACATACACATTTTGCCTTCTCAGGTTGTAGTTTCAGGCTTGTATTTTTCCCACTATAAACCGACAACAACACAAAACCTGCCCCTTAACTATTCAAGGGCATGTAGGCACAAAAAATATATTGTCCTCCTAAGCAGGCTGGGTGTGGTACTTGAATGTTGTACATTCCTTCAGTTAATTGAAAATTATATCTCTGCTTTTCAAAGGTTCAGTAAACAAATGGCTTGGCAAAAAGACCTAAAGAAATAAGCCAGGGATATTTATTTCAAATAAGTTTTATTTCAAGCATGCTGTGAACATATATGTTGATATGCAAGAGAATTTCTGATGCTGGAAAGCTAACATTCTCCTTTAAAAGGAAAAAGAGAAAAAAAAAATCAAAAAATTAGGGCACTACCAAAATCTAGGAACTCAGGAGGGAGCCAAAAGGTGTATGGCTTCCTTATCCTTCATGAATCATCACAAAATTGAAGCTCAGATCAGAACGAAGTAACAGAACTTCATTAAAAAAAAAAAAAAAAAAAAACACAGAACCATTTGTGGCTACCATATTAATTCTTCAAGACACATGATTTTTATTAATGTTATACAATTGTACCTTGGCATTGCTTTGGGGAAATTTCTGAACCTCTATCAAAATTATTAATTTATTTACCTAGATACACTTATCTTGAAAACAATTTTACATAACGCTGACTCATGGAAAACTGTACATACTCAGAGACAATTTCAAGTTAATTTCGATTTTCTTAAAATAGTACATCATGAATTCAGAGGAAAGTCTGATGTATGCTGAGGAAAAAAAGATTTATTTATTGACATATGTCAATTCTGAAAGTCTCTCTTCCCCGAAATGCTGGAAGAAGATAGCCTCAGTTTTGGTGCTTCTAATACTCTAAAAGCTGTGAGTTTTAAGCCTGCTTAATATGCTATCAATATTTTCAGTAAGTTGCAAGATTTGCTACCAACTCTCAAAAACAGCATCTCGTAATTTTTCTTTTGTTCTGTTCACGAATTAACTCCCTAAGACAGCTGGCTTTTTACTTGAAAAAGAAAAAACTAAAACTTTTCAGATGAACAAAAAAAGTACACAAAAGAGAAGATTGATTTCCACTAAATGTTGCTGGCACAGTTGACAGTTTCATAACAATATGACTACAAAAAGGAAGTATTTTCATATGGCACTAAGAGCACCTCTGCACACTCCAGTTTTCTGGAGTTGGCCTGCCTCATCTACAAATTGTACAATAGCCAGGTATTGTGAACACAAACTGCTCTCCATGCTGAAATGTCAATGCTGTCTGGTCTAAACTTCAGGCTGCAAGCACTCCTGTTTGCCTACAGGGTTGAAGAAAGAATTTTCCTAATAGTTCTACATTAAATGGTCAATGAGGAACGTTTCCCATGATGCAGTAGGTACTTATTTAATTTTGGCCAATCTATTTTGTCAAATCTATTGGTTTGTTAATCATTTGGTAAAACAAGTTTAGGAACTTGCAATAAAATTCTGAACTCCAGGCTGCATCCAATCTTAGTAACGGAGAAAAGGAAATATTTTTAATACTAATAGTAACAAACCCCAACAATTTCCACTTACCACAATTCCAAGTTTAACAACAGCCTTTCAGGAAAGCTGTTTCACTATCAGAAAGAGAACAACATACGTGCTATTCCATGTAAGCACTTATTCATTTTTTCTCATCATTCTTAAATGGTATCAGCTCCTTCCAGCAACCACCCTATTGGTGTGATCAAATTAAAAAGGATTTTTACTCATAGTCATGAGGCACTCACTGCTCTCCAATCTCAGCACAGAAGTTCAGTTATATAAATACCAGACAACTGAAACTGCACAGTTATGACCAGACATCCTGTTTGCTGTGTATGCTATTTTTAATACTTTTATTACATTAAGACTGGGAGTTCCTGGTTTAACCAGTTTGCTTTTCGTTATAAGGTAATTAATCCTGCAGTTAATCCAAAAACATCAGATATCCAAATGTACACAAAACCCACTTCTCACATTTTAAAGTATCCCTGCACCACCCAGATGCTTGAGCAGCAATTTGGGACCTTCCCAGACTTTGCAAGAACAGACACACATCTTCATAAAGACTTCAAGCTGATATCTTTGTTAACTAATCTTAAAGCACTGCTACAAAGAAGATTCTAACATAAGGCTTATTTATGGAAACAAAAATACTAGAAAGAATACAAAATCTGAAACACCTTATGCAGAAATTTCCTAATAAAAAACTAGTCAGGAGACACTGCATGCTCTACAGGTTGGGAATTACTACACACTCTCAATATTGGGAGAGTAATGTTCTCATTTGGGAGAAAGACTTTCTTAATAAGGTCAGGAACTTCTCCCCTGAAAAATAACAGCTTGAATCCCTTTTAAATTCGCGTTCTATTCTCATTCTGGATTTTCTTGAACAATTTTTTTTCCTGCTCTTTAAGGCATCTTCTCAGCCCTCTCCCAAATATTTACTGTTTGCCTGTAAGCATTTGTCTAATGCACACTAGTGACTGTTCTCTCTAACACACTCTAAACTGAGCTCTTGCTGGGAGTTAGTCAGCTGCCTCCTGCTTTCCTCGAGTTTAGCAATGAAAATGTTAACTGGCTTAGGAAAGGATTTACTTTCAAAAGAGCTCTCTGGTTAATTATGTATCTTCTTTCAAGTGCATCTTCTCTACCTGTATGAACTGAAGATTCCAGAATGAATTGCAGATTTCCACACTTGGAAACAAAACAAAACAGTGAAAGAAAAAGCAGACTAAATAACTGAAAACTGTTTTTTTTTTTTTTTTTAATTTTTTTCTCCAGATGAAGTCCCTTAAAGGCAGAAAAAGGCTGAGAAGACCAGCATCAACTCAGAGGCTCA
Organism: Tinamus guttatus; assembly: GCF_059628265.1. NCBI lineage: Eukaryota > Metazoa > Chordata > Aves > Tinamiformes > Tinamidae > Tinamus > Tinamus guttatus. The sequence goes on along the minus strand of NW_028288770.1, from coordinate 90,008 downwards.
GATGTTGATATGCATCTTCAAACCTACTTCAGCCTTGGCTTTTCCAGAAACAATAAAAAAGGACTTTAAGTAACTAACTCTTCTGTTAGATGTTTTAGAAATCATTTCTGCTGAGACAGAAATATGTAATTCATTTCCTTCAAAATACTGAACAACCTTTAGAAGTGACAAAAAAAAGGCTCAATTTTGCCCACAGTCAAAGAAAGAAACAAGCTGTTCCAAATAGACACTGTTTTCCCCAGAAACACAGAATGTTCAATATACCATAAAAACATTTTATTGGGAGTGAGCTTTCAACAGAGAAACTTCGTCTCCAGTTTGGTCTAAAGAAGCTTCTTGGAACAGACTACTTTCTCACAGGAAGGCCTACTTCAAAAGCACTAGTCCTCAGCAAAAGAATGGATCTGCCTTTAGAATCTAAAATTCTAAAGAGAGATTGGAGAGGAGACTGGGGAGAGATTGGCCTGAGATAAGACGGAGCCCCAAACACACAGCAACTTTTTGTTTTTTAATGATCCTGTTATCACTGAAGTTGTTCTGTATTTAAGCTAAAATGAAACTGTTGCAGTAAAAAATGAATTTACATTAATATGTCCTAATATTATTATTATATTATTCAGAAATGCGTGAAATCCTTCATAAAACAGACACATCCAAGAAGAATGCATTCTCTACAGCTATGATTACAAGCATGCAAGAGCAAGGGTGCAGGAAGACAGACAGTTAAGTGTATCAGCAGTATCACACAGGTGCTGCACAGAGAAAGATGCATTCAATTCCCATTGATTCAACTAAACCGAACAAACATTAACCTTTTAGTCTTCTCTCTCTTTTTTCATAAGCAAACCAGGAAAGAAGAAAGGATTTACAGATCTAAAATGAGCAAAGGACTGATATTTTTTACAATAGTATATCCAAACACTATATATAAGTGGATTTCTACCCTACAACTGCCTTTTCGCAAAAGTAGGTAACAAGTTGCTGGAAACTCAAGACTTCACAGCCAAGTAATGAGGAAAGGTAGGGTAGGGAACATTGCAATAAATTGATGTGGAAATGCACAGAACACAGAATAAAATGCAGGAAAGGAAATGAAAATAAAAGAACTACATTTGGTGCATATTACTGTAGAGAGACTATTGCGTCACTATACCTTTCACTTCCTCCAAAGTACCTAGTGCTGCTAATCCTGAGATCAACACGGGTCTAATCCTGCATGAACAGTGGAAAAGACTAGATTGACTGACACCTGGCAGAATTTTTGCTATTTTCTTATCACACAAGGACCTAAAATTCTCAATTATAGGATTATCAAAATCATTTACAAAGCATAGCACAACTCTAACTTGAAACAAATATTAGTTGTGTGGTCATGGTTCTGATGAATTCTAGAAGTTTCTGATGAAAGAAGCATGAAGCAACATTTCTTCCCTCATTCTCATCCACAATATATCAGGAAGGAACACATCCAGCACACCACCACGGAATCACAGCAACACAGATATAAAGCTGACCAAGGAAACCCATGGAAGTCCATTTGGCCAGCCCTACTTTGCAAAAGACGTTTGCTAAAATATTTCAAAAATACAGTTGCCTGCATGTCTATGTGTATAGATGTATTAAAAAAAGATCTGGTTGAAATACACAGGATAGCTATATGTAGCTACTATTTAGAAAAAGAGGGAAGTTTCGCAAAGAGGAAACCTGGGGGGACAGAGAGATGTTTAAGCGTCTTATTTTAAAGATTAAAAAATATATTTTGGAAGAGAGTCTCTTAAAGATGTTCCTTTTGTTTCCTGAATACATTTTTAACCCCTGAAAAAAACAAAACACATACAAAAACTATTCGCATCCCAGTTGCTTATTCTGTCAGTCACATGCTTCATAAAAACTTGAAATAACTCTCATCTTGCATCTGTGCCTGATTTCTGATGAAAGTCAGAATTTCAGCCTAAACCCTTTGGAGCACTCAGCTGGATTACTGTTAAATTTTTGCCAGCACTTTGGAAAGAGTCAGAATTGCAAAACATCTATCCAATCTACTCTAGTTTACTAAAGCAAGATGGTAACAAATTCAATAAACTGAAGAAAACAACAACAAAAAAAAGCTACTTGTACTATGTTAGTTTCTAGAATATGAAGGATAACCTTGTAAGGGCATCTTTATCTTGACATTCCCTCAACACATCTCTTCATGCCTTCTCTCCTAACTTCTAATATTCAAATGCAAACACAACATAATTAAATAGGCAAATTCTTCCTACTCCTAACGAAAGCTGCTTTGCATTCATGCCCTATTCTGGAGTGCTTCACAGGCTAATAATGGAACAAGTTGTAACAATCCTAAAAGAGAAAAGAGTTTCACGCAGGCCGTATCTCAGGGTGCAGCCAAGAGTTTGAACTCTCCTTTCACAACTCGGCCTACCTGTAGCTCCTCCTCAGCCAAGATGCAAACAGTAATGAGCCTTTTACAATATCAAGGATGTTATCTGAGTCGACATCCTTTCACAGCTTGGTCACTTTTCATTTTGCCACTTACAAGTTTAAGTATAAAAAATACAAGTATAACTAGAATCACAATGAAAGTAATGGAAAATCGATCCAACTTTTCTTACTTTCCAGTTCTTCCTCCGTGTCACGAATATTGAGCTATTGATTTTTTTAAATCTGTAGGTGAACAATCCAGAGTTTGCATTTCTGTGTGCATAATCGGGCTTTCACAAACAAGAAGCAGACTCACTTGAAGTGTTATGGCCAATTAAAACTTAGGTACACATAATACTCTCCAAAGGTAACTCTTTTCCATGGCAGATTCACTGAGCCTCTTCGGTCATCCAAAGACATTTTTACAACTTTTTATTCACTTGGCTCATTCCAAGGTTTGCGGGAAATAAAAACATTCAGATAAAGGTGACTCAGAAAGAAGCTGAAAAACACCAACATTTTATTGTGAAAGGAACACAGGCTCACATCTGATTTGAAAACATCAGGTTGTAGTGCAGATAAATACAAATAAGATACTGAAAACCTGATGTCTGACACCAAGAAAAATAAACATTTCTATTTACTTACTCTGAACAATCAGTCGTTGCTTTGACACCACGCAAAAATGAATAGCAACTCCCTGAATTCTCACAGTCACCACATCTACCTGAGTTTATCTTCTATAAAGTTAGTTTCTCAAGTAACAAAACAAGCAGTTAAGCATATCTTTATATTACAAAGATGCAAAAAACTTGCTTATCCTCTCTCTCTCTACATAGCATAGCTCATCTGTGTCGTTGAAGGAAAACATGTTTCCTGTGAATATTACATATGACATTTCCACAGAGGACTCCCATGTCTTAAGACTGAACATAGAAACAAGAGCAAAGATAGGGGTCACCAAAAACCACTGATGCACTCAGTTTTTCTTGTTTGACATAGGACTAAAAGAAGTAATCAATTAAAGCAGCAGTCGCTTCATAACCTAGGCATAAAATGCATACAGACATACAGTTCACTTCTTAAGCTAACTTCTTGATTGAACAATAGAGAGGATATAAGCTAAGAAGGGAAACAAAATTACTAACTCTGAATTACAAACCATCTTTCTATTACTACAAATGCAACTTAATAACGAAAGCAAGAAAGGGATCGGTACTTTCAACATGATCATCTCACTGGACTGCAATAAATCAAACCACCTACTGTGTCTGCTTTAGATGTACAGCGACAAGAGTTATGGATACATTAATGAGCACTCTCCTCTGTACCCAAACAGTTCAAATATGGCATTCAGTAGAAATCGTTTTTAAATACTTTCTTAATAAATAGGCACCCAAAATAAAGTAAAAATTATAAGCATATGGCACAACAGAAGAGTAAACAATATTGCTTTTAGGCCTCGCCAAGGGATTACCGTTACATGAGGAAACCAAGGTTGACTTTTAAAAATCTAAAAATAATTCTGAGAATGCTTCCTGTCTCAATGCTCTGGACAAGAGAAAACAAATGAAAAGACTTACTGTCTGCACGCCATCTAGGTCACTGGTATTACACAACCTCCCTTTTTAAAAACATACTTCAAACAAATTCCTATACAGGACGTTCACAGGCTATAACTGATTAAAAACAAGTTCAAGATATGAAACACACCCTGTAGGAACAAAATGGCATGTTTTCAGAACTCCCTATGTCCCTGAAATTGCACAGGAAACCATAAGAGAATCTGATGGTCTTGCCAGCTACCTTTAGTTAAAATTAACCTTTGAATACTTAATTATGTGTCACTTTATACTAGGCTACATCAATATCTAGACATTCACAGAAGATATTTACCTCTATACTTCTGTCCACGAATTTATATAGCAACACACATGGTTAGAACAAATATACTTATATAGTAAAGAATTATGTATACAATCATTCTTTCTCATAGACCCCTGCTTTCCACTGCCTCCAGCTCAGTAAGAGGAACAGACACTTCTCTCATACCTCTTTCTATGCTGAGCAAACAATACTGAGGCGTATTTCTGGCTTCTAGGCCATCATCATGCCTATCATACCATGACAGAAAGTTTTACAATCAAAAATATCTGTACTGGAAAAAAAGATGCAGTAAGTTTTTGTACTGTATTATCATCACACTGTGCTTTTTAAGTTACAGAAGAGCACACAGTTATTTAGAGAAATACAAAAAGGCAAATTGCTATCCATTACATTACCTTTAAAGCACACACAAAGCCAAACCTTATATTTGATACATTTGATGCTTTCAGTGAAAGCTATTAGCCATAACCTTAATTATTAGAATATTCTATTGCAATATAAATATTGATAAAATGTGTCTTTCCCTAAATATGTTCACATTTTCAGCGATATATATTACATATACATGTATAAATATACATATTATACCTATATAAAGGCCTTTTATAGTATTCTTCTGGAAAAACAACCAAACACTAATGGACAGTCACAGTACTAGCTTCTGTTCCCTGCTCTTTTAGCGCTTAAATGATAAACGATTCAACCTGTCCATACCTCAATGCCGTAAGCATTAACTGCCTCACACAAAAAATGTGTGTCTTAATTCCCCAGTATTTGTAACAAAGAGAGTCCTCAGATAAAAGTTAAAGCATATTAGGACTCAAACTTAAAAATTTTAGTCTATTTCCTTGCTCTGTCCAACCATCCTATGTGCCTTTGGACATGCTACCTAGCATCTCAGTGCCTTAGCTTCCCCTCTGTAAAACAAGAGAGAAAAAAAAAAAAGAAGAAGGAGAAAATTCCTTATCTTTCAGCAGCGACAGCAGAGGAAACACATTATATGTTTCTGCAGTATCTCATTCTATGGTAATAAGGTCTTTTGATGGAAAAGGCCCTTTATACTCTTTCAGTGAAAGGCATTTTGGAAAAGCACACTCCTGTTACAGCTGTGTCTTCACTTTACTAGACTGCTTGGAATTCTGAGAGGCTATTTTAATAGAACTGAGAAGTGACTTCAAATTCAACAATGCACAAAATATACAGAAAAAATATATTATCATATTGGTTTCCTCCCCTTGCTAATAAGTACATATTTTTTTTTCAGAGAGGAATAAATATTGAAGATATTACCCAACAAGGGGGGGGATATTAACACAAAGGAATGATATAGGAAGAAACACACTTGCTGCATCTAAAAATCTATCTGTATCTATAAATCCTCAAGATCTCTTCTGCTGCCTTCCTATGCTCTTCAAGCAGTCAGTTCTCCTAAGCACCAATACTAGTAGTCAATACACCCTGCTACAGTGAACAACCAAAAAAGAGGTAAAATTTCAGTTTCCTTCAGTTTTCTAAAAAGCACTGAAATTAAGATGCTTACTCAGAATATCCCTAAAATACTATTTTATAAAGTACATGCCATAGTAAAATTCAATTTGGCTGTTAATCTAAGAAAATTGCACTTAATTCTGCCTTGTGGGTTTTGCACAGCATAAACTGGCATATGCTCAGAAGGTCACCTACTTTGGCTTTAGCAAGCAGAAGAAGGGAAGGGAAATTGTAGGAGGTGGAAAGGAAATTCTTATGAGCTTAGAACAAATTAATTTTACAATTCTTTCTCTTCAAAAATTGGCTTTAAAAAAAATCTACTCAATGGCTTGTCTATGCTTTAAGATAACAACAATAACAAAAAAATCACATCACATCTTCCAAAAAAAAAAAAAATCCCACTCCAGGCAAACAGAAGAAGCCAAATCTTCTCTTCAATCAGACAAGTGGTCACTTAGAAAGAGGATCTTGAGGATGACTGATTAAGGCCTGGTTCAGCAAAGCATTTAAACACGTGACTAGCTTCACGGAGTTCCTCAGAAGTACAGCCAAAACACAGAGTAATCTCTTGAATTTAAACAAAAACAAGACACAACTATAGTTATTGCAAAACTGGCACTGAGCTGGTCATCTTTTCCCTGAAATAAACAGGATCCTGGGCATGGAAACATTTAATCCTCTCTAGCTTTATTTCATTTCCTTTTGAATTTGGATGAAAGAACATAAGCAAAATGCTCACCAGACTCCCAAGCTAAGTTCTGAGCCCGCTATTTTCTCAGGTATTTGAGTTAGAATTGGAGGAGGAAATCAACCATAAGGCAAATTCATCATTAGATCCATATTTGAACAGGGCATGCAGTTTGTGGGTGTTCACCACATTGAAGACATGTGACCTGTGAAGTATGCAGAATACAGTTCACAAAATCGGAACAGTGAGTTCTGTAAGAATCAAAAGTAAGAAAACCAATTTCTTACAAACCATCATTTTATGACCTAACTGTTTAATAGGCTCAAAGTGGCAACAGAAATGATTCATGTGGTTGAAAGACATAACTTCTCTCAGCCACATGTTTGAGGACCCAGAAATGATGCAGCTCACACTGGGACTTTGCCTTCCGTAGGGCTGTCCGCAAAGAATCACCAGTGGGAATGTGGCAGTTTTGTAGCACTAACAAATCTGGCTCAAAATGCCCACTGAAGGCCTAAATTAAAGGGAGAAAAGAAAGAAAGACATATACACAGTACAAGACAATCACCTAAGCTTCTTCTCCTTCAATAATCAGTTTTACAAAATTTAAGGCGTTTATTGAGAACTGCTAATTAACAAGAACACTAGACAGTTAGAGTTAACAAGAACACTACAGTTTTAGTGGGGGAGGAAAACAACATCTCCTTTATTAAGTAAATTGTTACTAGGAATCATTTGTGAATCAAACCTATGAGGAATTAAAACAAATTCTTAATCTTCAAGAATGTTGTCCAGATACAGAGACTACCTGGGCAATGCTCACTGCAACATAAGAACTTGGCCAAAACAAGGCAAGGAAAAGGTTCTATTTCTGCTCATTCCCAAAAACACTACAGCTTCAGTAAACTGTAGGCAGACAGTAGATATTTCATCAGGATAAAGAGTTTCTCTACAGACTATTTATAGATTTCCATGATGACAATCAGATACTATTACTTAGTTTTAAATGTTGGTAGGAGGCTCACAAAACCTGCTAGGAAAGCCTCTGAAGACAGAAATTAGACAACTGTGAGAAGTCACACAATCAGTGCTCACAAGAAAAGTATATTCAGCAAAGGCCAAATGAGTGCAGCAGAACGCATACATCTTTTAAAAACTCAATCCTGCCTAACTAAATGGGTACATTATGGATACTAGCTGGGTACTTTACAGGTGCAAGTTGAAACACAGGAAGTTCCATCTCCATATGAGGAAGAACTTCTTTACTGTGAGGCCACCCTGTGCCACATGCTCTAGGTGTCCCTGCTGGAGCAGGTGGGTTGGACTAGATGATCTCTAGAGGCCCCTTCCAACCTTAACCATTCTGGGATTCTGTAAAGTCACAGAACATACTTGCTTTTACACTGAGCTACTTGCCTCTTTTAGGAGACTTTTGTGAGTGGACAGATGAGGAAAACGAGGGCAATATTATGAGCGATAGCCATGTCCACTTTTAAAAGTACAGCCATCAAAACACAGATTTATAACTTTTAGAATCTGTTTAATCATATTTGTAAAAGCTCAATTTTTGCCTTCTGTGCTCATACACTTCTTTAAATGACAATATCCATTCTTACAAACTTCTATATATGTGCTTTTACAATACAGAGTCTGAACACAATCTAAATAGGTAAAAGACAGAAAATAAGGACAATGGCTTTGAACGGTCTCCATAAAGTTGATAAGCCTAATTCTGACAATGTGTGTCAAATATAATACTGAAGTAAAGCATCTCTGAGCTAGCAGACTAAGACTATTAAGACTCCACATTACAGTCAATCACGTAAAAAAAGAACTTGGGGATATTTAAATCTAGCAGACTATTTAAATGCTATGAACTAGTACAGATTCTCAACATGAAGCTTTTACAAAAGAAAAATTATGGGATGTTTGAATTCAGTGCCCTACTTGTTTCCAATGTAGTAAGCTCCTCTGGTTTTCAAATGCTCTGAAAGTGATAGCTTGCTTTTTATTTCCAGAACTCATGTATTTCTGCTTAAAATTAATTAAACACTGATGAGGAGGAGATTCTTGAGAAACATTAAAAATGATCAAATGCTTTTACTTTTTCTGTACTTTGGAAAAAAACAAAACTGTTCTCAGATTCTCCATTTCCTGTTTTACTAAAGGCAGGAGGTACTTGCAAGTAAGATGTAAATGCCGTACACTTCGACCGAGGGATTTATAGCTAGACAGAACAGTGGACCCAAACTTTTGTAGTATTAGTAGATCCCAGTACTGTAATTTATCCTGTTAGTGCACAAATACTACCTAACTAAAATGCCTCCACGAGACACTGTCAAATAAATGTTTTATCACAAGAGTTAAACTTAATTCCTCCTAAAAATCAAAAGAAAGCAAAAAAAAAATAACGCTCTGCTAGAAAAGCCTTTTTCTCTTTGCTGCACAAACCTTGTGTTTTACATTAAAGTGACCTTAATCTTTCATTGCACAAAAGGGAGATGGCTGCTCACTTGAACCACTATAATTAACAGTGATGTAGTTATCTGTAAACTTCGAACTATTTCAACACATACCATGCTGGCCTGAGCTCTCCTAATTTAGAAATGGTCATCTCAGACCGTGAAAGGGAGAGGGCTCTGGATCTTATGCATGCTTTACCTGATCTAAAAATGCAGCCTAATGAGAATTATTCACTCTTTCACAATATAGTAGTAGTATCCATTTGAGGAACTGAATGTGAAATATGCTAAGCAACAACACTTCCTTAATAACAGATAAGGCTGTTATCAAAAACAGAACTAAGATCCTCACACAACAGCATTGCAAATAAGATACTACTAATACTGGGATCAAAACTGGACTATTTTTGTTTATTGTGATTAAACCAAAAGTTCCACTCAAATGTTTATATATATGTACATATAAACTTATAGACTATTAAATATTGCTTAAGTCAATTCTAAAGCAGAGCAATCCTAAGAACAATAACTTCTCTGAAATTGTATAATTAGAGTTTCCAAAGAAGCCATAAGTACAGTTATTTTTATGAGGACGGAAAGCTAAACACTGAAAATGTTTAGTTCTAATGGCCTGAAATTACACATTATACATGTACTGGGAGGAAAAGATTTTAAAACTACAATTTCTATTTCTAATATGGTTTAACAATATTTACGGCAATCCAGCTCTTGTACATGTGGTCAATACAGACATTTCCACATGAATTCTCTTGCCCTGCTTGCCAACTGAGTTAATGTTATTTGTTATCAGTGAAGGTCAGCAAACACACTTGTAGGATTCCTAGAAAATCCTGTAAGAGGAAGAGAATTTTTAAAGGTAAGGTATAGTGGGCAACTCCTTTGAACACTCTCTGAAGAACTCTTTAGTTCTTAGCACTTATTTTTTTTAGCTGTTAACACTACCTGGTATGCAATTTCAAAAGGTATGTTGCAGCTTTCCTTGCTTTTGCTCTCAGCTTGGTACATTCAGTACAGTCATTAGTAAAAATACTTATTTCAAAAAGCAAACAATATGTAAGAATGAAGATTTTTAAGCAGCTTTAATGTAATACACATTATTATGAATAAACAGAAGCGCATCACCCTTAGTTATATGGAACCTTTCTTTTACCACATTGTATTTTTTTCTCCCTACATTGTTTTTTCTGACACTTCAAAACTTTTTCTACTTAAAAGCATAACAAAACTTTTTCTACTTAAAAGCATAATATTACAACTTATTTAATTTATATTACAATATCCATATCTTCTCTTTCAGTTACACTGGTCAATTTACTGTTAAATTATAAAAGAACTATCTAGTATTTAGCATTAATGACATATTAATTTCCCCCCTTTTCTTACTAGAAACTTAACAGCTATGTCAAAAGAAAATAGCTTTTCGTCGGGCTCTTATCAGAGCCCAAATACTTTTGAGAATTGTAACTCTCTGGAGTGAAAAAAAGCAGATGATCAATGACACCAACCACTAGGAAAAATTAGAGGCATATTTTCAACAAGCTAGCAGATAAACTTTAAAGCATGAAAACAGTATTTCCAAAAAAGCAGTAAAAAACATTCTGGAAAAGCTGAATTAGACCTCAAAGTTTCAGTGCAAAAACAAACTAAAACTGAAAGCAGAGCCTATTTTGATGATTTGAAACAATTGGTCTTATTTTACTGCATAGATAGATAGATACATAGATTTCACTGCTTCCCCTAATTACTGAATACCCTTAGCAACCTGTCCTATGACATTTTCTACTACTTGAATGCTTTCAAAGCAGTTTGCATTTATCATTTTTTACAATGAACTTCAGTCAAAGGCAATATAGATACCAACGTATGCAATCAATCTACGTATAAAAATGAAGTAGCCTCCTAAAACAAATGAGAAGAAATGAGAAGAAATTTCTTCTCATAAAAAAGAAGTGTTCCCTTCAAATTCCACCACAGATCTACATACTACAATTCCACTAGTCTGACCCAAAGGTTGTTTTTTCTCACCTAACACCTACAACCGTGGAATCTTTTTATCTAAGCAGAAATAGCCCAGTATAACAACAACAAAAATAATAATATTTAGCACTTCTATCACATTCTGCATATTAAGACAGTGTGACTAATTTTAACCAGCCAACCTGTTCCAAGCTTTACCGTGTCTCTTCAAATTGTCAGTACATCCAATGTTGAGTACTGTGTATCAATACATTAATATGCACAGTAAATGTTAATAATGCGGGAAAAATGAAGAAGATAGAGATGGAAGAATATTAAATGAACAGTAATTAAAGTATGAGCAGAATGACAAACGCACAAGAAGGTTTGGGTATCTATACACCTATGTATGTCCATGGGGGGAGTGCACATATTTGGGGGAGTTCAAGACAATATAAAGTATTGTAAACACAAAACGGGTGAGCAAAAGGAAGGACTGAAGAAGGTGAAAAAGGCAGAAAGGGGGACTCGAATGGAAAGGCATGCAGGTAACTGAAGGAGACAAAGAAGAGTGAAAAAAAAAACATCCGGGGAAAGAAGGAGAGATTACAATCAGAAAAAAAACGCTAAAAATAAAATACTTAGAGAGCAACAAGAGGTTCTGAAATAGTAAAAAAAAAAAAAAAACCAAAGAATTAGAAAAGAAAAAAAAAAGAAGAGAATGAAGTAAATGAAAGACTTTTAGTTACTTATCTAGAAAATCTTTCTCACCGATGGTATTAGATACACTGCTGTAATCCATTATGCTTGGGTCCACAGTGGAGAGCAGCACGACACCTTCCTACACAAGGTTCCCCACAGGTTCACATGCTCTTTGAGTGCAGTTAATGCTACTAGTTACAGAGTTCTTATACAGAGCATGGTATCTTCAAATGCTCTTTAAATACATTTATGCAGATGTAAAGCCATCTCCTAAAATCTTAACTCTTTAGAAAGCAACCTTATTCAAGAAGCAAGTTCCAGGCAGTTGTCAGCAACCTTTCCTTCACAATTCTATTTCACTTATCCACACAGAAAGAGTTATCTCTCTGTCTTAGATTTTGTACTTGGATGAAGAAGCAGTTCCTTTGATTTTGCAGTGTCTCAGTATAGCAAAGTCATCCATCTTGTATTAGAAATGGGGTTGCCTATCATAAAGGAATAAAAATGACAAGAGGAAAGTTGGACAGCACACTTCTGGAAGGATAAGCAAGATAAACACACAGTTCAACTTTCAAGCTGTGGCAAAATATGTCAGTAGCCTTACTTTAAGTACATTTATAAGAGTATAACAAGGCTGGTACTAGCTTTCTGACACTTCTGTTTGCTTATTTGTTCTGCTTTCTTTCCCTCTTTGATTCCATGGTTTCATCCTTACTTCTACTACTTTCTTCAATAGCGCCCCCGCCCCCCATCTTTTTCCACTGTTCTTTTTTGCTCTTCTCCTTTTCTCTTGCTTTCCCCCAGAAGTACTTCATACTTCTATATGATGTTGTTTCTGATAAAAATCGATATGAACACAACTAAAAATCTGCAATTCCGGTGGAACAGACCTTAGCATCAGCCACACTGATAGGACACCAACCACACCAGCAGTCCACACTGAAAAACTTTTTGTTGGAACCAAGTCTAACCCCAAGTAATCCAACAAAGTTCCGCCAGCACCAGAAAGACCTTTCTTCTTTTTATTTTGCTTCTCCCTAACTCTATTTGAAGGGTCACTGTTGCAAGGGTGACATTTCTAAGGGAGTCCAGGAACTCCATCCTCAGTGCTCAGTGAGTGGCTGCGGGACCAAACAAGCTCAGTGCTCAGCTCCCCTTTTCCTTTCTCTTGAGTTGAGTACCTTGCTACCACAGAACTCTGGATGCGCACTGTGTCTCCAAGAAATATTAATTCTTACAGATCTTAGAAGATAATGTGTATTATTGCCATTGATTTTAATTTATACTTCTGCTCACAGATCTCACAAAGAATTTCTATGAGAAAAAATCCCTACATTTTCAGTTATTTTTACAGGGAGTAGACCTTGTTTTTATACATCTTTTCTGCCTAGTCCATAAGCTAGAATTCTTTCTTACAAACAGTGAGAACAGTAAAAGCAGGATGAACCCTTGCCTCACCCTCCTCCCCCAAAAATGGAATTTTATCAGTACCAAGGCATTCACAGCAGGGAAGCTTTTTCCTATAAAAAGAGATGAAAAGAGTATAACTGTATAAGATACTTCCAAGCTTACTGTCAAAGACACAGCTGCGAGCCTACTGTATATAATTTTAAAATATCTCAAAATACGCAATTTGTAACTTATATTGGGGTTATTTGCACCTTCAATGGATGATGATCATGCAAAGTTGCATGATGATATATTTTTTCTAACATTAAAAAAGCCTTCACCTTCGTAATGTAAAGTCATCCTAAATGCAAATGCTGTGTATATGCTTCATATTTGCATACAGAAATGCAAATAGAAAAGGAATTATTTGGTGCAACTATTTATTGCTATCTCTATTTAAACCACATTCCACCACAAAATAAAAGAACTAATGAATTGAAGGATGCTATCTGGCATTTTTTAACTCACCACGGAGCTGCTAAGTCACCCACACACAAAAATACATTTGTAGACATTTGTCAAATGCTGCAATGCCCATACTAAGGCAACACATCCCAGGAGTTGGCAGCCATGCTATCAGCAAGAATTTGGCTACAGAAAGAGCAATGATTCATCATACATTCTAGAAGCACTGTCGAAACAGCAAAACAACACACTGCTATTTTAATCCTTTAAAGGTAACGAGAGTTTAAAAAAAAAAAAAGTTTGTAAAACTGAGACAAGCAAGAAATCCAGTAATGCATCTGGAAATGCATATTTATTCACTAATGATCAGTGTTTAAGAGAGCATTTTTTTCCTCGAGAAGACAAAAAACAGCTATTTAATGTCAATGTCAAATATCTACTTACCTTGCCTTATTATGATTTAAATAGCCAGCCTCACAGAATGTACGTTTCAGAATAGCTAATCAAAAATCCCTGGTTTAAAAATATTATGAATTAATTTAGCTTCTCAGTTTTAAAAATCTTCTGAAGTTAAGTCTTTAGAATAACAGTAAAGGCATATTTACATGAATTCCCTCACACTGCCTCTAGAAGAGTTCCAAACACATCCTCTAACTAAAGCATCAATAGTGTAGTCAGCACATTTGTTTCTATGTACTTATTATTGTCTCAGATCTACCAAGAAAATGCTTTCTCAATTAACATGTTAAGGAAATAATGACGCATATTTTATCAAAAGCTTTCATATACTATTGCTTTTTTTTCTGGTGAAAACATTCTTATCTTTCTTTCTCAAAATGTTCATGTTAAGTATAAACATAGGGAAATTTTATCTTCTATGTTAAAAATCCCTTGAAAGTTTTTTTTTCCATAGCAAATGTATAATGACAATATCAGTAATAATCAATCAGTATCAAACAATATCAGTAACTAATTCCCTTTTACCATCACCTAGTCAAATAATGTCTCTTTAGCGCTTAAAACGGTATCCTCAGGAAGTATTTCAGATGTGCTGCCCGTTTCCCCACCAAACGCACACGATGAACTCCTACCTTCTGGAAAATGAGTTCATCTTGCTTTCTCTTCTTTTTGCTGCTTTTTCTGATCTTCTGGTTTGATTGAATCCATTTTGTCACCTAGAGTTCAAAACCATAGTGCTTTTTAGGAAGAAGATGCAACCTGAGCGCAGCTACACAGCAATAGTAAGAAACTATAAACAGACTCAAGACACACTTTTCCATTGCTTCATTGGAAAACAGGAAAACACTTTTCCAGTCTAGAATGACACAAGCTAGTTAGTCACTTGTGGCATGGTCAAAGCATGAAGTGGTGTTCTGCATCTTACACACCACTGTTTTTCCTTCTGCTTCTTACTGAAGGAAACTTAGAGCTCCCAGCTCAAATTCTTCAAACAGAAATAAAATGCATCTGATGTGAGACCAGTTTATCAAATGAAAACTTGTTGTGGTAAGCAAAAACAAAAACAAAAAAAAAGAAAAAAAGAAAAAAAAGAAAAGAAAAGAAAATAGAGTCTTGGGGCTCAACTCCTTACATCTTGTGCTTCCAGTAACGTTTATTTGAAGCCATCCACTCAACTATCAATGCCAATTTTAGATGATGGGATGGCCATTAATAAACCTTAGTCTTTCCCACAGAAGTATTTCTATTCTTAATATGAAAACAATTATTTTTAAGACAAGAGCAAGGAAACGTGGGGGATGTCAGGTGGAAACCTCGAGGCGGAGATCTGCAAGGGAGGAAAAACCGTCCGCAGAAAGCAGGGGGCAAGTGGGAAAGAAGGGTTTCTCCTCACCTCGCCGCTCACTTGCTGGACGAGCTGACACTCCTTCCAAGTCTCGCCCTCCTCCAGCAAAGGCTACACGGGGGAGAAAGCGCAAGTTGAGGCGGGGAGCGCCCTCGCTCCCCTCGCGGCGAGAAGAGACGGGCCGGCCCGATCCCGCCACTCGCCGCAGCACGAGAGCCTCGCGCGGCTCCCGCTCCGCAGCCCTCGCTCGGAAATGAAACACCTCCGCGGGTCGCCCGCCCCGAGCCCCAGCCCCCAGCCGGCCGGAGAGGAGGAGCCTGCCTTAAAGATGCAGCGGGCACGGCGGGCGGCGCTCCCCGCCGCCGCGGAGCCCCGCCGTCCTGCTGCGCGCCCTCTTAGCCCTCGGCGCAGCCGCCCGCCGCGCGCTAACGGCCGCGCTATCCGCTAACAGCCGCGCTATCCGCTAACGGCCGCCGCGCGCTAACGGCCGCGCTATGCGCCAACGGCCGCGCCGCGCGCGAACGCGGCAGAAGGGAGCGGCGTTCCCCGCAGCCGCCTCGGCGTTTCCCCCGCTGCGTTCCTGGCATCTAAGGATTCCAAAGTAGCTTCTGAGGAAGCAGGAGCTTTGATAGGCACCGTAAAGGCGAGACCCAAGGCTGCTCTTTTTGCATAGCACGATGCAGCGAGCCCCTTAGGCCTCAGTCAGCACTTGGGCGAGTAGGCTAAAAGCTCCACTAAACATGAGCGGCAGCAGGTGATTTAGTCCAGGCACCAGACTTGGAGAGACGCCCGTGCGCCTCTTCCAGGAGGATGCTCAAGCTCCGCTGTGGCGGGAGAGGCTCCACTGCTGCCTGACACGGACAGCTTGAACGCTGCAAACACTTAGGAAGCTTTTGTCACACTTAGCAAAAATTGTTTACATTTAAATTTTACATTTAAAAGATAAAGCAAAAGCAGATCATGACATATTTGATATAACTAAAAAGATGTCCTTATGGTATTTTCAGGCTTTTAAAAATAATTTCTGCTCCCTGCTATATATGACAATTCCCTAAAAGCTTCAAAAGAAAATCTGTGCTCTTGTAAAAGAAAATGATTCATCAAAGCATTTTTTTGAGCAAACCCTCCCACATATTGAATTAGATGGACTTTGCAAACAGATGTTAGTAAACAAAGGTAGATCCAATTAGTGACTGCTAAATCTTGACAGTATCCCTTTACCACTTAAAAAAAAATGAAAAACTTTTACCCTTTTGGTTTTACTGCCACGACATATTTCTTTCAAGATCAAAAGCCTTAGATCAAAGCCAAGATCAAACTCAATGCTTTAAATAGAAGCAACTTTACCATGAAGTATTACACAAAGAAGAACTTCTTAGTAGAGATATCAGTATAATATCTTATTAGGACCCTTTATTTCACACTCACAACAGGTCTATTTAAAACAGGTATTGACAACTTATTCTCATATTGTTAAACTACAGCAGATCTGCTGCTAAAGGGTTGTCTGAAAGCTGCTATAAATTGACTCTTGAACTCTGTGTTTAAATGAAGAAAGAATAATAGAGTATAGCACAAAGACAGTGAACAAGAATATGACCTGAGATTGATGTTCACGGCAAACACAAATTGCCTAATAAACGAGGCTTCCTTGAATCAGTTAACAGTTTAGATCTTTCATTTCTACAGAAAATGTTACGGCAAGAACAAAGGTCATAGGCACAGCTAACCCAATTTTTCACAAAATACACTGAGGAATTACACTTCCCTTCCTATCAAAAGTTTGGAGAAAACTAAGGGGAAAAGAAGTTACAGGAGACATTGATTTCTGGACCTGGCAACCTTGAATATGAAAATCCCCAAACAAGCAAACGCGATGAGTGCTAAAGCTCAGAGCTATCTCCTCTTCTCCGCCTGGGCGCTGCGCCGCAGTTAAGGGAACGCGCAGGAACAGCTCGCAGCTTTCCTGGAAACGTCAAGGTGGCTGGCGGAGGCGAGGGCGGGCTCAGCGCCGCGCTCGGTGCCCGCGGCGGGACGCGGCCGGCACGGAGCCCGGCAGCCTGCCCAGCAGGGCCGGCGGCACAAGGAGCAGCTGCGCGCGCGGCCGCCAGCGCTGCTCCACGGGGCCTCGGGAAGGTCCAGCTCATGGGCCGATCAGAAAAATTTGCTTGTGAAAAAAAAAAAAAAACACGAGGGAGAAAGAAAAGAAAGGATTATCCTGTGATGAACGGCTGGTCTACTGTATTCTTCCCTGTTTCTGGACGCAAAGACCTTATGGTAGGCATGAGGGAGGCAGAGCAAAAAGATAATGGACTGACTCAATGGGAGAACGACTGCCTAGCCCTCCATCAGCAGTCCTATGTGTGCAGTGTCACATGAGATTGACCTGTCATACTTGGATCCCCTTCCAACTGGAATGAAAGGATTCATCAGTCCAGCATATCCTTCTTCAATTTGGAAAAAGTTATTCCACGGATTCCTAATGGAGCTGACCTATGTAAACATTTGATTTCAACAAGCATTTATCTCATCTCCAAGAATGATACAGTCCTTTCTCTTGAACCAACAGGATTAAACATAACTGAATTTTGAATTATATGGGAGAAGGTAGCACTTTCCACCCATTGGGTGAATATTCTAGTACGTAACTTAGGTAACAATTTACCTCCTATATTCTTCAAGTCAGACCAGACCCTAAGCACGTACTGAACTTTCAGGATTGTACATAGTTTAGAAAACAACAGGGTATTTGGTCAACAGGCAACTGCTAAATTTCAAATTGGAAACAAACAAACAAACAAAGGCATTAAACAATTTAGGCTGTGATCGCTACTAGTGGCAATTCTTGATTTTGTGAAGAACTACTGACATGCAGTTTTCTTTCGCACAAACTGTATAATTTCAGTTGGCTGTACTGCTCTGACTCTAAAGCATCCAATGTTGATAAACTAAGAAGATCATTTTATCCTAGGTGAATAGTGAATCAGTTTTGTTGATTTGCCAATAGTCCTCAGATACTGGAAGGCAAATATTAAAAAAAATGTAAAATGGAATAAAATTATTTACTGTAAAGAAATTTCAAAAGAGCTTCTGCAAAGTGGAAGAAATAGAAAAGCAAATCAGTCAAGTCATATTTCCCAACCCCTCCTCCCTAGAGATTTGTTTTTCCCCTCAATTACTGAATTTTATGCCAGGCATACAAACCCACTATAACATAAGCAGATCTATGTGTACACCAGCAAGAGCACAGAATATTCATCTAAAGATTTTACTGTTATATCACATATTTTTTAGGGGTTCGCTGGCATACAAATTGGGATTTTGCACCTTCCTGTGCTTTTCCATGTAACATACATACAAAAAGATGGATTCCCATGCAGTTTCCTTCTATGCAAATAGATCCATGCTGACTACTTTTAAAGAAAGAGAAGTGAAAACAGTAAAATTTTCTTTTAGAAAAATGAAGAAAAGCTTTTTAAATGAATTAGGATAAAATACAAAGTATATAATTACCATGTCAGAAAATATATTGAAAGAAAGCTTGAGAATATTAGTCTAAGCTGGGAATTATCTTATTCTGAAATTGAAAATGAGGCATCTGTGCAGCCTGTGCAATCCGAAAGCTGCTTCAGTGGAAAGGACTTGGCTCTTCCAACATTTTGCAAAAAGGTTCAGAAACTGAAAATTCAAGGAGTATTTAATCCAGCAGCTACAAGGTGATTGATAATGGCTTGAAACATTAGGTCTGTGGGGCAATGATTTGAAGGGTCTTAAAATCCCACTGTTACCAGAATTTGGCAGAGAAACTAACAAGCAGTGGGCTGCAACCGACAATAATAGGATGGCTGGTGCATTCACACCGCAGCTTGTTCTTGGAAGGAAGAGTACATCAGTGGTTGATGAAAACTACTGAAAAAGAAGTCTAGCCTAGAATGTGCCCGTGTAAGAACAGTAAGTCGCCCAAGTGAACTGGAGCACTTTTCTTGGCAACAGCTTTATGCAAGGAAATGAAAAATCAAATTGCTCCTGAGATTAACTGTATTTTAGGTATTGTGTTTTGGTCGCTTATGTTGATACAGAAAAATCCAAATACTCTAATTCCACCAGGAGAGTCTCTGCCATAAACACTCATGGGACTAGTATTCTGTGTCTGATGATAGATCCTTACAAAGAGTTGTGATTTTCAGGCGAAACTTGCCCTTCCTGAAAAATATCTTTACCTCCAAGAGACAAAACCTGTTGAAACAATAACTTTGAGGATGTTCTTTCAGTACCTCTTTGAAAAAAAAAACATTCACGTTAGAACATGATTTTCAAATACAGTGTCATGAACGTTTTTTCAAAAGGGTACTACAAATACATCCATCATATTCATGTTTGCAACTCTGCCTTAGGGAGAAAGTTCCTTCATGGAGATGAATCATGGTAGCCACGATTCAGTACAAGATTAGGTTCATAATCTGATAAAGAAAATACCCATGAGCACCTGACTACAAGCTCCCCAAATAATATAACTTAGAGTAAACTATACATATATATATGAAATAGATACAGTTATGTAAATTGTGGCATCTTCCTCTAGAAGGAGCAAGACAATTTGTAAGAAAGAGATGTGATTTTTAAAACAGTCATGGATGAAAGCATGACCTCAGATTTCAGAGATTTCAGGTTGGTTCTTCCTTCAGTTTAAAAGTAATTTGAAGCCCAGCATTTTGAATCCAGAGGACAAGGACTGGGGCTTCAGCATCTTTAACATAAAGGAATCCTCTGTAAAATTCCCTTCAGCTCCATCCAAAAGCAAGACCTTGGTAGACAGTGGGTAGTTGCTGGCTGGCCAAAACTACATAGGACTTTGAAAGCCCTTTGTGTTTTTGGAAATTACAGGGAGAAAAAAAGAAAAAAATAAATAGAACAAACCTGCTGGAACACAGATAAAAGGCAGTCCTGAAAATCACCACTGAGTGACAAATAGTGTTTTCCTTACTTCTCCACCATAAGAGTTGGAAGAAAAAGAAGCAGTCTTTATGTCTGCCTGAAAACTATCTTAAAATATAAATGGGAAAGTGTCTTTGAGAGGTTTACTGATCTTAGAGTCTTACTGATCTCTTGAAGCAATAAAAAGCTCTACCAAACAGCCCTGGTAAAGAGACATACTCAAAGCAAAAGTCAATTAGCCCTCTGGCCATGAAACCCTGTTAGCCCATATGCTAAGCATAATAACCATAAGCTGAACCATGACCTTTACTGCTCATTTTTAGTTTGAGCAATAGCCTTCTCAGCCAACAGACCTTTCAAACCTTTCAGATCTTTCCCTAGACATGTTCACTTTGGCATTTAGATTTCATTGTGGGCCTACAGAATATTTAAAGCATCTTGGAAAAAAATCCCTTTTTTATGGAGATGGAACAAGTTTTAGAAGCACTTATTTTCTCTGTGATTAAACGGGCGTTGGCCATCACCTATACCTCAGTCTGACTATGAAGCACTACTGCATGATAAGAATAGGTCAGTAAGACTGTTGGTAATATAAACCAGGAAAGATCTTTATATTAATTACAACAATGTTATGGAACAGATGGAGATGGAGATGAATGAATGTTGCAATCTGCTCTCTAGAAGTACAGACAAACTACTTGAGTGGTTCAGTGATTTTGCACAACGTGTGAAAGAAGCACTGAGTTTAAGAGCAAGAGCTCCAGACTTGGGCCAGCTGGGAATGCAGTGGCAGGTGCTCACCCTTCAGGATTACTGTGAGTTTTTCACTGGAGCACTGCATGAAACAGCAAGTCACTATTTTCTGGGTAATCTCAGCCACAGAAAGAGCTCTGTCAGGAAACATCCACACTCATTTCTAGGTATTGCTAAGAATTATTATATTGAGAAATGGAAGTCAACACTACCTAGGGCTACAGGGACTTCAGCTACATAATATGTGTTCATTCATATGCATAAGAAATCTCCTCTGCATATTCATTTCTTCCAATTGCAAGCATACATCTCTGAAAGTCCATAAAGCAGCGATCTTTTTCAGTCTATTAAAACAGTAATCTGTATGCTCCTTTTAAAAACCCAAGACCACTGGGAAGATGGTCTCTTGCACTGTTCACATGCAATTTTTACCCCAGCTTCATGGGCAAATCTTTATCCTCATGCACTAGAAATATCTCAAATATTATTTCTTAGAGTAGCACTTGACTTCTGATTATTTCATATCCTGCATCCAGTGCACTAAAACTAGCTATAAAGGACTCTAAACTGGAGATATTTCAGTCATTTAGATGGTTGCTGTTTCCTAAATAATATAGAAAATCTGTTATTTTGCAAGGTACTATCTAAAATATTTAAGTCTGTATGAGTTGTTTCCATTGGCTAAAGGAACCAATGGGTAGGGTAAAAAATAATTGGTTGCTAACTTCTGTGATTTTCTTTGGATGTTTTTAGAAGGAGTGGATTAAGACCGTTGCTTATTGCTGTGCAAACCCAGCTGTGTCCATATTAGGCAAGTCTCAGTTCAAAATCTCTGTGCAAAACAGGACCTGTACTCCCCTTCTTTGCTATGTTTCCACCCCTGCATATGTAGGTGGGAGAGTGGGAGTTTGGGAATGTGAACTTGATCCAGCATTGATCAGCCAGGCAGTAAAACTTTATTGTTCTTTAGATACCGAACATAACTCCTTTCTACTAGGGATAAGCTTAGTCATTCTGCACATAACAGCTTTTGTGTTCAGCAATGCAAGTAACAGGAAAAAGGAACCAGAAGGACTGCTGGAGATTTAGCAAACTTAAAACAGATTATAATGCGCAGACCTGAGGAATCCTGTCCACATCAACTTTAGAAATGGGACATTTATTTCGAATGCATGTCAGCCTTCTGAACAAGCTATTACTCGTTCAGGTTTACTGTACTACTATTTATCATACCTCAGAGCTGGAGATATATATATATACACACACACACACACACACACACACATATACCCATAAAATGCTGAAAGGTAGTGCAAAGAAACAGATGCTTCTGAAAATCTGACTTTTGACTGAATAATAAGCCGATGTTTTAGCAGGTCATTAAACTAGATCCAGTGAAATATGCCTTACTACAGATCCACAGTCTCAGTTGAAAATTTCAAAAACATTTTTTTTCTGTAGTAAATGGCTAACTAAATTAATGCTCCTAAAACTCCTATAGAATACTTTAAATTTCACTTTAGAAATTAGAAAAGAGACATTGAAATGTTATAGCCCATATTTTCAAAATTAACATTTAAAACTAAACATCTAGTTCAGACATCAGGATGTCTGAATCTAGACATCTAGTTTTTAAGCAGTATGTAGGTGCCTTACATGAGGCATCTCGTTTTCCAATTTTACAGTGTGATCACAAAATAATTCAGAACAGTGCTCTGCTGATCATGAGTTCTCTCTATATATTTTATTCCTAAACAAAGTAATCAAATAAAACACTGAAGAAACTTAGCCCAACTCTCCAAAACTTCAACAGTTTTCTAAGGTATGCTTGGTTTGTTAGATAATAAACGAGTTCTGAAAAAAGTTTGAGTCATTACTGGCATATAATGATACATCATTTTACCTATTCAACAAACCAAAATACATCTTATTTAACAGCATATCAGGTAAGATCTACAGCAACAGCCAAATAAATTACAAGTCCATTTTTCACGAATAATTTTAGATCAGTGTAAGACTTATTTAAACAAAGGCACACCAGATAGCTTATTTGATAATTTCCCACCAGCAGTACACTTTCTGCACCAAATTCTGTCCATAGGTCCCTAATTTTGTTCTTAGTTCTCATATTTCTGTGCATAGAAGGGCTTCCAAGAGGACAGACTTTAACTAATAAGTATTTTAAAGAGTTAACAGCATGGAGAGAAAGAAAGCCTGTTTGTGCAATCTGTCTTGGTTTGCTTCTCTTCGTGATTCATCTGACATTTATGCACCTGACCATAGTATACATTTTGTTTCATATCATTTTTACATTTTCCCAAATCTCCTCTTCCAGGAAAAGAAGATGCGATGCTGATAGTAACATTGCTAATTTCTGAAAAAAATAAAGCACCAATGATTCATATCATAAAGATTTGTCTTATTTTTGTTTGTTATCATGAGACTTTCCATTTATCAGCTTATATTATTGCTACGTGCTAATTTAAATTTTGAAGAACATTTTAAGGTTCTTTCAAATCTTCCAATCTGCAAGCAGGTTCATATCTAAGCAAACCATTTTCACTGAAAGTATGCTTCAAAGTATGCTTTCCAAGTACAAGAATAAGTACTTCTCTCAATATAGTAATTGAGCTTTCTTCTGACTAATTCTTAAATATCAACTCATTAGAGTTCAAATATCAATCAATTATATTCTCTGGAATGATATGAAAATACACAAGTCTCCACAGATCTCAGGGGTCAGTTAAGGACTCCGTCCAGTTTTGGGCTCCCCAGTAAAGGGGGGACGTGGAGCTACGGGATAGAGTCCAGCATACAGCTGCAAAGATGATTAGGGACCTGGAGCATCTGTCATATGAGGAAAAGCTGCGAGCTGGGCCTGTTTAGCCTGGAGAAGAAGAGACTGACATGGGATCTAATAAATGTATACAAGAATCTTCAGAGAGGGTGTCAAGAGGATGGAGCCTTGTTGTTTTCTGGTACCCAGTGACAGGACAAGAGGTAACAGCCAGACACTGAAGCACAGAAAGTTCTACCTGAATTTGAGGAAAACTTCTTTCTTTCTTGACTGTGAGGGTGACAGAGCACTGGCACAGGTTGCCCAGAGAGGCTGTTGAGTCTCCTTCTCTGGAGATACTCAACACTCACCTGGATGAATCCTCTCTGCACAGGGAGCTCTGGGTGCACAGCAGAGGAGTTGGACTAGATGTTCTCTAGACATCCCTTCCAGCCTCAGCCCTTCCGTGATTCCGTGAAGCAGTAAACTTGAGTATTATCCTTGTAACTAATACTTAATGCCAACTTTTAAATTAAGTATAACAGAGCCATGGTTAAGTTTCATTCAATAAGATGAAATTATAACTCTTCATATCCCATTCCATTTTTTTCCACAGATTTTGAGTTTGAATGAGATTTTCCTATTTCAGATGTCATTATCAATGCCAATGTCTAAAAACATATTTTTGCTGCACAAATAATTTCACTTGTTAACTGACTCAGTGTTGCCATCCACCAATATGTGATTAAACAGATCCAAGCAGAAAATACTACAAGCTAAGGCATGAGTAGGAATCACAAAAAAGTATCATGTTACACACAAGCCTTAAGCTACACTCTGATCCAGTAAGAATGACTTTTCTGCTGAAAGATTCTATAACAAACTTTGTAAAAGTTAGCTACACAACTGTTAAACTTCATTCAAAATTATAGCAAGAGCATTCTTTTAAAGTATTCTGATTTGGCTGGTTTCGTAGTAATTGACTGCAACAGCTAACCTATCATGCTCTTGCATAGCTATGCCTTTATCCGTCATCCATCATTTTCTATTAGTAAAAGGAAATAAGAAGTCTATAAAGTTTGTAACAGGGGCAAAAAACAGGAACCTTCTCAATAATAAATTGCTTTATCAGAAATCATACCAAACACTTGAGCTTCTGCTATAACATCCTCTAAAAATTTATCAACCCCCAAAAAGACATTACTTGCATTGTTCTGGGACATTTTACAAATTACATTTTTATTCAATTTTTTAATGGCTTTGTGAAGTTTTGCTATGAGTTTCCTTTCCAATCCAATTCAATCCATTTTCTTCTCAAATAGGACAATCCAAGAGGCAATGTACAAATATGTCCAATACACAAAAAAGAACAAAAGTACTGAATAAATAAATATTCCCCAATGGCAGATTTTGTTGACCATGTACTTACAGAAGTGTAGTTTGTTTACACACAACATTAGTTGCTGGAACTTAAACTACTGCTGCCTCACTGAAAACAATTTTAAGCTACAGAAGAAGAAAAAAGACAGCAGGAAGAAGGAAAAAAAATCCTTTTATATGGAAAACTTTTAATTGTGTACCAAAATATTGTATTCCAGTGTTCATTTGGAATTAGAAACCATTTTCATGCTCATTTTCATTTCTTTTTCAGAGCTGTACCTACTCCGACATAACTGCTAGATGTACCTATTTTAATTAGGAAGTTCTATTTAAGGTAGAATGGGCTGAAAGAATTAAGTTTTAATAAGAGGAACAAGGAGAAAAAGGGTATTGAGAAAAGTTCTATCAACTCTTGATTTTTTCCTAATTTTGAGAGGATGTTTGGTGAGTTTCTCCCAGTGTCTGCAGCAATGTGACTACATAGTACTTCGAGGTTTCATTGAAAGTTCTGATGGAAAACATGTTACAAAGGAATGGACTAAATATTTCTCTTTTTTTAACTTGAAGTGAATCTGACGATTGTTTTCATAACACAAGGCTGCAAACCAGAGGCACACCCATGGAACATTCCAGATAGCAGGTTTACCAGGAATAGTTTGCTAAGAAACAGAGCAGTTTTACAGAGGAAAAGAAAAGGTGCAGAAACTGTAATATTTGAAAAGTACATATGGCAATGTATGAAATTCAGAGATCATCTAACATTTATTTGTTTATTGCTCATTAAATAGGGCACTACGGTGTTGTAAATGGGAAAATGTGTTAAAGTATACTTTAGGAATTGTCTAGGGTAAAAAAAAATAAATTCAAGTATTAGTGACTGGACAATAAAAAAGAAAAAAAAAAGCCTATATAAAATAGAAAAAAATCTTCCTTAAAAACATATGATCTTTTAGTCTTAAACTCTAATTAAATGAAGGCAAACCAACCACAAGGACTGGAAAATACAACAGAAGCTGTGTGTTAGAGAACAAGTCATCAGTGGCAGGGATAAAGTAGATTTAAGTGATTTCTTAGGTGCTTTCCAGCTATAAATGATGTTTTGTTCTTATGGCTCTAATCCTTGCCAGTTTAACTCATCGAATAAAGTGAGTGGCGCTAAGTCATTACTAGCCCCACACAGGATGAAAAGTTGCTATAATCCCCCGGTGAGTCACTCTGAGAGTTAAGTACATGTTGAAGGTTGCTGATACTTGATTTGGTAAGTATTTTCCAAGTGTTTTTTTCCAACAATGCAACATACTTCATCTCATTTAACACAGCCACAATGTGTTCCCAGGAAAAAAGAACAAAACAAACAAACAAACAAACTTCCGAAACCTTGTATTTCAGAAATGTTTACTTTTCATCTCTTATGTTGCTTATTGTTTTGAGTATGAGAAAACCTTATTGCACAGCATGCCTGCAAAGAAACCACTCTGCTGTGCCATTCCTCTGTGTAGGAAAGGATTGGTCAGTCATTACCACACACCCTCATTTATAAGATTAACTTTTAAGGCTTTGAAAAATACAGAATTTGGAACTGTAATCTGGTATGTAGATTTTTTTTCAAATGCAGTGGGCCAAATTCTGGTTTATTTATCAGTATGAATTCCCTAACTTTAGTAGATACTCTTGATTGGTACTTGATTGGTATATGAGCTTGGAAACTACCCCCTGACAAGGGAAAAAAAAAAAAAAAAGAGCCCTTTCCAAGAGTATAATGCTAATAGAAATAGACAGATATTAAAGTTTCTTCTATTAGGAATAACAAATATAAAATGGTATAAAAACAAGTATAAAAAGTGTAAGAGATGGCAAATGGAACAAGTAAAGGATCTCCTATTACACAGATACCAAGACAGATGACTGTAAGAAATACAAATGCTAGTTTTTCCTTTGGAAAACTAATGTTTAACTAACGTTGCTTCAGCAGCCAGGAGATTGTAAAGTAGTTACCTTTATCCATCCAGCCGGCATCCTTAAGTTAGACACTGACATGAGGATAATGAATTGGTGGGGTGGGTTACCAACTCTCTTTTTATACAACCTTCTTGCCATCAAATTTTAGAGTACCAAATGTGTACAGGTGATAGATAGATTTGGATATAGCCACAGAAGAAAATGGTTAAAAACACTTGGGTAGATAATACTGTAAATGAGTGAGGAACAGTGAGTTTTCTTTATATTGAATGACTCACATGAATTTCCTGAGCAGAAACCACCAAAACATAAAAATAAAAAAATGCCATGGTAACAGCTAGAGCTACTATAAAACATAAACACTCACATATGGTAGAGATATAAACGAACTACATCTTGACCTGATTTTCCAAACGGGCAGCTGGATATGTATTTCCCTATACCACTACACAGAAAAGTCTCTTTAGAAAGAGCAAATGCAGTAGAGAATTAGATACCATTTGTAAATTTAATGTTTTAAAATGTGGGTATTCTCAAATTCTCTTTCATAGATATCTGCTGAAACACTAATAGATGTATTTTGTCCTGATAACAAACCCTTTAAGATCATGCATTGCAGGATTAAGAGTACATCCAACTCCCATGCTACAAGGTTCTTAATGCTGTTAGCAAAACAAGAGCGACGAGCAGAAAGTTGCCAAGTCCCAAGTAAGGCAAAGGCTGCTCTTGCTCTCTCTTTGATTGGGAACTGAGACTCTTCAACCTCTTCTCAGTTGCTCCATTATTTGAGAGTCAACTGTAGTAGTCAACTCTGTCCCCCATAGAGCTCACACCACTGGTGGGCTCAGCCCTCTCACCTAATCTAAAGGGGCAGAGAGCAGCCCTCCCTCCCAGTCTAGTCTGCTCACCTTCCAACTCATGTGAGAGAGGATAAATCAGATTTGTGGAATTTCTGGCCTGCCAGTTATGATGCAGGTGGTTCACACAGATGTAACTAAGTGTTTCTTTGCCAGCCCTGATCCATCACATTAGTCAAATTAGTCCAATTAATATCTGGCTGAAAAAGAAGATAGACTAAATACTTCAAGTGGTATTTCTATCAGTTTCTGTACAAAACCTAGCAGATTCAGGTTATAGTTCTACAGTCAGTAAATACAGCTCTTTTTAGGTTATACAAGAAACTCCTGTCTCTAGCAACCTCAGCAGTCTTGACTTCAGCAATAAGGGTTTTTTCCCCACTTCCACAATGATTTAATGAAGCACTAAGTGAACAAGGTTTCTAGTTCACTGAATGGCTTTCTTTCAATAAAGTGGAGACCAGTTTCTGCAAGAGCATGAGAAGTGCTGAAGGCACTGAGGGTACATCATCAAAGAGTTTATTGATGGACATAGAGAAGAGGGCAGGCTGATTCTCAAAGGAAGAATGCTAAGTCAGTACCATTCTAGTTGACGTTGTTATTTTTACAGAACAACCAAACTCTCAGCAAAATCTCTTTGGTCTTTGAAGAAAATTTACAATGATTGAAAAGCCTGCTGGATGTGGAAATATTTTAACTACATATTTTGCATGTATATCCAATACATAGTTGCAGGGGATAATAAAACTACTTGCTAGGTATGCTGGGGTAGTTCAGCATCTTAAAATACTAACTAACACTAGTTTCTCCCCTCTACTCAAAGCAGCTGTTCTACAATGCATAGAATAAATGCTTCATCAAGGTGTAATACTAAAAATTATCTCCTATCAAAATGTAGTATGAAAAATAAACACCTTTCTTCAAGAAATGACAGAACATCGTGATACATGATTATACTTTCCCCCAGGTAATGCTAATTTGCTTTTCAAAACTTTTACAGAAAACAAGCAAACAAACAAAATCTTCACCTTGATTTTCTAGCCTCTTCAAGTATTATTCCTAGAATATTCTGTTCTCAGGACAAAGCTTCCAAAAGAAGCTCCAGTAGGATATAGGGCACAATGGACATGTGCAACATACCTTCTCTAAAGCAGCCAAGGGCAGAGCTCAGGCATGGTGTCTGATCAGGTCCAGTGACCGGTCCTTACCACCTTCAACTCTCCAGCTATTTTGACAACTCTGCCCATGAACGTGCTGACTCCACGGAGCCCCAGTCTTGCTGCATTATGTGCGCTTTACATTTGCCCATGCAAACTAGGACCTATAGACTCTTAAAAGTATTTTTAAATGAACACGTTTAACACAAAGAGGAAACAAATACAATACACTAGGTAAGATAAATCCCAAGTAACTGATGTCAGCTTAAGGGAAAATAAGTTATACAATGAACTCCAATGTATAGTAAAAGCAGACTTTGTATAAAGATTTGCCCTTTAGCAGGTTCTTTGAGATGACAGTAGAAGCAAAAGCCTGCAACCAATAAAACTAAATCCATATGAACACTGTATAAAGGTATGGAAAACAGTCATCAACAAAATTAATTCCAGTTAATTCTAAAACCATATCTATTGTTAACTTAAAGTAATCATTAGATAACATGGAAAGTAAAGTGAAATGCAAGCCTACAGAAAGAGATATTTTGCATTTACCTTTGGTATTCCAGAAGTGTCAAGCCAATTCTGGAAGATACTTTTAATGGTTAGCCCAGACCTTTAAAAAAATTAATAAGAGTTTTAGAGGATATACTAACATTTTTTTTCGCATTAAAATTAACCTTGTAGAAGCCAAGTACAATCTTGATTTCAGGTATTAGTTTGTAATGCCGTGCTACTATATTCTTCATTTTTTAAAAAACAGTATCACCAGAGATGACGCAAGCAAATTAAACACAGATTAGATTTTGTGTTTAAAACTTAAAAAATAAATACAGTGTTTATGAGAGTTGATAGAATTCAGAAGGCTAAACTGCATTTAAAGTATGACATGACACACATGTAAGAAGACAACATGTAAAGAAACACATGTAAAGTATGAGCAGGTGCACAACATCTTCTTGAGTGGAATTTTATTTCCCTTAAGGAAAAGAAAATCTCAGAGGGAGAAAATTTAGTTGGAGACATTCAAACCCAGTATTAAGGAACCAGTGCAAATGTAAAGACAAAATCCCTAAGAAAGTGAAAAGAAACATGAACTTCCTTAGATTTATGGATTTTAAAAGCCACTGCTGGATTTTCATCTTCAAAGTTATCAAATATCTAATAATATTTCAACTTTTTTTGCACTTTGGTTCCTTGCAGTAACATTTATAGTGAACTCCAAGAACAGTCTGGAGCCCCAACTGCTATGAAAGGAAATGGCATGTCAGGATCAAGCTGAATAGGACTAAAATAAGCATATGCATAGGTATTTGCAAATCATGAAATTGTATTTCTCTTTTTTTTTTAGTATAATAAACTTTTTTTTTTTTTTTTTTTGCTTCATCTTTGACTGAGGTTGAAGAGACTTCTCAACTTCCTTTGGAATCAATTTCCAAGGAAAAAAAAAGTTGTTCTTTTCATTTATCACACTGTCAGTACTGAAAAATATACCTTGAGTAAGCCTCAAATGAATGTAATCTATTCTGCTTTTCAGAATATTTATGTCATGTGTGTGGCAATTTGTTGGTGAGTGAGACTCCTCCTAGTACCTGCAGCTAACTTCACATGTCTAGTGTTGACACATGAGCAAAAAAGCATTTGCGAAAAGAACAGTCATTTTGAAATTCCAGGGTAGGAGGAAAGCAACTCAACACATTTTTTTTTTCTTTTTGAATGACATGACACAGACTTTTTTTAATAACCCTGACAAAGCTGTG
This sequence comes from Tinamus guttatus, assembly GCF_059628265.1. Classification (NCBI taxonomy): domain Eukaryota; kingdom Metazoa; phylum Chordata; class Aves; order Tinamiformes; family Tinamidae; genus Tinamus; species Tinamus guttatus. The sequence goes on along the minus strand of NW_028288770.1, from coordinate 59,148 downwards.
CTCAAAATTCTTAGTCTAAAGGAGATTTATTTATGGACTTGTGTCAGTGACTAAGATGATTTGTAATGAATCCATCAGTCATTTTTACTGGATGATTTTAAAACATCTCTAAATACTAATTTTCACTGTGGCCATGGGAGATAGATCAATCATTGTTATACCTGACATGCAAATGGAAAAACTAAGTATCCAAGACTCAAAAGCAGTCAAGTTTAGTGTTAGTGGATGACCCCCAAACATAGTCATAGAGTCAATTTTTCTGTATATTTACTGATCATATGTATTCATTTTTAAAATATGTCTAGTTTCTTTTAGAATGGCCAAGTATTTAAATTATTAAATTACATATTTAACATAGAAACCAAATATAATATACCTTTGTGTTATGAGATTTACTATCCCTACCTGCATGTAGCAGTATTCTTAAAGAAAGAAGTCTCATTAAAATTAGTTGGTCTTTCCAACAGAATAAAATTGTGTAATTGTGAATTAGAAGAGGGAGAATGTGATCAAAATAGAAAGTCAGTTGGCTACTCATTGAGTAACTGTTGAATAGTATCTGCAAAAAGTGTGCAGTCTCATTTTAATAAGGTTGTCCAAAATACATAGGAATTTTGGCACAATGCCAGAAATCAGTCATCCAGTGCTTTAGCCATAAGAAAGTCTTTCCTTGGAAATGCTACCCTGCGTCATTCAGATACTAAGATAGGCTTGTATACACAGGATACAGCGTCATACTGAAAATCGTAAGAAGCTACAGATTTTAAAAAAAGAGAGAACATTCAGATACAGTGACAAAAAAAATATATAAATGCTTTCATTCTCTATTTTTTCATAATTTTATTCAGTTCTTGATAATTCATGCAACTTATGCCCAAACTTTTCTTTGGCAGTGTCTTCACAAGTAACAGATGACACATCAGCCAGGCTGAGGTGGTTTAAAGAGTCCCAGAAGAGAGAACAGTTCCCACAGAGACAAAAGAATCTTCCCATTCACTACATCTGTAACATCAAGGTATTTTTTTAACACTAGGAAACACTAGACTGTCACAGGACAAAAAAATCCTTCAAATCATGTGGTTCAAACAATCTCAACAGCAAGCAGAAACATTTCTACATAGCCAGGATTTTCAGGAAGCTGCATTTTTCTGCATGTCTGATCACTATGGAAATTCATTTTCTACAAATAACAAAAAATCAACATCCCTTTAACAGAGTACTGTGCTACACTCGAGTGAATTATTTACATCCAGAATGGGCTAGCATTTAATAGCTATTATTTTTGCAAGTTCGTTAGAGTACTTAAGTAGTGAATTCTTCACTACAGTTACTTCTACCTTACTACAGTCTTCTACCAATTGGTGTCTAGTCTAAATTAGTCAGCTTAGAGATAACAGAGAGAAAAAAAAACCATCTCCAAAAGCCAGTGAATTCACTTACACTGGGATAACAAGACACTGTTTTCTTGAAGCTTTTTCTCTGTCCAGTTACTACAGAAGGCATATACAGGAGTAACTTAAACTGAACTCCAATTCTATATAGCCAAAAGTAGATTGGATACCTCCTGATTTGCTTATCTGTCTCAAGCAACAACATCACAATAATCATTTTTATCTGTTACTGCATGAATCAAAACTGAACCAGAGCTAGCAACACTCGAAAATTCATGTATTTACCTTTTTAGCTAGAGGTGAGAAACACAGCCTCACAATGACAGTTTTTCCCACTTTTTTTCAGAATCTATGCTAAACTTAAAGGGCAAGATTTTCTTTGAAAAAAAACTATGCAAAATAATAAAACTACACTTGCTAGGTAGTATCTTTGGTTAATCTATCTTCTGTGGCTTTTAGAGCCAACACTAGCTTAAGGCTCAAATACTGTCTTTGAAATGAGCTTAAAATAGTGAAGGAAATTGCACTGCTCTAACAGCCCGCTAATCCAGGCAGAAATACTACCTCAAGTTGCTCGGCCTCTCCTGAAGCTTCATCACTTTTCTCAAGAATAAAGACCACAAGGTTGACATCTCTGCCTGCAGTGCCCTCAGCCTCAGTCAGACTTTTGTCATAATTTAGGGCATTTGTCTTGCACTTATCAAAAAAGCAATTCTTCATACCCCACACTCCTACCATTCAGTGTTTTCCCTTTGAAATATATTAGTAATACACAGACTGCTGCAAAATTCCAATTTGAACATGACTGAGAGTCTACATTGAAGAACTGTAAACTCCTTTAAGGTTTACACTGGGATTTGGATCAAGCCCAAAAAATAGATCAAACACATGATGTCGCAATACAAATGTCCTAAAAAAAGGACACAGACTGATATTTATAGAGGCTGCAGTTCAGTAAAGCATCCCTATTCAGAAAGGGCACTTACCACCTGCTTATGTTGCATTTAAGTACCAGTAAGGACTTAAATCTGGTCTGTGTTTGATTTTCTGACTGGCTTTTTGGTTAAGGAACTGTACGGGACCACAGTAATCTGGGTTCAATTGATCAGTACTATAACTGAGTTCTTGCAAGACTGGGCAACTTCTTTTTTTTTTTTTTTAAATTGCTTTGTACTGCAGTTCCCTGCTATAAAATGAGACTGCTAGTGCATCCATTACCTCCCTTCACCTCTGACTGCTCAGAGTACAAGCTGGTCAGCCCAGGAATCATCTCCTAATGTGCATACATGCATGGCCATGTTCAAGGCCTCTGAAAGCAAGTTCTGTACCACACTAATACTAATGAAAAGTTAGTATTATAACAGATCTCTGTATGGCAGGCTTCCATTGGACTTGGACATCCTAGAAACTTTATGAACATCTACCAAATCCCACTGAAAATATTTCATTGACCATATTTTCTTCATCAGGTATATTAATTGACACTGACCATTTTTAAAGTGTGCCATCGCAGCTAAATAGCAAGGTGCAGTTAAAATCAAATCTAACACTCATAGAATCACAGCATGCTTAGGGTTTGAAGAGACCTCTGGAGACCATCCAGTCCAACCCCTCTGCTCCAGCAGGGACACCCAGAGCACGTGGCACAGGGTGGCATCCAGGCGCGTTTGGAAGATCTCCAGAGAAGGAGACTCCACAACCTCTCTGGGCAGCCTGTTCCAGGGCTCTGTCACCCTCACAGGAAAGAAGTTCTTCCTCATATGGAGATGGACTCATGTGAGAACAGTCATTCTGTCAGCTGCCAATAGCTTTCTGCTCCTGCCTTTTTTTTTTTTTTAACCCAGTATAGATGTCTATCTTTTTAAAATTTTATTCAGCATATATGCTTTGGTTTACATGAGAGAGAAAAAAAAAAGGATTGAAAACACTGTAAAAAATCTTTCATGTTGATTTACTTTGAAAGCTAAATGCCTACCAGCTATTTGTCTCTATGTAAATCACTACCTCTATTACAAGTAGGCTTTCATGCAAGTAAATAAGAAAGGAAGCATGAAAGGAGGCGGCATATATTTCTGTAGCTGAGTAGTTTGAAATTACAGCATTATTTTAATGTTATTTAGTACTTAACTGGCAATTTTTAAAGAAATACAAGGAATGTGGTTAGTAAACTTGAGTTATTTATGGTACAAATACCCAAGCCATAACACAAGCCTTATTTTGTCTGCTGTATCATACTAAAATCATAGCTTTAATAGTGCTCTTATTTATTTTATTGCAAATCAAATAAAAAGTATCAACAGAAAAACCTAAAGAGCAGAAGTGAACTGCTCAGAAAGATTTGCAGTCATAAAGAACATAAGCAGCTGCAACTCTGATTTATCTGAGGATAGTGAAACTCGTGCTCTGTTATAGAGCCTTAAAAACACTGAGTCTTTGCATGGCTCACATGTTGGGCAGATGTGGACAGGATCAATTTACAGCAAGCACTGTAAGCCTCACAGTGAACAGAATCACTGTGAGCTTTGATCAAATTTAGTGCACCATGATATGCAGACAGAAAAGAAGGATTTTTGTTGTTCTTTGGTTTAGTTTTTAGATAAACTGTAATCAAATCTCAAATTATGCATCAGATAATAAGATGCCTCAGTTGCAGATGGGAAGTAGTGTAGATAATGCAAAGAATTATCCAGTGCATTTTATAGTAGAAAGACTTTAAAAACAGCAGAGCACTGCAAACTAGGTAGATATTTGTTTCTTTCTTGACATTAGTCTTTCATAAATAGAGGAAACCTGTCTTAAAGGCAAGTTAGGAGATTTTAATGGACAAAAAGAAAAGATGGCCTGTCCCATACTGTTGTTCAGCCACATCCAGAAACAGAAGGATCCTGTCTTGGAGACTGGATTTCTCTAGCTAAATTGCCATTGATGTTGAGTCAGATTAAGAACTGCACTACCCCAAGGACTAGGTATATAATCCTCCTCCTCTGGATACAAAAGCCAGTAAAAAATTGCTGTCTACTACATAAGAGGTTATGGCTGTATCTTTGAACTGCTCATCGCTGGGAACGTCTTAAAAAAGTCTCCAGTAACTAAAACTAAAGACCTTAAGCCCTAGAAGAATGAAAATCTTTTAGATACAGCCTGCTGTATCCAATAGCGGAAAATTCATGTTGCATTACTCAAAGCTAATGATTAGAAAAGATTTCCACACTGTTGCATGATTTCTTTCTACCAATATTAATACTGTTCTGACTGCAAAAGCCTCCAGTAAGACAAATTAGCTATGGTTACTTTCCTCTGTTGCCACAGATGAGAGTAGAATTTGACTTGATTACTTGATTACATACTTCTTTTTTATTGTAATTATTCAGGTCAGGATCTATTACAAACAATAGAATACTGAAATGCTTAATATCTTTCAAGCTTGTCCTAATTTTGGCATTTGTATGTTTTTACATAATAATAATAAAGTACACTGAAGAGTATATCTTTGTGGCACGTAAGAAATAAAGGTCTCCTTTATGTCCAGATGTTCCATTACTGCTGACATTCCTGTTGATATCCTCACCCAAAGTAATATTGGCAGTAGAAAAGTTCGGATATGCTACATGTCTGGTTGTAATATATATTACCATGTATGTGAAATTTTGTCCATATATTCTAAGGTGACGCAAGTGAAATGGAGCCATAGTTTCTTTGCAGTGGTCTCACTAAGCCTTTAAATATTTTGGCATATACGTAGGTTGAAAATCAGATGCCTTATTCAAATAAGGCTTAGTACTAAGTTTAGGCTTTGAAGAAACAAATGAAAAATGGCAGAAGAATTGCGATTTTATTAATAAGTCTACATATGCCAATAAATAACTCGCTTCCCCACATATCCCATTTCTTTTTCATTATTATTTTTGGGCTGGGAACCCAAAGCACAAGGTAAAGAAAATAGTGGCCCAAATATATTACTGAAGAAAAGTAACAGCACTCAAACTAACCTCATATTGCTACAAAAATGGTTGTCTCAATGACAACAGTCACAAGTTTTATGTCCATTATTCTAAATAAAATCTGTACTTTGAAGATGCAGAATAATAGCATATTTAAAGTACCTCTTCTGTCTTGTTCCTTTCTTAGAAGATATTGCTATTGTTTTGTTCTCTACATCTGGATTATTAAACCATGGCTACAAACAGTTTCTATCACTGTGCAGTGTAAGAAAGAAGAGTGAAACAATTATCCAGACTCAAAAAAGTCCACAACTGCTATTTTTTTACAGTGTGCTATGCTCATTTTTACTCTATGCTCATTTTTTGGTGGGAGACACGAATTCAGTTACTCCAAAATATGCAGAAAACTATTAAAGTGTCAAGATGGCACTGTCTATATGCTCATAATATTATTGTGTCTGCGCACGTGCGTGCATGTGAAGCACATTTAGCAAGAGAATATGTCCTTTATTCACTCAACTAATGCTCGCAGTCACAGGTTGTGCAACTGTGATGAGGAAAGAAAGGACATTACCTCTTACATCTTCACAGAGGAACAGCTGCATGTAGGGATTTTCTTATTTATCATTTGAAAGGAGTATTTGGAAATAATCTTTTTTTTCACAAAAAAAGTCATTCACTCAAGAAAAAAAAAGTATTCATAGCTTTTTTACGATCTTTTCTCTCCCTATGATATTTTAATACTTCATATAGAAACACAATTTTGACAGGAAAATACAAATTGAAATATTTTTAAATTAACAGTAAAAGCATTTCACTAAAAAAGGCAATAGATTTGACTTTTATGAATTTCCTCTTCCCTTTTCCTCAGCAAAAGCTATTCACCCAAACTTGTGAGGAGTTATGGAATTCTGCTCTCCAAAAAGACTCTTTCCAGTGAACGAACTATTTGCAGGAATTATTATCTGCCAAGCTCTACCACCAAGAGAATCTGTATTTGTAGTTGGTAGCAGCCCGGAGCAAGTGAACAAATAAATAGGGGGGAATCCAAAGCTGTGTTCCAAAGCGGTGGCATCACATTTAGCCGGTCACACACAGGAGGGTTTCGAAGAGCATGTGAGGTCCTTAACACCCCATTTCCATGAGGGATTTACACCTCTCCCCCACCTGGCACGCTGGAGAGCCCCAGGAAGAGGCGGCTGCTTGAGGGAAAGCATCTCCCGTGCTGTCCGAGCTGCAGGGCAGCGCGCGGCCCTGCGGCTCCGCGGTGCCTGAGCCAGCGGCAGCATCACGGATGAGGCACAACAGCGGGATCTGGCACCCTGGGACCCCACCACTGCCCCCTTCCCCGGCGAGGTAAAGGCGCTGCTGGCGGGCAGCGAGGGACAGCAGCGTCACAGCAGGGCTCGCGTGTGTGTTTCACACGTAGGAGGACTCAGAGGAGTGAGGCATGCACAGATACATGTCTACACATGCCTTTAAAAACAATGCTAAATGAGAACCTCAGCTCCTATTTCTGACTAGCAGAACTATTATCTAGACCTGATTTCTACTTTCTTCTTTAACATTTCTAGCCTTCTCACTTACCCTTTTTGTTCAGGGAAGTCCTCCAACAGCATGTAAAGAAAATCCTGGAAAATGAAAAAAGCACTGCAGTTAGTATGATTATTGAGCAATATTCTCTGTGTCTACAGAACCAGTACTGGAAATTTAAGCACTGCAGATTGCAGAATGGTTAAGAAGAAGTTTATTTATCTACTGTGTTGTTATGCTACTCAATTATTTATACAACATACATTATGTTTGCCCATTTTTCAACCCATTCAAGCAAAAAGTGTCAATATTGAAAGAAAATAGGCTTGAAAAGCCTGCTATGTTAACACAATCCTAGGTTCCTATTTTTATTACATCTATAACACACACAAGCTACATTAAAAGAGCATTAAAAGGCTGCAGATCCACATACTCAGAAGCTACGAAATATCAGAATTATGGCTGTCCTTTATGTTCTCTCTAATATGCTTTTGTTATCACTTTTCTTTAACTGCATGACCACAACCTTTTTCCCTTTTCATGCATATCTGATCCTGCTCTTCATTACCTGATAAAATTCAACCTGTTACTGCAAGCCACTCCAGAGATGAAATAAGACTTTTCAAGGAAAAATTAGATAGATTTTTTTACTTGGATTTAGAAGGAAAGTGCTAGGCCAGGAGAACATTATTATCATCATCCTCACTCGCAACAGTATGATATTTCCTCTTTTTAAGTTACACCTGACATCATCCAAAGGCACCCCATGCTGAACCCAATCTAATTCTAATGTCAATCACTTTGACACAATGCACTGCCTGCCTGGTTCCACTCAACCACTGCATAGAAAGAGGAATTATTAATATGAACTCTTCATTTATACGCTATTCTACAAAGCAATATATTCAACTTTACTAACATTAATCCTGAGACAAGTTTCATAGCCTAATGTACGTAGCAGTATGAGCACAGGCTGATTTCTGATTGTAAGCTGTTGCAGTAAGAGCTGACTCCTCAAACTGAAACTACTGGTAACACTAAGTCTTTCTCATTTACATTATAACGCAGGTATATGCTAGGTTGCATTGGCTGCAAGATCTGCTTATAAAGAAAGATGAACTACACTGTGCTGCTCTGGCAAGACTTCTATCATTAACTCTGCTAGCTATGTCAGGTCAGCTCTGCCCAACTAGAGAGTATTTCTGACATGATGATGCGCTGAAAAATCCCCTTAGTTCACACTATTACATTCAGGTCTGTACTGCTATTCTGTATGTCACAGATAGCTATTTACTCTTTCCATTTGTGGAAGCTACTCTGTAGGCATAGACTAAAATTCCATGGAAATAAAGAATATGAAAAAAATGGAGAAGAGATCCATTAGAGTTATTTCAGGAATAAAGTATCCGAAATGCAACACTGAAGGGTTTATTCTTGACACTATTTCACTACAGAACCTTGTATACATCAGTCCACCTAGAATCACTGATCAGATTGCATCAAAGATTTAAAATCTATTCTATGGTTCACTTAAACATATCTCTGATATCAGAAGTGTTTTTACATGCTGTATATTGTAGTATGAAATTAAACATCTGCCTCATGAATAAGGCTGTCTATTTTTCCAAATAAGTATTAAGAATAAAACACTAACAATCATCCTACACACATTTTAAAAGTTAGAATTAATCCTTTTTTAACTGCTTCTCTTTCAATATTCCAAAACAAAATACAATAATTAATTAATACTTACTTCATATTGGCAAGTCTTTTAAAATTTGCCTATTATCAAGTCTGTCTGACACATCCCATTACGGCACTGAGGTTTCAGTTGTGTTTAACTTTGTCAAACTTTAACCATCTGGACTGAAATTTGAGCCTCAGGCAATTTTTTCTTCCTTCTCAGATAAAATAGTTCAGAAGTGCCCAAGAGCAAAGTTAGAGAATAATGTGCTGTTCATAAATTCTAATGCCATTTTCTTTAAGAGGTTTCAGTCACTTTACATTGAAACAAGGTTTGTGGTATGGCCAGGGCAAATAAACGCTTGATCAGATCATAAAACAAAATACATATTTTTCTGTCTCTGCTACAATTAGCTCAGTGAAGACAGAAAGAGAATATAAGTTAGGAATCACATGCCACCACTGTGCTGCATTATTAATGAATCAATGATATTTTTATTGTTACATAAACTTACCTTCCCTACTTACTTCTGTGTTTTTTTTTGTTTTTTTTTTTTCTGGGCTAAAAACCCAGAGGCTGGAAAACAATATTTTCTGACATTCTGACATAACAGAAACTATTATTCTGAAGTTTGTGGAGTTTTATTCACATTTGGCTAAATTGAAAAAAAGACTTTGAAAAAGGAGTTCGCACATGTTCACAAAGGATTTGCAAGACTGTCATAACTAAATTCCCTGAAGACTCTTTACTCTCACCATGCTCCAGACTGAAGTCAACAATTTTCCACACAACTGCAACTGCGGGCTGCTGCTGACCAGATCAAATCTGGAAACAGACTGTAAATTGAGATCAAGGAGAAAGTTTCATTGCACTGTTAATGAATGTGGCATGTCCAAGTCAAAGAAGAGCTTATGACCGAGGAGTGGATAGAGAGAAACAACCTTGAGGAACTGGGAAAGGAGGCTGCTTGAAGCAGGAAGGGGGCAAGTCTGGTTGAGAAGATCTTTTATTCATCGTTGCAGACACTGTATGATAATGCCAGTGTTTGTATTATAATAACCCCCTAGTATGTTCCTGTTTTTAAACTGTTGTGGGGAATCAGACAGACACCTCTCTCTGTTCACACCTGTTGATATTAAATAGGAAACACAGAACATTAAAGGGAAGATAACAGCCTCTTGTTTGTGGAAAACTGGTATCGACATGATTTCAAGTACTCTACAGCCAGTACAAAATTTCATTTAGATTCTCTAATTTCAATACGAATGGAGGGTACACAGAAGAAATGGAAGTTTCATGACTTGAAGCTAGACTATCTAAAAGGACATTCAGTTGTCAACAACTAAACTCCAAATGTATCCACATACAATTTGTTATGGAAATTACTGACTCAAAGTTAAACTATCCCAACAATTACAGAATTTGGAAATGACTTAACTGAATGGTAAACATTACTTCTTTGTTTTAGGGGGAAAAGTATGTATAATGCAAATAAGTATCCTTCCTAGGATCATGATTATTTTAAATTCCCTCCCTATTCATCTCTCTTTTATTTAACAAAAATAGCAACATGTTGAAACCTTCAGTATGAGGTTTTGATAAAAAGTGCACAATTCTCCTCCAAAGACTACAATTTCCTTCAGAATAGAGTAGATTTGCACAAAGCAACTTTCATCATATTCTAAGCTAATGCACAAGAATGAAACTGTCCAGCCAAAACCATTATATTTGTCTTCTTTGCCAGAGGGCTAATAACTACGGGGAGCAAGTCCTAACTTACCCCATCTATACTTGTAAGAGGGCTTCTGTTAGAGCCATAGGTCTTTTATGCATAACATCTGCTATTTCCTGCATATCAGAACACCTCAGAGCAGGTAAGTTGGAGGAAGTATGTTGATTATCACTTAATTTACTGAAAAAGTGTTTTCATTTTTTCTTGCTTTATTGATAGGAAAGTTCAAACAAGGTTCTGGGCAGGGAAACGAAAGCATCTGCGTCTTCTCTGAACACTTTGACCCTGGAATCTATGTTGCCTCAAACTCAACTGAATCTCCTTAATTTCTTCAGAAAATACAAAGATTCTATTTTATGTGTATAAACATATAATACACTTACACACACTAGGAAAGATGAGGAACTACATTTTAAGTCCATTTTATACCAATGGCTCTAGACAGGACCCTCCGTTATTCATTAGACTTCAATATATGACAATCCAGCAGAAAATGATATGGAAAATGCCTTTAACTGTGATTATTTAAAATATACTCCACAAAATCAAACAAAAGTTGGAGCTGTGATTCAGCAGGCAAAGTGAAGCCCACTCGCTCGTGTGTTTGTTCTGGTCAGAATTTAACTAAAGAATTAATCTTTTTTCCTATCAGACTAAATTGCACAAAAGCTATCATGTAATTTTAAGCCTGAAGGATGCTAAATGGAAGCTAAGCAAACAGGAAAAGTGTAATTCAGCAGAGAAGTAAATAAAGTAACAAAAAACAAAATGCAAAATATCTTCCACAGTTGAAAGCTGAAAATTCGAAACTTAGCAATCTCACAAACCGTGGGAAGGATTTATTAGAAAGGTCCAAGGTACATTTTCAGACATATGGGACACTTTCCTGATAGCAGTACAATTACTGCTTCTCTTTACTTCTTCATTCTACTCCTAGTGCTTCTCTTCTCTTCATATCTTTATAAAAATATCTTTGTGTTTGGGACAGATACCAAAAGCTACTTGGATTTTTACATACCTATATGGTTAGTTATTAAAACCTGTGACACAATTAACTGACTTCTTATTTATATTTTTAACCAGTTATCTATATTAGATATTATTATAAAACATCTAGGGTTCTCCTGACTTCATTCCTCTCTGTTTACTTCTTGAGGCCTATTTCTAGATCTACTGCATTGTGTTCTCCCTCTGTCCTTTAAAATGCAATGTCTACCTTATTTTGAGAAAAGTACATCAGAAAAAAGAAATAGGAATTTTTCTCACAATGAAAACAATATTGCCTCATAATATATCAATCACGTTTTTTAATCCAAGCTTAGTTATACGTCAAATGCAATTCATCATTCCATTTTTCAAGATACTTGTATTTGAAATAGGGATAAGATATACACTAATGCAGTGGTTTGTGCAAAATATGCAACACAGTTATCTGGTCTATATATTAAACAGTTGCCAGATACGTAAATATTTTAGATACAGTTAATCTCAAGTTAAAATATTTGATCAAGAGGGGCTTTTTAAAAAAATTTCCGTATAGTTGTTAAAACTTACAAAGATATACAGAAATGCTGTACAGTAAATAAAACACAGTGCCAAGCACTGGACAAAGAACAGAGAAAAAAATATCAATGAGCTGCTTCATATGTGAGGAACACCTATTCCACGTAAATGAGGCAAAGGTCTTGGTGGCGGCAGGGGGAGAGGCAATTGTGACCATACTGTAATTAAAGACTGTGTGTACGCACCAGGAAACTGAACGAAGGCTGCACAGGGCTTAGCTAACAACAACATCAAAAAGGTAGGAATCTTGTGCAAAAACATAAACTGAAAACTGACTTAGTCTGAGCTGAATTCTTTCATGTTTCCCAGTCCCGCAGCGCTGCAGAAGGTAAAGACCCCCTTGCTGCAGGCTGCTGCGGGCGCTGAGCAGCAGTGCCAGCACCGAGCCCTGCTCACATCAGCACCCTTGGCTCCAGCTCACAGGATGGCCACCACAGGATGGCAAAGCCCAGTGGCAGGCGGGAATTTTTAGATAAACTTTCATTTAAAGGAAAAATGCTAAAGATTGGTACATCGAAACACTCGTGCGCCACACACTCAGACTTCCCATTCAAGTTACAAGGGTTCTCTAGTCAGGCAGACGAACAGTGATCTGCACGTGCAGGTAGCAATTCCTTTAGGAAATTGACAGCAATGGAAACTACTGATGAAAATGGGTGTGTGGGACACCCTGATGTAGCAATACACATAGGGGTTTGTATGTGTGCAACAAATGCACCTTTAAAACTTTCAAGTACAGCATAGCTCATAATTTTTTGATGTGCTGCCTTAACTGTCATTTTACTATAGCAAATTATAACTCCATCAGAACAGGTGAACACAATGGGCCTTGGGCTATTACTATAGTAGATACAACTGTGAAGACGAAAGTCTGAAAATAACACAACTCCCAAGGTCTTATTTCAATATCAGACTGAACAATAGCTTAGACAGCATTAGGAATACCAGCCCTGTGCACTCCTAATTACTTTTACAGTCATTAACACTCCACTTATTGTTTTAAAAGTTCATTTAAAGCAGCTAAGTGAATTCTCTCACAGAAAAAAAATGAAGATCTTTTTTAAAAATCCCTCTCAGAGATTCCAGACTTGCTTTACTCGTCTGTTGCTAACTCAACTAAAATAAACAAAAACTACTACTAAAAACATACTGAGCACGCAGTCAAAATGAAGTAAAAAAGCAAATTGATTAATGTTTCACATCTGAAGTCATTTCCTTGCACCTGCGGCTCTCATCTAGGAAAAATACTACAAACACCACTGAAAACAAGACTAGTATTCAGAAGGTGGGCAATTATTTTAACTTTCCCTCTTTCCCATAATTCCTAAGGCTGAGAACCTTTATAATTATTTTGGGCAAGGTGAAGGTACAACACAATATTTAAACTTACCACAAAAGAGAGAATTTGAAATTGAATAATAAACTTTGAGTACTAATTTGGCTTCATTGCTCTTGCATTTCCAATTCCTACTGCGATTATCTACCTATAAAAGATACCTACATAAAAATACCCTTTAAGCCAAGTCATCTTACAGAGAAAGTAAACACATTTGCAGTCAGGTATAGCTTATTCTCTGTGCATTTCTTTCTGAAGACCAAACTTCAGTCTTGCCACTCATTCATTAACCCACAGTTTTCTATTGTGTAGACCAGTTTCTAGGGGGGCTGGATTTAGGCTGCAATGAAATAAGGCCCCTGTGGCCCATGAGGCCCTAAGACCTTCTGGCCCATTTATACCTGATTCTCTAGCATAGCCATCTAGGAAAGCTCAAAGCATCACACTCAAGGTTAGAATATTTAGCACACATGAGCAGTATACTTTCATAACATACTATAAAGCTTCTACATCGTACCACACAGACCTGCTTTAACATCTTGAAACGAAGGAAAGTATATATTTTTGATCTAATCTAAGCACATAACTGTGCACATATTGCACACATTCAAGTAAAAAGCAGCCTAAGAAATTTTAAATAAAAACACCTTTTTTTCTTGCTTCAATAATTAAAAAATACTGATTAAAAAATTACCAAAATGGATGTTTTCTGGGCTCAGAAGCAGATGTAGTATTTTAGCTTGTGAGTCTAGAGTTAGTCTGCAAATTTGCATTCAGACCAAAAGGAGACATCACTAGTAGATTAGCAGTTCTACTGCAATGCTATCTTGCCACAGGGACTGATAGTATAATGTGCTAGGACTAACAGGTTGCAGTACTAACACACGGTACTGACACAACTGATTTCATGTCAACTAGGAGACCTAAAAGTTGACCTTTTCCTCACAAAAATATCTGCACCTTTCTTACAACCAGATTAAAGCACTGGACTGCTTCTTGCTTTCAGCAAGTTCAGGATATCTATATTTTTCAAAAAACTTCCAGGTGTGTAATAGCGAAGCTTCATATTCATGATTTCGGGCTCCCTAGTATGGGCTGCCACAGCCACTGGTATTTTCCACACTGTGCCAAATAGGGTCTCAGTGGCATGGTACGGGAAACAACAACATCGATGGAAACACTAATTCCCTACTTGTACTTCCAGAGTTGCTGCGGTAGAGCTACCGCATGGTAGCTCCTTTCTGGGTAACTTGACATCCAAACGAACCCACGGGTGTGTGGGCTATTTGTAAAATACATAGGGACAGACAGATCTTGAAGGATGAGATGCAGAACAGCCAGCACACCGAGCAAAGACTCACTGGAGCTGGGAAAGACAGGAGTGTGATAGACCTCATCTCCTCAAGATCTGCAGCCCCTTCTCTAACGCTGACCATCTAAAACCTGTCTACAATTTAAAACGCAGTCCAAAAAACAAGTCTTCAGTAAAGAAACCAACTTAAAACATTCACTAATAACACTTTTCTTCTCTCTTCTGCTACTTCTTACTCCTATGATGCTGCCATTTTCTAGTTATGCCAACTGTTTTGTTCCAGGCCTGTTTTTAACTTCAGCAGTCTAGTTCATGGACGCCCCCCTGAACAGAAGGTGTCTCCAGCACCAAAGAAGCAACAAACTGCAGTGTCAAGGATAAGATTTTATCACCAGTGACAAGGTTTCTTAAAGCATTAGGTTCAGAGTTATGTCAAATAGAGTATCACGTCCTTCACTGTTCTGTTTTGAACAAAACAATGAAGGACACAATAACTCTCTCCTTTGACACTAAAACCAATCATCAGAGAAAGGCTTGGGTGGCCGATGTAAACCTTGGTTTATATCCCAGGTGGACACTGTACCTAGTGGTTGCTTCTGAGGTATGGTTCACTCGACCTTTCCTTCTGAAGCTGATATACTTTGTGTGAAATAACTATATATCAATTGTGCCAGGAAGAGAACGAACTAAGACTGTAGCTCAAGTGATTAATATATCTAGTTGGACTAGGATAGAGAGTAGATTCTGATTCCTAACTCAGTTTTTGCTTATTCGTTTGTTTATAAGCCAAGCCTTCCCAAATACACTAAGAAATCCTGTTCTATGAGAAATATTGTTCAAAAGTGTAACTTTTCCTGCTACTGCGGCAAAATATACTGAAATAAAGAGAAGAGATCTTAAATATCCCTTGTGGAGTAATTCTTCAATGGTGGAGAACAGAAAAATGTTTTAGAAACGTAATGAGAAAACCTATACAGTGACTACGATGAGACTGCGATAAAGGTGGGTCATAGATGGCCATAAAGGTGGCCCTGGAGTGATGGGACACTGACTTGGTGGAAAAGACGCCATCCTGCCAAAAGATGCAATTTTAAACACTGAATGAAGCAGTAAGCAGGGAGGAAGGAAATAAAGTCAGAAAGCAATGTGCACGCACTGTTACTATTTAGAGAAGTTTTCAGTTACATTCCTACTCCACATTTCTCCTCTAGCGGAAAGAAAGTTCTCTGGGCAGAGACTGACCACAACCGAAACTCAGTAAGAGAGAATAGCAGACAACTCTAGTACAGCATAGGACTTTATCTTGGAGAACATCATCACTAAAGAATACTAGATTTTCAGAGTACTGAGCTGATACTTTCAAAAAAGTTTTATCCATTGCTTACAAATTAGATACAAGCAGAGTGTCTGTTTTATGTAACAGTCTGAAGAGAAGTACTGACCCGGAAGACAGGGGATTCAGCAGTGCTGCCAAGTTGGAATTTCTGTTCTCTTTTCAAAATACAACCCAAAACAGTATTTTTTTCCCTTTTTTTTTCTTTTTTTTCCCAAAAGCAGAGTACCTGAGATAGGACAAGCTGCCCATGGAACTTATGGACAAATTTTCTTAATGATGAAAGGTATGAAGCCTCTCCTATTGTCCTTGCCAGAAACCTCAAAAGGAAGTAACCCTGCAAGAACAAGGAAGAAATTATGAATTAGCTGATGTCTAAAAGAAGGAAGCTTTTATAATACCAGTAAATCAATTCCATTAAAAAACTGCTCACAACACTCACCTTCAAATAGTGAACCTGCATGAAGATTTTTTCTGCTTTAAGACCATGTTTGACAACAGATGCTCCAGATTCACTCACTTCTCCAGTGTTCTCTTTGTTGGGCCTAAAATGATAGCAAACTATTTAAGGCTTGGATAAGAAAGTAAATAAATGATTCACATGTCACATTTCTACTGTCATAGTAAAGCACTGTCATAGGTATGGTATCTCTATGCACCTGCCACTCATTCTGTCTTTTTCTCCTCTCTAAGCTAAATAAGCTGGCTTAAACAAAAAGAAATAAGGAGCTGCATACTTTTAATGCAATTTTGCATACAGTTGCCCAAACAGCTGTGGTAAATCTGAGAGGCATCACTAAGTTGGTGTAAGTTGGTGTTGCTGGCTCTTTACTGCGGCATGACATTTTGTTGAATGTCATTCCCCAGTGCATAGGCACATTATGAGCAAAGAGAAACAAACCAAAACAAACAAACAAAAAAACAAGACAACAGACATTTCAGGAGTAAGGGAAAGGAAAGGAAGGAGACTGAAGTCATTCTGTTTGACCAGGGCTTCCCCTTCTTACACCCAAAGAGTGGCTTAACAAAAGCCCATGTAAGCACATTTGCAAGAATAATATTTTTCATTTGCATGTAATTCACTGCAGATTGAATTAATTTCTGTTCTAAATTTTGCCATTTTAGGTTGCAAGAAAAGTGGTCGAAGCTTTGAAAGAAAGAGCCTCTTTCACACAGATGAGGGTTTAAGACAGCTCATAGTGTCTAGAAGGAAATTTAATTCTTGACCACTTCACTGCAAAGAGCAACAAAACATCTGGTTTGTCAGAAATCTACATCAGTAAAAGCTAGAGGACTTCTAGGTTCTTGCAAGCACAAAGCAAAATGAAAGGGAAGTTATGCCAATAACTTTTTCTTGGGTTAAGAAGTATTTTCAGACACAGTATTGAAGAATCTTTTAGCTTTTTATCTTCCATCCAGAAAATATCCTAGCCACCTGTCTGAGAACAGAAGCCCGTGTGATTAAAACAAGCTCCTGATTCTAAATGTGGACTTGGAAGGGCCAGTCTCAGACAACAAAGCTCTTTTTCCCCAGTTCTACCCAGCAGGGACAACATAGACCACAGTAGTGCAAGCTTCTTCAAGCCACATTACCCACATGCTACTCATGAGCTAATTCCAGTGATCATATTTCTTTTCTTCTCTATCTTGGTATGCCTTACAGAAAACATTCTTCCTTTTTTTGTGTGACTGCAGTGACTCCTTACTATAGTTTTGCCAAGAATGCTAAGCATTCTTTCTTACCCTTTAAGCACTATGTTTAGGACCTGGGCACATCAAATTCACTTGACACTTGAATCTGGATGAAAGATGACTATTTGAAATCAAACAGAAAAAAAACAAAAAGCAAAAAAACTCTCACTGAATTTTTTCAGACCCACTGTAGCAGATACACTCTATAGTGTGCTTACTTCCCAGTTGGATCAGGCTCCTACAAGTAAATCCTGTTGGAATTTCATATGCAACTTTTCACATTTAAGCAAAAAAAGACAACCAAAAACTGTTCCATGTTTCTCTCATAATAAATAGTCCGCTTCCTTAGACTTTGGGAAGCAGAGTTTGGGCACGGTTATAGAAGCCATAGTAAACTGAAACATCTCCCAGAATCACAATTATTCTAAACCTTTCCCTTCCTCCACCTTCAGCTTTGTGCCAATGTGGATTCTGTGCAGCAAGTATCCCATCTGAATGACAGTACTGACTGGTTATGTGGGCTTTAAACTAGGCAAGAAGAGAGAAGAGGAGTGCCACACAGACAGGGCAATCAGTACCACACAGCCAAAGTCAGATGGCATCCAGCAGGAGTATGGTAGTGGGGACGTGAGGATAGGATATGATTATAGAGGGTCCTCTTTCACCCCTCCTGGGGAACCTGCAGGCTCTATTACTTCCCTGAAATGCCTGTACACCAATGCGTGAAGCATGGGGAATAAGGAGGAGGAACTGGAGACCTGTGTGTGGTCCCAGCGTCGTGATCTCGTTGGAATCACAGAGACAGGGTGGGATAGCTCACACAACTGGAGCGCTGCCATGGAAGGCTGTGTGCTCTTTAGGAAGGACAGCCTGGAAGGAGAGGTGGTGGAGTTGCTCTTTATGTGAGAGAGCAACTGGAATGCATGGAGCTCAACCTGGGAGCGGGTGATGAGCGAGTTGAGAGCTTGTGGGTAAGGGTTAAAGGGCAGGCTAATGTGGGAGACACTGTGGTGGGTGTCTGCTACAGGCCACCTGACCAGGATGAGGAGGTTGATGAGGCCTTCCACAGTCAGCTGGATGTTGCCTCACGGTTACAGGCCCTGGTTCTCATGGGGGACTTCAACTACCTGACATCAACTGGAAGGACAAGACAGCCAGGCACAAACAGTCCTGGAGGTTCCTGCAGAGCGTTGATTATACCTTTTTGATGCAGGTAGTAGAGGAGCCAATAAGGAGAGGTGGGCTACTGGACCTCGTGCTAACAAGTAGAGAGGGACTTGTAGGAGATGTGAAGGTGGGGCGTAGCCTCGGCTGCAGTGACCATGAATTGGTGGAGTTCAGGATCCAACGAGGAGGAGGCAGGGCTGTAAGTAGCCTTGCAACCATGGACTTCAGGAGGGCCAACTTTAGCCTCTTCAGAGACCTCCTCGGTAGAATCCCATGGGCTAGTGCTCTAGAAGGCAGGGGGGCCCAAGAGAGCTGGTTAGTTTTCAAGCGGCACTTCCTCCACACGCAGCAACAGGGCATCCCTGTGTGTAAGAAGTCAGGCGGAGGGGGCAGGAGACCTACATGGATGAGCAAGGAGCTTGTGGCAACGCTCAAGCAGAAGGCAGCGGTATACAGAATGTGGAAAAAAGGACAGGCCCCCTGGGAGAAATACAGGAACGTAGTCGGGGAATGCAGAGATGTGACAAGGAAAGCTAAGGCGCGTTTGGAACGCAATCTGGCAAGGGATGTTAAAAATAACACGAAAAACTTCTTCAAATATATTAACAGCAAGAGGAAGATCAGGGAAAACGTGGGTCCGCTGGTGAACGGGATGGGTACCCTGGTTACAAATAACACAGAAAAAGCAGAGTTGCTGAAGGCCTTCTTTGCTTCGGTGTTTACCAAGGGCAGCCCTTTAGAGCCCCAGGCCCTAGGGACAAGAGAAGAAGCCTGGAGAGAGGAAGACTCGCCCTGGGTAGAGGAAGATTGGGTCAGAGAGCACCCAAGGAAACTCGATACCCAAAAATCCATGGGCCCTGATGGGATGCACCCCCGAGTTCTGTGTGAGCTGGCAGAGGTCATAGCTAAGCCAATCTCCATCATCTTTCAAAGATCCTGGAGAATGGGGGAGGTGCCGGACAACTGGAAGAAAGCCAATGTCACGCTGGTCTTCAAAAAAGGCAAGAAGGAGGACCCAGGCAACTACAGGCCAGTGAGCCTCACCTCCCTCCCCGGAAAAGTGATGGAACGGCTCATACTGGCCATTGTCTCCAGGCACATGGAGGACAAGAAGGTGTTCAAGAGTAGTTAGCATGGATTCACCAAGTGGAAATCTTGCTTGACTAATCCGATAGCCTTCTGTGATGGAATGACCGGCTGGATAGACGAGGGGAGAGCGGTGGATGTCGTCTATCTCGACTTCTCCAAGACTTTGACATCATCCCTCACAACATCCTCCTGGGCAAGCTCCGGAAGTGTGGGATAGATGAGTGGACAGTGAGGTGGATTAGGAATTGGCTGCATGGCAGAGCTCAGAGGGTGGTGATCAGTAGTGCAGAGTCTAATTGGAGGCCTGTAGCTAGTGGTGTCCCCCAGGGGTCAGTCCTTGGTCCAGTCCTGTTCAATTAGTTCATCAATGACCTGGATGAAGGCACAGAGTGCTCCCTCAGCAAGTTTGCTGATGATACCAAACTGGGAGGAGTAGCCGATACCCCAGAGGGCTGCGCTGCCATCCAGAGGGACCTGGACAGACGGGACAACTGGGCGGTGAAAAACCTCATGAAATTCAACAAGGGCAAGTGCAAGGTTCTGCACCTGGGGAGGAATAACCCCAGACACCAGTACAGGCTGGGGACCGACCTTCTGGAGAGCAGCTCTGCAGAGACGGACCTGGGTGTCATGGTGGACAAGTTGACCATGAGGCAGCAGTGTGCCCTCGTGGCCAAGAAGGCCAATGGGATCCTGGGGTGCGTTTAGAAGAGCGTCTCCAGCAGGTCGAGGGAGGTGATCCTGCCCCTCTACTCAGCACTGGTGAGGCCACATCTGGAGTACTGTGTCCAGTTCTGGGCTCCACAGTACAAGAGGGATGTGGAGCTGCTGGAGAGAGTCCAGCGCAGGGCTACAAGGATGATCAGGGGCCTGGAACATCTGCCCTATGAGGAGAGGCTGAGGGAGCTGGGCCTGTTCAGCCTGGAGAAGAGAAGGTTGAGAGGAGATCTGATCAGTGTCTATAAGTACCTCAAGGGAGGCAGTGAGCAGGATGGTGCTGGCCTCTTTTCACTGATGGCCCCTGACAGAACTAGAAGAAATGGCCAGAAACTGAAGCACCAAAACTTCCACAGGAACTTAAGGAAAAATTTCTTAACAGTGAGGGTGCCAGAGCACTGGAACAGGCTGCCCAGAGAGGTTGTGGAGTCTCCTTCTCTGGAGATCTTCAAAACCTGCTTGGACGCAGTCCTGTGCCACGTGCCCTAAGTGACCCTGCGTGTGCAGGGGGGTTGGACTAGATGACCTCTAGAGGTTCCTTCCAGCCTTAAGCATTCTGTGATACTGAAGAATTTCTTCTCAGAAGGATGTACATAAACTACAGGCACAACACCATACATTTTCAGAACATTACCCTGTGCAGTGCTGTCAGTATTTTGGCATGCTGATTTAAAGCAATGCTTTGAACTTACAACACTTTGCAGGTCCAGAGACTGAATGACTGAATGAAGAAGATTGTCCTACAAACCTGGCATCTATTTTAGTTATTAAAGGTGTGCATAACACTAAGCCAAGCTCATTCAGGCTATTCAAATAGATGCCTGGCAGATTTTAGATACTGGTATATTTTTGAAGGAAGTGGAAAGGTAACAACACTGTTTTGCCCTTGTGAAAAATCACAGGCAAAAACTAAATCACAAGGCCCTGTGCAAAAGAATTCAGTGCTAGCTTCATCCCAGAGAAAGAAATAGGGTCTTCTCAAGTCTTCTTTGTTTTGATACCGTGAGAGACTTGAGTTGATGTTAGCCAGCAGAATGAGTGATTTTTTTCCTGTGTGATTTTATGTCTGCAGGTTTGGTTGAGAAATGAGAAAATACAGTGGACTCTAGAGTCTTATCTTACACATGCACTACAGTTCAGTGCCATACATATTCTTCAACCCTGAAGAATTGCTTGTGCTGCTTTTCAGAGCTTTGCCTGCTGAAAAGAGACAGATCATTTCTTTCACACCTGACCTCATTTTTCAGAAGCACTACACAAGATGGATTTGGCATCAAATATCCATAACAAGAAGAAATGATGATCAGTTTGATGTGTGGCTTTCACCTAGTCAGAATATGTATTCATATGCATGATCAAGTGTTAACAGGATCAGCTGTCAAACTGCGAACAGGGTTTTCCTTCTATCAGAAAAAAGAACAGAAAAAAAAAAAAAAAAGGAAAGAAAAAAGTGACTGTCCAGTGCGGAAAAAAAGAGAAGTAGTTGAAAACTGAGTTTGTGCTAAGGCTGTTTGATTTTTGGTCTTCCTAAGATGGTTGGAAAAAGAAACAAAAAGTTATCATTTACTTCTAATATACAAAAGCACAAACCTGAACCAGCACAAGGCTCAGCAGATCCAGCATAAATGAAAGACTGAAATTTTCTCTCTGGAATACCAGCACCGGAAAGCATACTGACATACTTTGAGAGAAAAGAAAAAACACTAAGTATACAAACAGAGAACCACAGAAGGGGTAGAAAACATTTATGTTGACTGAAACCAGTGGAAAGTCCTTTTTAGATGCAACTGCAGGAAACCAGAGAAATAAGAGAAACAAAGATGTACAGAACCTCAAAGTGGCATCAATTTCCTCTTCTGAAGTGTGTATTTTGTGGCAGTATTACAAACTTATTCATCATTCTTTTGCATTTACACTGAGAATGTCACTACGCAATAGGCAAATACTACATGGTAAACACAGAGACTTGACATCTACTAAGTGTGGAAACTTGTAGAAAACTTCAGTTTCATTTGCTAGATAAATAGATGCCCTTGAGCCTCAAACCATAGAGGTTATTTTTACCCTAGGGAAACAAAACAAAAGAAAACAACTATATAGTTAGTGTAAAAGAAAGAAAACTTTGTCAATCATTACTTGTGTTGGTAGCGGCCGTATGGTAGTTGATGATAGGTATAAATACAAAAGCAAGCCTTATCACTAAATTGCACACTTGCAAATGTATAATTTGACTGACTCTGCTTACAGCTGTGACACACAATTAATCACTAAATGTGAATTAAGGTAAATCAATGAAAGACTACAGTAGCATTTTTGCTTGATGACACATTTTTCGATGACATGAATCCACAGGGAAGAATTTCTCCATTGGTGAACATTAGCCTTTTATGTTTGCGTACTGGGTATTAGGCCCTAAAGAGAAAGCACATAAAGAAAAGAAGACCTCAAAATGAATGGAATGACAACAGTCTTCTGAAAGAGGATTATAAAAAGGATGGTGCTCAATTTATTCTTCACTGTTGCTTGGTGAAAGAATAGAAAAAATCTGCACAACTGGAAATAAGATTTTAGCCATATATTAGGAAACTGTTTTTAATTGCTAGTTCTAAAACAGCTTGGACACCGCACAAACCTCTTAAATTGGGGTTTCTAAGAAAAAGTTAGTAAAAATATGTTGAAGATGGTCTGTGGCATGTAGCACGGGATTGGAGGATGTAGTGAATAACCTTTCTGTCCCTGCACTTCTGTGATTTGGGTAAGTATAGGACTAATTGAGGTTCAGATTAGTAAACTTATTTTCCTGGTCAAAGCCTGTTGGAGGAGACAAGCAATGGAGACATTAGGCAACCCGTCTAGATACCTGAAGACAAAAGACAGGCAAACTCCAAAAGCACCAATAAGAACAGCCCTGATTATTAAAACATTAGCAAAGCAAGTACCTTTTTTTGATTTAATGTATTTAGCTACATGAGAAGAAGCCCTGAGCTCATCCTCTGGTATGTAAAGAACAAAATCTTGTTTAAATAGAATTAGCCATTTCTAAAGAGAAGACACAATTATGTAGTTCATTTTGCATTTTCCTTTGTTTTTAAAGCTTCATTGAACTTGATAGTTACATGATATATTCCTGCATGTGCTTGTCTTCAGTCAGAGTTAAAAAAAAAAAAGAAGTTTTTATAGCTACAAACTTGAACTTTGTTCAGGAAATGGCCTCTTTTTTCCCAAATAGAAGCTCTTGTAAAATGCTTAGAGACATTTTATATCAAACTAAACCCCACATTTTTGGAAAGCTTTTTATAACAAGCACAAAAGCAATTATATTATGGAGAAGATGAATAACCTGGTGAATTTAATTTGGCTTTTCTTTTTTCTTCAGAAGGAAATAAGGAAACGCAGATGACTTAATCAGATGATTTGGAAGCATACCCTTTACAGGGAGAAAAAGGATGAAGAAAAACAGGACAAAAAGAAAGCAGGAGAGAGAAAGAGAGCAAAGGCAAATATTACACTGTGAGATCTTTACCGTAAAACTTGTAGCTCTTCTTCAGAGTTCTGCACCTCATCTCTGAGTCTTCGCCAGCGCAGTAAAGCTTTCAATTCCTGCTGTGCTTTTACTTCATCATGTGACAGCTGTCCAGTACACAAAAAAAAAAAAAAAAAAAACCCACAGATCATTGATTGTTGTTTCCCAACAGTCACTAATAATTTGCAGAAAGAGAAACTTGTTTTGTTTCCCTGCAGCATGCAGGAAATGCAGGAAGCAGCAGAAGCACGCCTTGAACAACAACAAAAACAAAAATTATGGCTGTTGCTCTGAGTTAATAGCAGCACTGAGGGAAAGAGGTGCCTCACTGGGTACATCAAATCAATAGTTGGTTAAATATTTCTGTCTGAGGAGAGATAGGCATGTTTTTTTTCCCCTTGGTGACTGACAATAAGTGAAATGAACATACAGTACCGTGCAGTACCTGGCATATCAGTCCTAGCTGCATCTTTACTCTTTCCAGCCTTGAAAGCAAAGAGCTGTTTTTGTGTCCTGATTTTACCCCACTTTCCTAGTACTTCTGCTTCATGAACAGGGTAAAACCTCCCCACTGTATCTTCCCCATAAAAGCAGTATTAACAGAAAAATTATGAGATAAATTCCAGGTTGTCAGCTTATAAATCAGCAGCTAACTTGCACATTTTTTATTATGAGGGAGGAAAGAAGGGAGATTGAAAAAGGGAAAACTGCTAATATTCTCCTTCATCAAATCAATATTTCAGTCACAATTCAAATTGTAATACTGAATATATTCATAATCCAAACTTTGCACAGCAGCGAAATTGCTCAATAATTTCAGAGGGGAAAAAGCAACAAATTTTCTCACCTTATAAATTAACAAGGATAATACTCAGCCCGTTTGGTTGCTTACTCCTTTACAAGAAAAGATATCTATCACAGTGAAGACACTTCCAGTTAGCTCACAGAAGTGTGGGATGATGTGAACACCTCACAACAGAGCAGTAAAGCTCAAGGTAATGGCAGAAAGGGTCTGAGGACATGAAGGAAAAGTGAACAATTTGAACAGTCTTTTGCTTTGCTCCAGAAATTGACAAGACATTTTATTTTATTCAATGCTATAAACATGCCTAATAATCTTTAAAATGGAAGACTGTACGATGCTGGTCCCCAGTCCCCTCTGCTCTCCCACACAGGTTGCTCCACAGACTTAAATGGTGCCCCATGAGACAGAGAAAAGAGACTCAGGGTCCGGCACAAGTACAGGAGGAAACAAACACACAAAATGCTTGAAGTAGCAGAGGTGTGACAAAAAAAAAAAAATCAGATCAGAAAACCACATCACTGTCTGACACATAATCTATGAACTTCACATTTTAGGATGGACTATGATTTTAGGATGGACTCTGTATTTTTTTCTGGACAGCATAAAAAAATGTGGTTTTGCTCCATTCATCAGCAACCATTTTGTTCCAAGGCACGCCTCTTGCCTATTCATAGGGCCAGACACTATCTTCATCAAGGTGCCTGAATATTACATTATTCAGCAAGTCACTGCTGATTATTTCAGGTTCAGAAGTACAAGTGGAACGAATGCCAAAAAAACTGCCTGATAACTCAATGGTAATATTTGAGTAGTACATTTCTGGGGAAGGTAATCACTGACAAGCAGATGCATCCGTTCTTATTTGCACCAACCTTTACGTTGCAAAGGTGAGCATTCATTATGGACAAGGGAGGAAAGAGTTGTTTTGTTTTGCTTTGAAACAAGTTAGCATGCAATTCCAGCACCATTTTGAAGGACTTGCCTCATAGCACAGGAGGATTAGTTTAAAACTAACTGACAGAAGGATGTATCATTTTGATTCCCATGTGACTTGATAGAGAAGTGATATATTGTCACCTTACCTGTTGAGTCCTGGCCCAAAATATATCTTCTAAGTAAGTGGCAAACCCTTCACTTATCCACTCCTCGGTCCAGTCACGAGCACCAATAGCCAGTCCGAACCAGGCATGTGCAATCTCATGACAGAGACGCGCTCCACAGAGATGTCGCCCTCCAGGTAACACACTCTGCGACAGGAAGATGATATGGGGGCTGCACAACACGAATGAAGGACAACCACATTACAGAGCTGTTACAACATGCAATGCATGGCTACAACAATACATAGACTTTATTAGCCTTGTCAGCCTGTTATTACTAGATGCACGCTAGATCATGACAGAGACTTTATGGCTCAGTCATTTTCAGGAATTAGGTTGCACTTTATTGCTGGCTGGCAGAGATTCAAACTAAAACTCTGCCAAGCTCTTGTTTCGTATTCAACCATGAAACTGCTATTACCTGTAAGAAGTAACTTAACCCCCAAATTTTCTATTTTTCAAATTACAAGTCTGATTTATTTCAACAGAATCTTTTATATTTAAGACAGGATAATAAAAGATGAGCAGGTGTGAATACAGGCAGCAGGTATTTATCAATTAAATGACCAAAGCCGGAAACAAATACAGCAGAAATGTTTCATAACGAAAACAAATCACTCTCCAAAAGCTACAAAGACCAAGCATAGTAAAGCACATGCACTTGTTACAACTTATAACAAGCTAAAAAGATACCATCTGAGGATAACAGCTCATCTTTTTGGCAGATGCAGAAGAAGGAGAACATCATTTACCAAAAGCACACACACAAAAAAAGCTAGAGATCCAGTAAATGTCTACATTTGAGGACATGTAAAAACAATCCAATCTTTGTCCGCTTTACTTTCTCTCTGCTCTCCTCTCAACCCAACCAAAAATGCATTAAAATGCAAGTTCAATGCAATATGAAAAGAATACGAATGGGAAAAAAAACCCTGATATGTATACTTGCATTGAACTGCAAGTTACTACAGCTCCAAACTCACGTTGTGCTGTAAGGCAATTCATGCTGTGTTTATACCAATTAGACATTAACTCCTCAGCAGTTACATAATTTCTGAAATTAAGTACCTTTAAGTAAGAGGAATAGCAGAACTAGGCCCACCAGGACTAACAAGCAAGCAGTGCCAAAGATGGGGCTCTAAGGGGCACAAATCATCTGCAGAGGGTTCCTGCATTAACCCTGGGCCTCTGTAATCTGCATTTCAGCTGTTTGCTCAACTCCAGCCAGCTAGAAGGCAAGGAAAGCACAGCGGTAATACCGCAGCGACCACAGGGTCCTCAGCCCTGAGTCCAGCCCTCGCTGCGTGGGAGGGGAGCACATGGCCTGAAGACGTTTCCAAGAACCAAGCACTAGTCGTCAGCGTTCCAGAGCGCTTCCCCACCCGCCCTGCCCTTCCGTTGGAAATGTTAACACACCCACAGCTCTCTTGCAACCAGTTGAATGTCTGGAGCCGACACCGTGAAACGTATGGGCTTCGATGGGGAAAACACGCTCCATCACCCCCTCGTAAAATATCACGATAAATGTCACGATCCTGCAAAGCAAGTTAACACGTTTCAAGTGGTTGGCGTCGTAAGACATAATGTAAGGAATGAAAGCACTAATAGAGGAACCGAGTCACAAAGCATGAACAAACACCAGCTTTGCAAATTTTTGCCAGAAACAATTCTGCTGATGAAAAGGGAGAAGGAAGGAAAGGAGGGAGGGAGGGGTAGAGAGAGAAAAAAGTGTGAACACAGAAGCTGCAAAATATGATGAGTTGCTCCCTTTTATTATAAAGCCCCTGTTGAGAACAATAACTGCCGCTTTGGGGGGTATTATTTTGGTCATTTTAAAGTAAATGACCCCTAACTGTGGCATGTGTACAGTGCTACAGAGAAAAACTTCAGCAATAGACCAAGTAAATAACATTCCAGACATACTGCTGGCAGTGTTTCGGCCATTTGGTTAAGCAAAACAAAAGCAACTTCAGGCCTTATAAACAGGCTCACAGAATGGTTTGCAGTTTAAGTGTCTTACTGCAGGTATTTACAAAAAAAAAAAAATCGTATTTCCTGGTTTTTGCAACCACTTCATAACAGAAATGCCACACTTCTTTACAAAAGGATTGTCAAATCTTTTCTGTGAAAAGTATGAGCTACATTTGTCCCTCTCTTCCCTGCCCATATAAGGCTTTCTACAAAGACCTAAAAAAAAAGAGAAAAAAAAGATTATGTGCAGAGACAGAATTTCATTTTAGAGACTGAGTACATCCAGTAACCTCCTTCCCTAAGCACACCTTAAACAATTCCTATCATTTTGTTTGCCTTTAAAAAACAGCTGTGTCTACAGTTCAGAACCTCATATAGTGATAGACAACTACAAAATGGTGAAAAGTTCCCATTTATCTTAATTTTCTAAAAGCCTGAAAATATCTCTGGAATATGTCCAGCATTTGTTAGTACAGATAGAAATATGATTCTGTGCTCTGCTTTAAAATACAGATTCTCTATTTCCAGTATATGTTTGAATGCCAGAAGGTCTACTCCACCTCTACTGTTCTTGTCAAAATCTGATTTTTAAACATCATCTAGGATGTGCAATATCATACATAACTATAATCAATGTTCTTCCTTAAAGACTCAATAACACAAGAAAGTCTCAGATGAAAATTAAGATAATCTGGATGATCAAAAAGATAGTTAGACATATACATAAATTTTTAAATCAAAACATGAACTTGAAACTCTTACTGTCCATACAATTTAATGTAAGACTTGATACCCATTGCTTTCATTAGAAATGAAAAAGAAGGAAATTTGCTTCTTAAATTAAGAACAGATAAAAGTGATTCACCTCAGCAATTACATCCAGACTTGACCAGGTATGCCCAGCTTATAAAATGCCTCTAGCTGACATCTTTTCAAGTCTGGTCCCCGTTTTTAAGGCAGGCTAGAACAGGTTGCCTGGATGCGGTAAGGAAGATGGGAAACCTCTCCCAGTTAACAAAAGAAGAAAAAACCCATCAGTCCTTCCCAGGAAGCTGGACTAGTTCCCAATGGCCCTTGCAGAAAAAGAAGTTAATGACTTGTTAAAAACAAGTAGACACTTGGTTATACTTTTAAAGCAAAAGGTTATTATTCTGACCAGAATCACACCCATATAGTCTAGATCTTTGTATCATCTGACTGAAAGTAAGAACTATTTCTTTCTCTCATGTAGCTAAAGCAAATCTCATCTCCCTAACTCCCTCCAAAGACAAGCACATGGAAAAAAGCATAAGGGGAATATGATTCCCTGTTGAGAAGTATTATTTCTTCATTTGGTGTGAAAGGCTTAAGGGCTTTGATGTTCCAGTCACCTGAATCCACCCACGTAGATGTTTTTCATAAAAGTTCTCCTCAACAACTACAAGTTTTCCACAGAGCCCTAGTGATCTCCACAGTAACCCGATCAGTTTAGAAGCCAAATCTCTGAAAGCAATTTTGCAAAACTTGCTTCAGACCAAGTTAGACATTGGTGCCGCTCTGTTCACTGGCTGCAGTGCTGTGTTATCCTTGGCACATCACACGCTACCAGGCGACAGACACACAGCACGAACTCTAGTCAAATGTAAGTGTATGCACTTAAGTATGCACTTTAGGTTAGCAAACTAGGAACACGAAGCACATTGCTAGCAGGTTGTTCCATTTCCTTTGAGGTAGAAATCTTTCTACCTTCATGTGCAGGGCTCTGCAGACACAGTTTCCTCTATGTTTATTGAAATAACAGAGAACGGACCACATGGGCTGGAAAATTTGGCTTCCAGAGTCAGAAGTAGCACCCAAAACCACTATCATGGATCGAAGTCAAATAATAAATAAAAAGAAATGTATGTTTTGACAGCACTCCCCATATTGCTTATCTTTTCCTATTTGGAAAGTGGGAGTCAGATAGGAAATGGATTAGACAGTTACTGTGCTTCTAAAACACTATCTAAATCCTGTATCAAACGTGTAAGAGGGAGCAGGAAAAACCTCTACAAAATATTTTCATAGGCATACACTAAGGCCAGGGTATACATTTAAAGATTACTAGTTATGGAATTTGATAAAGTTAGACATTTTTTTCGGATAGCTCTTTACCTATATTTTGTGCGATTTCTCATAATTACTGCTGCCTTAGCCTGGATTATTCCAGTGACAGAGAACAATATTAGCATATCCTTCGCAGCATCCACATCAGATTTTGAAGGTTATTTTGCTTTGTGATTTATCTCCAAGGACTTGTGCCATAGGAACACAGATAAAAATGTGCAGCATCCAGTTATTTACATGGATTTTCTCCAGCATTCTGCTCTATATGTTGTGATCGGTACTGAGAAGACTACAGAGATGAACAACCTTTTTGATCACTGTACCAGAGACTCAGGTCTACATGTTGATGCAGCTGCACAGGCAGGATCTGGTTGTCAAATTACTCTGAACATTGTGCAAGAAACTCCAGAAACTTCATACAGAGGGCTTTCTCTCCCTAAAATCATACTGGAAACCATGTTGAAAGGAAGATTACACCAGCCAGTCCCAGACTGCAATGATTCAAAATCCAGTCTTTTAACTCCAGCCCTTTAACTCTCTGCACAGAGCCAAGCACATAATCACCCATCCAAACACCTGAGTGGCACCTGCTCCAGCTCCAAAGCTTGGCAGGAAATCTCTTCCTTCTCATTTATTTCCCCCAAAATAACAACAACGACTTGATGTCTTCCAGATAACACAAGATAAGCATAAAGGAAAATCTTATGTGATTCTTCCAATTTCATGTTTACAACAAAAGGGTAACATAGATAGGGTAACTTAGGATAGGTAACATATATCATACAGATGGGTGTACAAATTTCCCATACCACAAGTCAATCGCAACTTGCTGTGGAACTTAATATTTAATATTTGATAATTAAAAAAATACTTTGATCCATCACTCAGGTAAAAAATTTCATAACAATAAAAACTAAAAAGAAGAAAAAAGACTATTTAAGAACATATATATGCATATATCCACACAAATAAATTATATATATTACAAATACATGCATATGTGTATATATTATTTTATATAGATATATAGATAGATGTACTCACAAATATCTAAATAAATAAATAAATAAAATATAACAGACACTATCTGCTAATTTCTTATTTGAATACCTGTATCTTTAACAGACCGTCATTCTCAAAATTGTGGTTCATATGCCAAGGAAAACAGTCCCAAACAGCCACATCTATCTCAGGGAACTTCCAACATAAAATGCAGAGCTGTAGTTGCTAAAACAAGGTATTTATTAGCTGATCAGCAGAACTCACATCCAGCAGACAAGAATAATTTCTGGAGGATTAAGTTCCTTATTTTTCTCTAACTTTTCCTAAAGCATGCTCCATTTTGAAGTTTAAGCTTTTTCCTGAGGCTCAGTTCAAATACACTCAAACATCCAAGGAATCTACATGATATTAAGATGGTGGACTGAAAATATCACTTCCCACAGAAGGGCTGCAAAATTTTCTTTAAGTCCAATTCTTGAGATCGTTACAAGAGAACACATGCCAAGATGAAAAAAATTGCAATAAGGAAACTCATTTCTTTGAACAGCTCCAGCTCTTTCTCTCTCAGGCACACACATGAATAGCACACATTGGCAGTTCTACAGCAGAAAAAAAAAAAAAACCCTTTCATTAGTGTTTAGAAAAAGTCACAGCACAAAGTAACTTGTCTGTTGCTGATATCAGTCTGTGTCCTACCATGGAAATCAACTCTATATATTTCAAGCGTACTGACTCGGCATGTAAACCAAGAAGGAAGGAAAGAATTTATTTTACATATTTTGCATGTGGAGTTCAATGTGAAGTCCACATCCAAGTGTATCGAGCAATCCAATTTTATAATGGGTTCAGCAGGTGCTGGAGGTGACCAGAAATCAACCTCTGGTCTGCCCAACTAAGAACCCTAGTGTTGAGCAATGAGTCATTAGTTGACTGCTAATAGCCCCAGGATGCCTAATGACATCTCAGCTCTTTTCTTATCACCTTGCACATTTCTATCACACAGAAGCATCTGCAGGGCACGAACCTTTTCTGGAGCTCTCTAGATATAATGTCCTAAAGCCTTATGCAAGCACAACAATATTAGCTCATACAGAAACGCCTAGGATTTGCACGGGCAGCAAGCTGCCTTCTGTTATGCAGAAAGGAGACTCAGCAGAGGCTATCACGGAGTAACAGAGAGAATTACAGATCCAAATCCTTCTTAATGCCCATTAAGTTTTTTTTTATCCAGATTTATTAGAATTAAAACACAAAATCCCAAGTAAAGGAAGCCTCTTATGAAATCATTTACACAATACTGACCAGTAGCAAGTGCTACAATGCCATCAAAATCTTTATACTAAAATTTTTGGCTTTCAAAAGAAAGATATCTGGGGGACTACAGCTTTTTGTGTTGTGGATCTCAGAATGAATTTTTTAAATGTAAATTAAGTATTGGTAGGAAAAAGCAGAAATAAAATGGTTTCATACATACACATGCTTGTTTTGCCCTAAAAACTCTATAATTTACTTAGCCAAATGACTCAAACCAGTTGAATTTTTAACCTTCGCACTTGACATAAAGTACTCCTGAATAAGTATCGACATTCAGTATTCAGAAAATAATTTATGAATCAGTACCGCTGATTTCCAAATTCCCTACTAAATGCTCATAATAGAAAATTCCATTGTTTCATGCCAAATACTTTCCAATTATAAGTGTTTCATGCTTTATGACTCAATTGGCTTGCTTATTTTTTCTTTAAAAAAAGAGACACACACAAACATACCAGATAAATGAAAAGTTGGTCTAGATTATTTCAGCAAGAAAAGAAATCAAGATCAAGAAATTCAAAGCATTTTAACTTTGTATTGTTCTGTCAAGAGTACCCAAGTATTTTAGTTACCATGGAATTATCTTTTTGTGCTTGAAACAAAAGAGTTGATGCAAAGACCATGACAATTTGAAGCATCCCTACTCTTGCTTACATACCTTCTCTCACAAAACAGATTCAGAAGGAATGAAATTTTACTTTGTGTCTGAGGAAATAGAGGAAATACAAAGCTTCCACTGAATTCCCACTAGGAAATGTGGGAACAAACAGTGAGATGAAGATAACTATCCAATTTTGCATGATGAAGACAATTATTCAATTTGCATGTCATCTAATTTTTGTCTGTATAAAACATTACTCATAGTGCTTGCTTGTAAGCATAGGTACTTGGAAATCCTTCTGGAGCCTTTGATCTTGCTTAAAAAAGCATACAATTTCAACAACGTCAATATCTATTTTGATATTCAACATTACAGTTAAAACACGTTGATTCTATTTTGTATTTAGACTGTATCACACAATAAATGTCACCACACTCTTCACTGTGCTACATAAAGGAAAAAATGGTTCAGGCAACAGAAATTTAACTAACTAGCCCTACTGTCCTTCACTATGTTTTTTTTTCTGATTTTTGTCATCTAAAAACAGCACGCAAACTGCACCTGATATAAAACATATGCTTTGAATTTACTGAATGAGGACACAATTTTTCTTCTTAGTTTGATTAATGAGATGTGTTGCTAGCAAAAAGTGAGAGAACAATATAGAAGAATGGCTCCAAAATTATTTTCTTAGTTTATTTTATGCAGCAGCTATACGAGCTATACAAGCCTTCTCTTTTTGTATGCATCAGTCAATAAGGTATCTGTTGTGCTTTTGCACAAAGAACAAAGATGCCTTTATCAATTCTCAGAAGTCTGTAGGACAAACCATTCATGCTGTCAAACCCCCTGAAACCCTTTCAGCAAATAATGAAATCCATCAGTGAAAATGTCAACATACTGATTTGTTAAATACAGAACAAAAGCAACATTCAGATGAGGTGCCTCATTTCATGTTATATCAGCCCTCCAATTTGTAACAACTTTATGGCAGCCCACAGATCATGCAATATTAAAACAGAACTGTATTATAATGATTAGAACTAGAACAATCTACTCGCCTTACAATAAATGCTCAACAGTTCAACAAAACTGTAAACAAAGTCTCTGGGAACATCAAACTCCTTGAAGTGTATTCATTTTTCTCCCTTTGGGAAGATTATTACAAAGTAGAATGTTATACACAAATGCAGATTCAGTTTCACACAGACACATTTATTGTGCTGGTGGAAAAATAAGATTAAATTACATCATATCCAACGATAGAACAGCTTCAGTACGAATGTGAGTAACTTTATTCACCATACAAGACATCAGCTATTATTGCAGAATTAAATAGCAATGGTCAGTTTTATTAGAAATAGTTGGCATACCTGAAAATGGCCCTAATATCTTGTAATGTTAAATATCATCTACTAACTAATGCTGATTCTGTTGCACCTCTTATTAATTTTTCATAAACCTCCAAATTGATATCAGTCATTATAAGTACTGCATTTGTAGCCCCATACACTACTGCACAATACATTTACTTATTCTTTTTAATTCCAAATAGAAACAAACACCACTGTATCTTCTGAGCCTCTGTTGCCAACAACACTCCTCTGTAGGACAGCAATAGCAGTACCTTACCTACTACGTATTCACTTAAAAAAACTCTCAGAAGTAGGTACTTTTGAAGTTGAGACTGTCAAGTTCTGTATCTGCAAAATATAGATTTTATATATATAATATATATACACATACATAATTTTAAGTCCAATAGGACAGAATGAGGTAATTTCCTGTCTTGCTGCTACACCACAGAAAATAAGTGACCATGGTTTATAATACCAGTTATGAAGTTCGCTTTTTTTTTCATTAAATAACCAATATTTCAAAGGGAAAAAAAAAAGAAAAAAGAAAGAAGAGGAACTTTTCACAGCTTCCCTTGTTCTATTCTGAGAACAATTCTGCCTCCACACCCTCCGCTTTTGCCCAGCCGTTCCTTCGTATTTGCATGTGGTTACTCAGCACTCATTAGAAGTGAACACATTCTGAAATTTCCACCAAGACCAAACACGACCCAGGTTTCCAGCTAAAATCCAGCTAATTCTAATTGGACGACCTAGATAGCTCCTATCACATATTTCTTTGTAAACTCAGTTGTGCCTATACCTTTGTCAATTTGTTAAATTTTGTTTCCCTGTGCATTATCAGCATTAATCAAATCAAGATATCTAAAATTAAAAAAATGGTATTTTTCATTTATATTAGTTTTGACTTCTGAACCTGCAGAGCAAAGGTCATATAAATTATATGATTTTTCAAAAAGTGCAGATTTAAGTTTCCAAAGAGTTAACAGTTTTTCAGCCAAATCCACTCACTCTGCTTTAAATCTAGATATTCTCTACAGACTTCAGTGTAATTACTTTAAATTTTCAGTTACAGTAGAATTTAATGTCAAATACGAGAACACTGATTGAGACATATCGAACAGACGAGATGGAGACATATGAAACAGTAACTCTTACATGACTAGAGACTTGCTCAACTGAAAGAATTTTCCTTTAGTGTAGCAGTTTCTTGGGATCTTTTTCACGCAGAAAACACTTAAAAAGATAAATCACGTACTAAGGCCATATTCCAGGTTTAGGCCTACCATACTGCCCTCACCACTTGAAGGTGAAGTCACAGGTAGAATAAAGAAACCGATACCCTCTACAAGGCCTGACATGAGGAGGAATCAGAGGTATATACCTGTCTCCCTGCTTGTAACTATGACCCCAGCAGTTTGAATTAACTGCAAATGTTATGGTTTTCCTGGCATATGTAAACTGGATGCAACTGGCTTTTCTCAAGAAGCCCTGGAAATGGAGTGCATTTTTTTCTTTTCCAGGATCATCGGAACTTGTATTTAACATATATGTACTACTGTATCAAATTGGATTGATTGGCCAAGCAAAAAACAGGAAACAAGCCCTGACACAACTAAGCAGCCAAGAACACCATTTTTTTCCAAAATCTGAAGACCAAGAGCTTCCCAAATAGTACGAAGAAAGAGTCAATACTTTTACCGGGTACTTAATCCTACTATCTGTCAATAGTTCCCTTTCAGGTTAGTGAATCTGTTCAGAAAAACATCACAGATTCACCTCTATACATGTCAAGCTGGCAGCCACACTGCATTCCTGACAGTGAATTATCCGACATTTCTTTAACAAAACAGCTAAGTGTACAAGAAATTAGCAGTATTAGCTCTTTACAGTTCAGAAAACCACCTTAAATTTCAACTTCAAAACATGATAATTTTTCCCAGGTAAGCTGAGACGTGCTTGAAATTCTGGAAAGTGTGCACAGAACAGAACATTTACAAGTATCACAGCAGCGACATACAACGAAATGTTTCAGAGAGTCATCTTTAATTTGAACTATACACATATTAATCTAATTTTGAGGAGAAATGGTACTATTTTAACTTTCAATATAGTGGAACTGACACACGGGTTACATGATTGCTGTCAGTACACAAGAGTCTGTTTCATTCATTCTCTCACACCTTTATGAATAAATACAAGGATGGAGAAGGATTTGGTGAGGACCAAAACACTAGAAGAAGCTAAGCTGTCTACAGCATAAAGCCCTCAAAAGCTAGCAGTGGCAGAAAAAAGCCAAAAAATATCTCAGAATTTCCTCAGGCATTTGGTATAAAAGAATTCTAATGATAATCTCTCATTTTATTAGCTTTATCAGTGCCTTCAGTGCAAAAGGGTCAGAGGAGCGTTAAATCAAGGGAGGTCCATTACCACTACCCAAGCTGATTCCCCCACTGATATTTAATGCTCCTTTTCTTTTTAACACATTTTTACTACTATTTAATAAATATTCTTAAGTATAATGCTGAATAGTTCTTAAGTGAGCACATGACATTCATATCATTACTAAACAACATGCCAAATCAGTTATATCCAAATAGTCTTCTCTGCTTGTTCTTACATGTCAAGAAGGAAAATAAGGAAAAACTGAATTGTTTCCTACACAACATGAAAGAGAAGTAATCCACTGCCAAAAAGGCCTAACTAGCATTGCTTAAAGCTTCAAATAAGCAGACAGTAATGATTAGTTGAAAGGGAAGTTTGTTGGAATGCAGGTTTGACATCTGAGCATTAGTAATAACAATAGACACCGGTCCTGCATTCTTAAACAAAGCAATCTCTGCAATAAGTAAAAAGGGATCAAAACATCGACAAGTCCATGCCATTGCTTGAGCGATTTGCCAGATTTATTATCCCTGTGAAGATTAAAATCACCTACCATTAAGAACCATATGTATGCATCACATTCAGATGTCCAAGGTCTAAAAATTACGGGATTGTGAGAGCAGTTGCTACGTGGATGATAAATAAAGACCATGTTTAAAACAGAAAGGTTGAAAAACATCCAAGGAATACAAAGGACCCTTGATACCATTTCCATTGAGACCAACAGGCATAGGACTGTGCTCAAAGTTGTCACAAGAATAGTAGCAACACCTTTCCCATGGCTTAAGATAGCAAAACTAAAGATAGCAAGATGGAGCAAGGTCATTTGAAACTGCCATGTTAACAGAAATGAACCAGTTCATTGACACTTTGCTAGAATTATAGGGTCTGCATGGGTGTCTCTATGTTCCCAAAGTGCTTTCAAATTTAATGAATAAATACTGAGGAAAGCCATCCATTTCCATGAGAGCGAGGGGAAAGAGAATCCTTCTGTACCACAGCGTTCTCGTGCATCACCAACACGCTTCTGCCAATCTGCAGTGCGTAATAGCAGTAACAAGGTGACAAAAGGCAACACAAGACTCTGGAAATTTACCTCAGGTTTAAACTTAAACCAGATGTGCTGGAAAATTCTTCTGGAAGTGGACCTAAACTAGTGATTTTTGATTTGTTTGTTTGTTTTTAATTCCAACTTTACGGCAACTGGGATAAAACATTGTAGCATCTGAAGTTACTAATAGATTGCGTGGCCCCATCCTCTGCCTCAGAAGAGCCAGGTTTGGAAGCATCTTGTGGATTCTCATTTCCATAGTTCCTTTTTTTAACTAAGTTACAAGCAAGAAATGGGAGCCAGCAGCAGAACACACGACCACGCACCAGATCTTCACCCTCACCAGCGTCCACAACTACCAGCTGTCGCTTTCTGGCTCTCAGGAGCCTTGTCGCTGCAGTTTAATTCTACAGTATTGACAAGCAGGAACTAAAACAAGACGCTGGAAAGCACTGGAGGTATCTGTGTGTTTATAACTGCAGACACAAAGCTCTTCCAAGGCAGATCAAAATCTGAGAACTTCCTTGCGATTTCTGTCTGCAAATGTCTAAACCCCAACTCAAAAAGACTGCAAGTTTCTGCCCCAACTGACTGTCACAGTTCACTACAACATTAACCATGCAGAATACTCTCACGAAGATCAAGTGGTATTCACTCCAGAACAAAACATACTGCTTAAGTAGATATCCACAGAAACCGACACAGTCGGGCTAAGAGCTAGAGTTATATTATGTTGTTCTTTGCAAGCTGTAATCCTTCCTAAAATACAGCTCCCATCAGGCATCACTGAGTCATATGTGTGTCTAAAAACAGGATTTAGGCATAAAATACACTTCTAAAGGCAGAGATATTAATCATGATTCTGAGCTGATTTATTCAAAACATGCAGAACACACTTTTCCCCTCGGAATTCCATGTTGTAGTATTTTTATGCTGAAAATTTTCAAGCAAATGCAGCTATCTTCCCTCCTACGTAAAGATCAGATAGTTTTATGGAGAAAAGTTAAATCAAGTTGTCACTCAGATAATGCAGCACACAACTCCCAATGTTAAGAATCACTCAGTTTAGCAACTCTCAAACTTCACCAGCTTTGTTTATTTGCTTAGAAGGAAATTTCCTCAATAAACATGTCAGTAAATATACATTAAAAATATTCTTTGGTTACTATAGACATCTGCAGACAAAGTCTTGAACACACACACTTGACTGGTAAAATGGAAACTGCAAAACAGGAAGAATTTAGATTATAAACATGTTACTACCCAGCCTCCCATTTTCCTGGCCAGTGCGACGCTGTAGTTTTATTCAATAATTTGACATAGCTAGAATGAAATTTAAGCTGGTCAAATTACCAAAGCAGAAACAGCCAAACAAATGTGCTCTAACGCAGGAGACATAAGCAAAACTGCTGACAGCCTGTTGCTCCCTTAGGGCAGAGGGACTAGCTGCAAGCGGGGTGCGACAGCCGTCGTGCTGTGCGAGGCTGAGGTGCTGAGCAGACCCACAGCACCCCCTTGGCTGTGGGTCTATCACAGGCATCACGCAGACCACATCGCAGAGGCAGCTGCAACGACAGATTCAGAACAGAAAAAGCAGAGCAAGAAATGCAATGGAGAAGGTGCACAGTTACCAGATCGCAGCATTTCTCTGCATTGAGTGTGTTCTGAGCCTTTTCAGCTCCATACCGAGACACAAAAAAGGTATGTTCACACATTATGTGCATTTGAGAAAATGCTTAAAGTCCAGTTCATACCCTCAGATGTAGGCATATGGGTCTTATCATTTCAATAGGACATGCGGGTATCACAGACCAGGGTTTTATTCCAGTATTCAGATGCATAAAACATACTTCAATATATACAACTTTTGGTGAATTTGTAGCTCGAGTAAAACAAAACGAGAAAGCTCAACCCCTTAACAACCGACTGGCAGCGATGGGTAGCAGGCCTGCAGCACCCAGAGAAGGGACTATCCCCACCCCAAATGAAGACAGGAGGCTCTACATAGACCTGAAGAAAGACAATCATCTCACTGACCAACAGCTCTCCCCACTAACCGGTTGTTTAGTCACAAGATGCCTTTTGTGTAAAAAGGCTGTATCCAACACCCACTCCACAGAACCAGCAGCTTCTAGTAAGACAGCACAAGATAACACCTCTGAGAAGAGGGCAAACCTTCTTTCTCATCAGTGGGATCGGATGAAGCACCACTATTTTTATTTTGCTTGCCTTCCTATCAGCATTACCTCCAACTGAAAGGGGCCAGTTACGCTTACCTCAGCCCATGAAAGAGGCAGCGCTGGGAAGGCGGGGACCGCGCCGCCAGGGCACGACGGCGGCGACGGGGGAAGGGGGCACCGCAGCGCCCGGGCACGACGGCGGCGACGCCCGGGCATGACAGCGGCGACGGGGGAAGGGGGCACCGCAGCACCCGGGCACGACGGCGGCGACGCCCGGGCACGACGGCGGCGACGGGGGAAAGGGGCACCGCAGCGCCCGGGCACGACGGCAGCAACGGGGGGAACGGGGGCCACAGCGCCCGGGCACGACGGCAGCAACGGGGGAAGGGGGCACCGCAGCGCCCGGGCACGACGGCGGTGACGGGGGAAGCGGAGGCCACGCCGTTCGGGCACGACGGCGACGACAGGGAGTCTTCAACACCCGAGCACAGGCCCTCTCAGAGACTCCCTCGCTTGCCCTGCGTGAACATTGCACAGGGGGAGGCACTGCCAGGAGGCAGCTTTGCAAAATACGTTATGAAACAGACGTGGGGCATAACGAGCACACAACCTCCTCCTCGGCATCTCGTAATGTGACACAGGGAACTGCAAAGTCTGCCAGAGCAGTACGCTGCTCACTGCAATTAGAACCACTGA
The DNA here is from genome assembly GCF_059628265.1 of Tinamus guttatus. Lineage (NCBI taxonomy): Eukaryota > Metazoa > Chordata > Aves > Tinamiformes > Tinamidae > Tinamus > Tinamus guttatus. The sequence goes on along the minus strand of NW_028288770.1, from coordinate 18,590 downwards.
AAAGGAAAATAGGGGGAAAAAAAAAAAAACTGTATTTGCAATACAGATGCACTTCACTACCCCAGGAATGTTCCAAGTTAGATTGGATTTAAACTCCAGGCAGTAGGAGTAATTGGGTGCTGGTCTTCACTGGAGCTGCCCCACTACGTCTGTGATTTTTGTGCACAAAACAAGAAGGCAAGAGAATAGGAATATTTGACTATTTTAACTGATAATTTAAGCAGAAAAAAGCAACCTATTTGTAAAAGAATGACTGCATGTTTTCCCAACATACAACTTTCAACCTCCTTGAAGTTCTTACAAATGTATCAGTGTTAGGCCTACATCTCCTATACTACTTTCTTATACCCCAAAATGGTAATAGAGTCATCTCAGCAATTTACAGGTAGCAAATCTCTCCCTAACCAAACAGAGGAAATTTTTCTAGAGATTCCTTATCTCCATATGGCTGAACTGATGAACCACATCATTAGCCCATAGCTAGCACAATTTTTTTGATTGAACATTGGTCAAGTCTTTGCATGAACTATGCCCTTAGAAAAAGGCAGTTGTATTTTAAAACACTGCATGGTAACACCAAAAAAAAAAAGTCCACTTACCATGGGAGGAGTGAATGGGAACCAAAAAGCAAACAAAAATAACTTTTCCAGGATAAGAATCGCTTCAAGTAATACAAATGCATTGGTATGTGATTCATACACGCAGTCTTTGCAAACTGAGAGCATCTAAAGTACCGCAAAAAAGAGTGCTAGTTATTTATGATTTTTATTTACTTCTGAAGTTTATAAGAGACAAAAACATTAGGGTTAAGGGTTACAAAGTGTTTTCCTGAGCCAGAGGCCAGAGCTGAGCCGCGCTAAGGGATGAGATGCGCATGGCCCCTGCTCGTTGGGCGCTGAGGGCGAAGGCGCGCGAGGTGGGTACGAGCTGCGGGCGTTTGGGCCAAGGCGACGCTGTGTCCGCTCACACCGACGGGCCCTCACACGAGGCACCCGCTGCGACCTGCCTGCAACGTGGGCGACGGCCACCGACCCCAGGCACGGGAAGGCAGATGTGACCATGGTGAATGCGCAGATGTTACTGCCTTCTTTCCAAGTCTCTTATTTAAAACGGATCCAAAGACAGCTAATTGTCTGGTACTCAGTCAGTTTAGGTGGAAAGCCCAGCTTGCCAAGAAGCAACTGAAATAGCAAAAGTTCCTAGTTTATCACAGGACCTTGCGTGCAAAATAAACAGACTTGGTCCTACATCTGAAATCAAACACAGGGGTCACAGCTGAATTCCCTTATCCACACTCTTCCATCCCACTCAGCCTCTCTGACATCAGATTTGAACCTGATATTGTTAATCAGATACGAATAGTACAATCTCATACCTACTGAGAACACAAGCAAGTTCTCAATCTTTTAGAGATTAACTTATTACAAATGTCCATCTATCAGAAGCACTGCTACCTCTGGGGGAAGACAATGGTTGACTCTTTTATCCTCCATTTCAAGACACCATGTATACAGTGAAAAAAGAATATTTTTTGTATGTTCAGTAATGGGAACTATAATTGATATTCCATACAAAAACAAAAAGTAGATGGATATACTGCATATTCCAAAACATAAAATTGTGTGCATAAAAATGCATGAAACTGCATATTCAAAAACCACAAAGTACTACACACACATGAAAAAAAAGCACTGAAGTGGTGTGAAAAGATGGCTAAATAAGTTTTTTTCATACAGTTGATGTTTTCAATCAATTCAAGAAAAAAAAGGAAGAAAATGATTAATGTGATAACAATTCACAAACAGGAAGGATTTATTCTCTTATCAGTTTGGAATGGTAAAAGCAAAATCTAATCAGAATGAAAGGGAACAAATTGGCAGACTAAAAAACCTTAATGCAGTAGAACCATTTTTTAATGCGATATTATACCATTACCTACACAATAAGATTATAGCACAACAATATTACATTTAGATCTGGATACTTGTGCTTGACTACATCTGGGTATGCAAAAGACGTGGTAGAAAATTTGCCTTTTCTACCTTCATCTGTTCATAAACTGACAGCATATCATTTCAAGATTTGTTTCTATTTTGTTTTTTGTTTTTTTTTTTTTTAATCCAAAGGAGAGTTAAATTTATCAGCTGATTGGGAGTGATCAGTTACAGGCTAATGACTGCCATTTTGCTAAATGCAAAGACCATCAGCCTAAAAATGCCTTGCATTTTTAGACATACTGTAATAGATCTAACCCTTTGTATTTTTAGCCATTCCACCCATGTCTCTCTATTTAGGTATTTCTCTGGCTCTAGTCTTGGTATCTAAGTACGGATCCATATGTTCCATAGTTAACAGCAAACAACTATGCTCACCAGATATGAAAGTATACCTCCTACTGACGTCAACAGGAACGCTGTGAAGAAAATCTGAAGCCAGAATACAGCCCAGAAGCCTTTAAAAATAACATCACAGAGACTGTGTAAATCTTAGACAACAGGTTGTTTTTCCTCTTCTTTGTGAACATGCCATGTCCGTTAGCATTAATAAGATTTATGCAGGTGTTTCAAAAGAGAAAAATATATTACATTGAATCAAAGTTTTTTAGGCTGCTTATGGTTATCAAATTTCCTAGCTGGCTACAGATCCAGGGCAGTGATCTGAGGAGAGGCAAGAGTTTCTGAAAAACAGTGAAGAGGTTCAGCTGGTTCAGCTCCCGATGGAAACAGAGGACACCCAACCTGGAGCTGACACAGCCAGGCCATAACACTTCCCCAAACCACTCGTCAGGCACTGCCTGCAAAAGTTTAAGCTTCTTTTCCAGAAAACAAATTATCAACTATACTACACATGCTAGGTGAAGAATTAAAACTACTGAGAATTTTGACTTCTTCATGAGACTGGTAAGCTACGGCAACTCTTAGAAAACCTGTGGGAATAAAGACGGCAATGAGTGAATTTCCACGGACAAAGCAGAGGAAGTGTGCAGCATACGGATGTCCTCATCACTAGAGAAGCCAATAATTTGTTGTAATGCACAACATTACAAGGTTTCTAGTGTGTATCATCTTTAGTGCCTATAATCTCTGTTTCACTCAGAAGTAATATATGTTCAGATTAATTCTAAGCAGTAGTAAAACACAGGAAAAAAAATGGGAAGGGCAACTCACAATTTTGTGGCCTGTATAGTTTTTAATAGTCTAATATCACAATAATGTGATATGCATGTGACATTAATTGTAAATAGAGAGAAAATATAGGGACCGAAGCTTGATATCTTCATCTGGATCAACTCACAGAACTGACAGGCCTTTTCTTTTCTGCTCTCAAGGTGGTTGTGATTGGAAAGATATTTCTGTTTTGACAAGTTAAGCATTCCTGTTCAGCAGAGAGCTACATTGTTTAGAATATGGCTTTATATAGGAGTTCAAACATCTGCCCATTTTGGGTCAAATTATTATAACAACCTACAAATAAGAGACCATAAACAAATGCAGCTGTTACAAAATAACAAAGAATTCCCTTTTTTGCTCTCACAAAGGATCACATTTAAGACAATGTAAGAATAGTGATAAAAGTGCAAGTAAACACAACTTTCTGCTTCAAAATGGAGAAAAATATTACTAGTTCCTGCTTTTACATGCCTCAAGCATTGAATTAACAAGCAATTTACAATGCAAATACAGCAAGCTCAGATAGCATGTTTCAGTCCTGTTATGCACACAGCCTTAATTAAAAGTTATTTTGCTGTGAGATGCTGGTATTTTTAAAGCTTAAAGTATTTATTAGCTGCATTCTTTTTTAAAAATAACTTCCATCTGCCCTTAATGTCAAAAAATTGGAAAATAACTCAGAAAAGGAAATCCTCTCTTCTAAGTCAAATGTTACTATCGCTGCTAATAATGGAAAGTTGTTTATGCATTTCTATCCAGCTTTCTATAAAATATTGCCACCTAGCTTCCCTGAGTTTAACTGAATACTCAACAGCTTTTTTTTTTTTTTAGCAGATCACTCCACGGTGTCCAGAAACGTATTACGAAAGTTTGTACAAAATAGTTTTACACCAAATCGGCAGCATATTTAATAATTTATTAAATTATTACTTATTTACTGCATGTATAATTCTCCTGGTAGATATGTATGTAAAGGCAAAAGTATAATATAGAGTTACCAAGGTATGCTCTTTGTTCCCTTTATTTAGTTTCATAAACTTCCATCAAAAAATAAAAATGACTTGCACACACATAAATTTCAAGGGATGTTCTTTTTATAATACTTAGTTACCTATTAAATACAAAATCATTGCTTCTTTTTTTTTTTTTTAAGGTTCATCTACTAATATTTGCATCAACATGTCCAAATAGCTTTGATTACCTTTTGTAGCACTTCCGTAGTAAAGATTAATGAAACGCAATTTCAAAAGCAATGCTGTTAGACTTAAAATATCAAGTCAACAGAAAAGCTAATACAATACTTTTGATATTTTCAATATACTACCTTTCAAAACATGAAGAGACAGAGCAAATACTTGCCTTAGTAAAACAAGCTTTATTCAATTTTGGTAACTTATAAGACAAATCTATGTGCAAATTGTAAAATACAAAATGCTTTCTTAAGCTCTAAAACAAAGCTAATGAAGAATTATAAATGATAAAATGAAAACAAACTGCTATAGGACTCATCACCCCAGAATCTTTTAATAGTTTTTAAATATTTGAATAAATTCTTCCTGAAAATAGGCACTGTACATATACAAGAACTCGTGACTGAACAGAACTGTTTTAATTAGTATCAACATACAACAGTACAAAGTTTGGTCTCAGTGAACCGTATGTGTGGGCAGGACTAATTCTAATTCTATTCTTTTACACTTGCATAATCTGGGGGTACTATGACCAGATTTCAGTTGAGTTAATCAAGTAACAACAATGTAACTGGAAGCAAATTTGTATTCCACGCAGTTTTATAAATCACATTGCCCTAGGTCATGTGACTAACATCTGTTGCACATCGTTTCTTCTTTGATCCTTCCTCCAGGGGAAAAGCAGAAGCAAAGATGTTTCTTATTTTGATTGGATTTCTTTTTTAAATATATATAGACACTGTTATTAAATATTTATGACAAGCAAGCACAGGCAATGACACCCACCTTGGTCTCACAGCAAGGTGGTACAATATATGTCCTGTTCTCTAGCTCCTGGGAGACTTCACTGAACAAAATTAGATCAACCCCACTGACACTTCCCTTCCCGCATAAGCTTTGGGTTTCTTATGGAGAAACCCCCTGAGCTGGGGACCACCATAGGGGCCACCGCTGTGAAACCTGATGTGGACTTTTAGGTTTTTGTGCCCATATCACAGAGCTTTCATTAAGATCCTCAACATCTTCAGTCTAAATTCTAGGAAAAACTAGTCTGAAGAGGAGAGGTTTGATATGTACCCAGAACAGCCTCTGTTGCTCTAGGAAACGTGCTAATCTTCCCCCTCCTGCCCTGTTAACAAAGGAAGGACTCGGCTCTTGCTGTATGCACACCGATGCAAGGAAAGGGGGCAAAACTGAGACACTACTTTGCACACGCTGACCTTGAGTAGGGAAGTATTTGATTGCATACATACAATCGAGTAGGGAAAGCTTAATTATTACCTTTCCTGATCTCATTTTCTTGACACTTATATTCTCTAACTGACACTTGGGCAGATCTAGAGCTAACAGTTTCTGAGATCAAGGCTTAAGCAATAGCTCAAATATATATAAAAACATTTAGCCTGCTGGAGCAAGCTCAAAGTTACAGGAAGCTTTAGCATATCAAGCTGCTCTCAAAGCAGCCTTAAGCAGCCTGCACTCCCGCGGCAGAAACGGCGGCTCGCGGAGCGGCACCGGCTCCTGCGGGACGCGGCGCTGCCCCGCGTCCTCTCGCAGGACAGGCCTTGCACAGCTGCAGCGTGCTGCTCGCACACCTATCCCACCGACTTCACGCACAGCTCGTAAGCGTGTTCCAACCAGCCTGAACTTCTGGGAAAAGTGTCATGGAGAGAGCAAAAAGTAAGCCGCGGCAGACAGAACCCGCGTGTTATCTGAAATGTTCTGGCAATATTGTAAAGACTCGTTACTGTGAGATTCGTTACGGAAAAGGGATGGGAATGCTGAGGTAACATAGGAATATGCAAGAAGGAAACGGCCTGCAGAAAGTGCAGCTCGGAGAGCACATGGCGAAGAGCCCGGCACACCTAAGTGCAATTTCACAGGACACCCAGACAAGTCACAAAGAAGAGTGAACAAATTCACACAACTCGCGAAGTGGTACTGAATGGAAACACTGATCCCTGTCATTTCCAAGAAGGTCCATAACATACCTAAATCTCTAAAATCTGTACATGGCTGCTGACCTACAAAGAAACCACGGGTCATGAGGAGAACTTGACAGCACAGCCTTCATGTCACCACATCCAAACCTGGACCAAACACCTGGACACATCGTGGCGCTCACCTGCCTGCCTGACAGATTGCTTGGACACTACACACATTCTGGTACTTGTCAGCATGAGAAAATGAGTGGACGAAACTTGTTTCATTTGAGTTTTATTGGATCTATTTTAAGCTAAGTTTATCTTCTCCTCCCAATTGGTTCAGGTCTTAGAGATATTCCAGTACAGGAAAATTAGATAATTTTAGAGGCTAAACAGGAACCTCTACGCCAAATTCTCCTCACACCGAACTGCAATGCAAGGATCTGAATCAGTAACTGTTTCTTTGATCAGTTTCAGACCACAGGCAGGATTTTTTTTTTTAATCTCAGAGGACCAGACCAAACCAAGCACAAGCATCAGCAGTCCAGATTTATAGGCTTCCATACTGACTATTTCAACCTACTGATCCATTGTTATTGCACTGTATTACTTGTTAGTGTAGACAATGACAAGTAACAGGGCTTTATTATTATTATTATTATATTCAGATTTTTTTGTCTCATTTTTATTTTGCTTAACTTTCAGGCAAGGATACAAACAAACACTTGAGAATCTGGAAGCCTCTGTGAAGTGATTGACACATAACACTGAGCACGCGGATCTCCAAATTACAAATTAGCTCAGCACACTGTCACTGTAAATTCACCTGTTTATCACGTTTAGCCTATGGGTCTGATGTCAAAGCACAACAGGGTTGTAATGTACTCACTGTCTCTATCTGAGATTATTTAAGGGACCGATGATGTGAACTCACATCACTTGGCTCAGCTGAATGTCTCGGGTTTACTGGCCCCCACGACAAGGCAAGCGTGATACATTCAGCATCTGTGGAGCTCATTTTAAGCACAGAGTCAAGCCATAGGCATTAACTGCCTCAGCAGCCCTTCCCTTCCTGGTCTATTACAGGCAAGAAAGGAAAGACCAGCCAAACCCCTCCACACTCCAGAAATAACACTGAAGGATCAGAAGTTCTTTCTGCAGTTGCTGGAACCCATATTTCCTACAGCATCCACCAAAAATGTGTACTTTGCAGACAAATTAACACTGCCTAAGCTGTTCTTAGCAGTTCTGCTGCCTGTCAGATCTTGTAAACAGCCAGAATTTTCCCATCTAAAAATGGAAAGCTTTCTTGTGGAAAGTGTGGTAAACCACCTCAACACTCACCTCCAAACATTCTTGCTAAAACCAAAGAAGAGGAAGGGTATGTAATTTTAAAGAAAGAAACATTATACAGTACTACAGTGATGTGCAAAGTAGCTGGAAATTATACGCAGTGGAAGGAAGCCAGGAAGAAAGAGGAAATTGTGTTCCTTTGCAAAACGGATTCAGAGCTGCCAGCGTCTGATGGTGGCAGTGCTGAAAAATGTGTTTTGCACCCTCAGCCAAACAGCAGCAGCAGCAGCTTATTGAAGGTCATAATCACAGCTCAGCAGTGGATTCAGCAGCAAATTTAACTAATCAGCATATAAATGTCAGAACAACGAACGTGAGCCAAGCAGACTGGATTAACTATTCCAAAAGCACAGAACACATGACAGATGAAAACGATGCTTTTTGACATAGGCTGAAGACTCTCAGAGATTAGAACCCCAACTCAGAATTGCAAAGGCTTCTTAGGCCAACTCACAGTCCACTGCTGGTTAAGATAGGGAAAAAGTCAGATCTCACATGACAAATGAGCACAAATGCTGTGCAGGAACATCAGAGCACGGCTGAGAAAACTAACAACAGATCATGAGACACAAAATGTTGGTTTGTTCTCATCAAGAACAATTGAAATTTGACCTTGCAAAGTCTCCAGTTCACAGATGTGGGGACTCAGTAGAGGAAAAGACAGATTAATAAAATGCCAAAGTGAAAAGCAGAACTCTCTAAGGTGAAATGAGCTGCTAAATACTATGAATTTGTTAAAACTGTCCTTCAGGAATGAAAGCACCCAGCTCTGACAGAATCTGATGATAACACAAAAATAACAAGAACAGCAAATAGCAGGAAGTATAGGATCCAAGCCATTAAGTACAGAGAGACTAACTGAATGGTCATGATCAAAGCTAATCCTGAATTACAGCATGTATGACTAAAAGAGACTGAACAATACTAAAGTGAATGTTATGAAAGGGTGGGGGGAGATACAGACATGAAGCAGCTGAAAAAAGTGAAAAAAAATCCCAAATCCCAATGCTGTTAAAAAAAAAAGAAAAGAAAAAGAAAAAGAAAAAGGAGAAAAAGAAAAGGAAAAGAAAAGGAAAAGGAAAAGAAAAAGAAAAAGAAAAAGAAAAAGAAAAAGAAAAAGAAAAAGAAAAAGAAAAAGAAAAAGAAAAAGAAAAAGAAAAAGAAAAAGAAAAAGAAAAAGAAAAAGAAAAAAAAGAAAAAGAAAAGAAAAACTTGAGAGAAGTTTTCAAGAGCACACTGCACTGTGTTCAAGGAAGGTGAAGGCAATAGGCCCATCATAAAGCACTTGCAGAAGGTTTTAAAGTTCGAAGACAAACAACAAAAACAAAACTGTCAAAAGAGGCATTCCTGCCTACTGATGCACATAATGCCAAAGCTGAAGCACCAGATTTTGTTTATGTAAGAATTTACTCGAGAAACTGTGTATTCTTGGGAACAGAAACTACTTCTAAAGTGCTGTAAAACTGAAGTCAAAATCCTCACGCAAAGGAGTAGATCAGTGAAAGCCTCCTCTAACCCACACCCAGCCAATAAGTACTCAACGAGGAAATAGAGGAAATAGATCAGATCGTATCAGATCATAACAGAGACTTTTAAAAAGTTGTTCTGGTGGCTTTGGAAGAAGAATTATTCTTAATGACAATAAATGATTCCACTCATTATAGAAGATAGTTGTGATAAGTCTTTTCTTCCAGCCAGAGAATGTGTCATTATGAATACTAATACTGCAAATGAGCCAAAGTATGGGAAGGCTTATGGAGAAATGCAGAAAGAACAAATAGCTGTAACGAAAGCAAATCATTTCAGAGAAAAATCTATTCTTCATTACTTTTTAGCCTGTGTTTAGCCTGCTATTTCCTCCTTCTTTCCATTTCATTAGACCTTTTTTTTTCCAGGCCGTCTAGAATGAAAAGGGGAAAAAAAATAATCTTGAACCCTGCCCCCTAGTAAACAATTCACTACCTGTATAACTCATGAGGTCCATAATCTGTGTGTGTTGCTCACTTTTTAAATTACCTGACTATACAACTTCCCCTAGAAAACACCACAAACACAAGGAGCAGAAAACGCTCAACCAAACACACCCTAGGTTAAAAGGTCTCGAGATCTTCCTCTGTTACTAAACATTCTCTGGTACATCCACTTGCTTCCCAATTTTATTAGTCTTGAATTTCCACATATCAAAGCTTTTATTCTATATTTTGTTCAGGAAAGAGAAGCAAACAATTTCAAAAACTAGCACCAAACAAACATCTGGTGAAGCATCATATCAGAGAAAGAGTAAAAACTCAACAGATTACTTGAACAAGTTTGCTTTATAGCCTGGGGCATGTGTTTTAGTTTGTTTTTCTCATTGGAAGATTGCTTAGGCAAATTTGTGTAAAAACAAACAAAAACAATACAAAAAGGGACACACACAATTAATAATAATAACAATTTTTAAATATCCCAAATTAACAACAGTGATCAATATTTCGATCCCTGCAATGTTCTCTGATGAGGCTTATCTCCCTTGTCCATCATTTAATTCATCCTACTAATTAGCTAGAAGAGCCATTACCAGAATCCACTTTTTGAGCTCTAAACTCTCACAAGATTTGCACAAGATCTCATATTTTCAACAATACCACATTATCCCCCAAATTAGTGCTTTATATACTATTATCAGCAGTTCTCCCTCCCCCAGATATTTACTACTGTACTGGTGTATTTTCAAAGACTTGCTTGTAAAATTTTAAATTTCATAGCTAAATTCTGATCTCATACAATTGGGACAAATTAAGGAATTACTTGTGATTCACATCAGTATTTTGGAAATGGTAATGTTCATTCAATAGCATTCATTTCAATGTACTCAAAAAAATCATCTTCATGCCTAACTGATTGCTTAATTTGTATTTGTATGCAGAAAAACACACTGTTCTTCAGAACATAAAAATAATCAAAACATTAGAAGTAGACTAAATTACAAACCAGGTGTCACGGGTACAAGGACAGAACAGAACTTACACTTGTTTAGTTCCTTGTAAAATGTTAGTGTTTTAGACTACTTTCATAATATTGCCAAGGAATTAAATCTCTAAAATAGGTAACTGGTCTTTGGCTCGTGGCTTCCTTTCTTTTCCTAGAGCTATGCATAAATTCTCACTGTAGTTTTTGGGAGGAAAGCAGAGGGTTTGTTGGGTTTATTTTCGAAGTATTGGAGGAGGCAGAAGGAAAGAGACTCAAGATATTCTTTTTCTCTAAGACCATACTGCTTGTTTAGTCTGAGCTCAGGTTACACCAAATGTAATTAAAAAAAACCCCAAAAACTTAAAAAATAGTGATGATAGACACTTTTACACCCAGATACTAATGAAATATCCCTTACTGTAATCCTACTGCCCCAAAAATGATTTCTCAGTTGTACAGGAGACCAAAAAGAAGTTAAGAAACACATCCTGGCTGTTTTCATTTAGCTGAACCAATCAGTAAAGTTAACGTTAGAGAAGAAAACCCAGTAAAATTTAATCCACAAAAAAACACCCCAAAAAAACCCGAACCAAACCAAAACAAAACAAAAAAAAACACATAGCAAAGCTCCCTTCTGTTAAACATGGCTGATAAACAATGTCTTCTTGGGTCATACATGCTGCTGCAGGACCAAACAAGGCATTGTCCAAAACTTGACCTCACTCTGCAACAAAAAGAAAGCACTAGGTATTGATCCAATTAAAGGTATATTTAATTATATTAATTTGAGTTTTGAGTACGCATTTCAAATTTATCAAAGAGCAAATACTTGCTTTTAGGTAAGGACCTGAATTCATCTCCTTACTTAACCTTAGAGGGGGCAGGGAAAAGAAAAAGAGATTAGTAAATTACACACATCTTTCAAAGATTCTCATGTTACATCTACAGACACTAGCTAGCTATCTGTAAATGGTAATATATTCCTATCACTTCTTAGGATTTCCAGAGAATAAAATCTTTCAAACCTTGAATTTCTTTCAAAGTACCATGGAAAAGACGGGTCATAGAGACAATATTGGGAAGCAAGTGTGAAGAATCAGTTGCTAAATGTGAAATGTAAAGCAGTAGCTTAGGTAAGACTAACTTCTCTATGACTTAAAATCATAGAGTAAAAAAAAAAAAAAAAGAAAGAAAAAGAAAAAAAAAACCCTGGCGGGGGGTCATCTAGTCCAACCTCCTGCTCAAAAAAAGGCTCTCTCCAAATTTACCATAGCTTGTTTCGGGTTTTTGCTGAACCTTTTCTAGGGATGGAGATTGGATAAGCTTTTTGGATAATCTATTTCAGGACTTAATTATGTTCACTATGAAACCTGAATTTACTGAATTTCCTTAGAGTGACTTGTTGATGGTGCCTGTTATGCTTCCCCTGTGCACCTCTGAGAAGACTCTGGATTCACGTTCTCTGTAAAGACTCCTTCAGCACATGGAAGATCTCCTATGGGAGGCAGCCTTCCTTAGTCTTATCTTCCCAGGCTAACCAAACCCAGGTGCACCAGCCTCTTCTCATATGAGACATGCACCACCTGCTATTAACCTCAGCGGCTGCCGCTAGACTCCCTACAGCTCATCAGTATATCCTGTATACTAGTGGGCCCAAAACTTGACATAGTACTCCATAGCCTGTTTCACAAGAGTAAAGTAGAAGGCAATATTGTCCTGAGGCTGAGCATGAGTGGAAGAAGGAAAACAAGCCAAAACTGCCTACCGAACTGCCTATGACTACCAAGGTTCCCTGGCTAGAAGCAAAAGGTGGAGGGTTGGTGGAGGGGATGGATCCATGGCTGGTCACTTTATTCACAATGACTGGATTTGACAGGCTATTTGCTTGGTAATGTCAAAGATTTGTGGGAAGACAAAATCTTTTAGATTTATCTGAGGTGGTCTTCCAGAAGTACCTAAAATCCTGCTCATATATGAAGAAAGAAATGGAGATCCATAAGTTGGTTCTCTTATGTAAAACTTCCATACAGAGGAACATGACATACGACACTGAGTCTACCCACTTTTATCATCTTCATTCTCTTCTGGTCTACTGCTTTTCTGAGGCACTCCCCTTGAGAAGAGGAAAAGAGGGGAAAAAAAAAAAAGAGAGAGAAAAGCAAAACACAGGTATCAGTCTGCATACACAGTTTTGGTGTTTTCTTTAAACTTAAGGCCATAGTTGCAATAACAGACTAAAATTAGCAGTTAGCAATTAGTGCTGGAAATAAAGCAGTATGCAAAAAAGTAATGCTTTTTTTTCCCCTTTCTTTTCTTTTTTTCTGCAATATCCTTTTGCATTGAGCATCATTTGTCCTGCAAGTTGCATTTAAAATCTAAAATCTGTTTCCTGGTTCAGGTTCTTCCCAGGCAAGGCTGGCAAATTGTGGACTGTTAGAGATGATGAGAGAGACAGAGACCAAGACCAGGACGGGAATCTGTGGCTCCTTCGAAAACCACTTTTCTTTTGTTTTCAAGTGAAGTTTAGCAGTTTACAGCTATTGGCTACACTACAGTCTTTCTTAGCACTTACAGCACCCAATGCAAAAAAAATCTCTGCTTTGATAAAGCATTTTTCTACTTTTGTGACTCAGAGGCAAAAATGAAACATTGTAAAACTACTGACTGTGAATACAATGTTAAACAGAAGCCCGAACTATTTTACTACTGATCTGCAACAAAGTACTTTTTTCACCATCTTATGCAGCTCAGCTATAGAAAAATTGAGTGACAAAAATAAAGGATACAGACAGAACTCATTCTGAAAGCTAGTTTCAAAAATATCGCCATTACTGTTCAATATTGACTATTAATGATTATTTTATCTCTCTGTACTCTACCTCCACATACACAGATAACCATTTAGAGGGGGAAAAATGTCTACCTCTATTTTCCTCATTCTGTGCATCTTTTATGACTAAAAAAAAAAAACCTCCAAAACTCCCTCAGAACCAAAAAACTATTGCTCACCAGCATTATACACATACATATAAAGCTATGAAGGGGAGTTGTGCATTTATGACTATGCATATATATGAATGCTTTTTCCAAGTCAAAACATGCCAATTATACAGAATCACAGAATCCCAGAACAGTTGAGGTTGGAAGGGACCTCTAGAAATCACCTAGTCCAACCCCCCTGCTCCAGCAGGGACACCCAGAGCACGTGGCACAGGGCGGCATCCAGGCGGGTTTGGAAGATCTCCAGAGAAGGAGACTGCACAACCTCTCTGGGCAGCCTGTTCCAGGGCTGTGTCTCCCTCACAGGAAAGAAGTTCTTCCTCACATGGAGATGGAACTGCCTGTGTTTCAGCTTACATCCATTACCCCTTGTCCTGTCACCGCCACCGCGGAGAAGAACCTGGCCAAATCTTCTCTACAATCACCCCTAAGGTACTTGTAAATATTGATCAAATCTCCTCTCAGCCTTCTTTTCTCCAGACTAAACAGGCTCAGCTTGCTTAGTCTTTCCTCATACAATAGATGCTCCAGTCCCTTAATCATCTTCATGGCTTTACACTGGACTAGAAGCTCCATGTCCCTCTTGTACTGAGGAGCCCAGAACTGCACCCAATACTCCAGGTGCGGCCTCACCAGAGCTGAGTTCAGGGGCAGGATCCCCTCCCTCGACCTGCTGGCAACGCTCCTCCTGATGCAGGCCAGGATCCCACTGGCCTTCTTGGCCACGAGGGCACATTGCTGCCTCATGGTTAACTTGTTGTCAACCAGGACTCCCAAATCCCTCTCCATGGAGCTGCTTTCCAGCAGGTCAACCCCTAATCTGTACTGGTGCCTGAGGTTATTCCTCCCCAGGGGCAGGACCCTGCACTTGTCCCTGTTGAACCTCATGAGGTTCCTCTGTGCCCGACTCTCCAACCTGTCCAGGTCTCTCCTAATGGCAGCACAGGCCCCGGGGGTGTCAGCTACTCCTCCCAGTTTGGTGCAATCTGAAAACTTGCTGAGAACAAGAACACGTCTTTTTTTTTGTTTGTTTTGTTTTTTTTTTTTTTTTTACAGCCAAGTTATAAACCTATGAAATACAAGTTTCTATTGGAAATGCTTAAGCACCCTTAACTATAATGGTGCTAGTCGACACTGCAGTAACTCCAGACTTAGAATTTAATAAAATGCAGTCACTATTCTACAGTAGCATCACAAAGACCCCAGTAACTCTCCTATTGCTACATGAAGAAATAACATTTTCAGCAGCTAAAGCTGAAAGAGGGGATTGAAAGGAGGTGGAACTATGTAATGGTAACTATTTAAAGTTGCATATTTAGTGCATTTAGTGCATAGGAGCATGCATTAAGATATTTTAAAACACTCCTTTTAAAAACTGGTTGTTTTATTTTTGGTCAGTGATCTATGTCTGTGGCTGAGATCTTGTGGTACTATCCAGGAAATGAATTATCTTCAGACTTGTAAACCTTATAACTTGTCTTCCAAAAGCACTTAGAAAATTCAAAGGGAAGGTACCAAAAATGAACAGAAAAAAAAACCCTACCACCTACTATTTCAGAAGCTCTGTGTGACATTTTAGATATTTATAACTAGGCTCACATTTCTGAGCGGCAGTGAAACTGAGGATGGAGGAAGAATGGAGGGTGGGTTGTTTTTGTTTTGATGATTAGGTTTGTTTCCATAAAGGTGGCCCAAATTCACCTTGGATCTCAGAGGCTGGATAACAGAATTATCCAGTTTGGCTTATCCCAAAACCTTTACACATCAGCACACATATTTTTCATCGTTTTTCACAAACAACAAGCCATTAGTACTTTTCTTGGCTTACCCAGTAAGCTTTGGTCCTTGGCACTTTCTAGGTTATCAAGGTACTCACATTAGTCCGTCTCCTAAAACCTCATGCAATTCAACAAGACCAAGTGCAAGGTCCTGCACCTGGGGAGGAATAACCCCAGACACCAGTACAGGCTGCGGACCAACTTCTGGAGAGCAGCTCTGCAGAGAAGGACCTGGGTGTCATGGTGGATGATAAGTTGACCATGAGGCAGCAGTGTGCCCTCGTGGCCAAGAAGGCCAATGGGATCCTGGGCTGCATTAAGAAGAGCGTCTCCAGCAGGTCGAGGGAGGTGATCCTGCCCCTCTACTCAGCCCTGGTCAGGCCGCATCTGGAGTATTGTGTCCAGTTCTGGGCTCCACAGTACAAGAGGGATGTGGAGCTGCTGCAGAGAGTCCAGCGCAGGGCTACAGGTATGATCAGGGGCCTGGAACATCTGCCCTATGAGAAGAGGCTGAGGGAGCTGGGCCTGTTCAGCCTGGAGAAGAGAAGGCTGAGAGGGGATCTGATCAGTGTCTATCAAGTACCTCAAGGGAGGGAGTGCAGAGGATGGTGCTGGCCTCTTTTCAGTGGTGGCCATCAACAGAACTAGAGGGAATGGCCACAAGCTGAAGCACCAAAACTTCCAAAGGAACTTAAGGAAAAATTTCTTAACATTGAGGGTGACAGAGCACTGGAACAGGCTGCCCAGAGAGGTTGTGGAGTCTCCTTCTCTGGAGATCTGCAAAACCCGTTTGGATGCAGTCCTGTGCCACGTGCTCTGGGTGACCCTGCGTGTGCAGGGGGGTTGGACTAGATGACCTCTAGAGGTCCCTTCCAACCTTAACCATTCTGTGATTCTATGACTCTAGACGGGTGATAGAAAGGTCACTGATAAAACTGAAAAAAAATATTTAATAGGTGAAACTTGTCTTAAGAGGTAAAAGTGATCCAACACTGGGAGCTTAGGTTCAGTCCACTCTTTTGTGTCCACAGACACAACATTTATAACTGAAAAGCAGGGAAGTTATAACTGATCGGTCAATTTAACACCCTGACAACTAGATCACATACAGATTTGGCTGGGTCCTGATGCATGTGCACTGAGGACCTACATGAGATCAACCACAGACTACTGATTCTTCCTGGCAGTTTGGCTGAAATTTGTGTTTCAGTACAGTATTTACTTTGAGAGCATGGGAGTTATTTTCTCATCTGACTACTTGGAGGGAGAGAGAAGATAATGACTTGTGAACTGTAAAGCTTTTTCAATCCACCCTAAGTAGCAGCAGTTGATTCCACAGTTTTTGTAGACTTTTAAGCTTTGCCCTTGCTACTGAAAGGAGAGCAATATACACTCTTGCACTGGTGCTACAAAGGAGACACCACACTGAAGCAAAAGGGACTCTTCAGCTGCAGCATGTTGTTTCTGCAAGACACACAGATAATCTGGGTTAAGGAATTACATTCAAAAGCATCTATTGCTATGAAGAAGAATGGTGAAATCAAAGATTATTTTTATTCCTCATAGCCCTAAATGCTGCTGACATTTCACTGGCCTATCAGACTGTGAAATGCAACCACCCAAGGAAACACCAGAAGCAACAAGTATATGTTATGTGTAGGTGTATATTAGTGTATAACATTTGTCATATGCTGCATCATAAGAATGCACTATTTTCAGAAGGATGGGTAGTCAGCCATTCAAAAAATAAATAAAAAAAAAAAAAAGAGAGAGAGAGAAACAGGAAACAAACAACAGACCGTGTTTGCCACACTTCATGAAGACAGCCAACAAACCAAAGAAACAACTCTTACTCTGTCAAAGTTTCATGTCTTATACTTAAATCTACAGTTTCCAGAAACTCAACTGACTTTTGTTTTCATGGCAGCATAGGACAGAAACAACAACAAAAAAGCACTTGCAAGAGCTAACTTCTACACCCTACTTGATCAAAGTCACAGGACTTAACATTTAGTGCTCTCTTTTTCCAGTAAACTGAAGCAGTTGAACATAATTGCTGTCAAAGAAGTTTTTGGCACAAAACCAGATAGCTTCAGAAACTACTTTAAAAAAAGCTTGAAATGTTTCTTAAACAGAAACAGCCATTTTATTTTCCAGTGTCATCCAAAACACAGGAAAGTTTATTTGCCAAGTTAAAATTAAAGATGACTCTGTTTTGTAAATGTTTGCTTTCAAGAACCTGAGGAGGAAAAAGAGTTACTACAGGTAAGAAATCTCTCTTTTTTACTAATCTTTTAAATATAATTCTAAAGGGAAAAAACAATTCTTAAAAATAATCAATCTTATTTCTGTCATTTGTTTAAAATAGCAATATTTCTCTAGCAAATACAGAAATATAATCTTTATGACTGCAGCGAACTTAGAACACCACAAAAAAAAAAACAACTTTGGAGTTCCACCAAGAGGTAAGCTTGCTTTATGCTCTTTAATGGGTCACATTCAAAATGACATCTGTTAAGAGTTAATAGACTAACAAAGCAGCTCAGCACATTGGTAAGGAAATACCTTGTGTCTGATGTGCTCCAAATACTGTTTTGATCCCAGAATGACAACTGGATGAAGGACTATGATCACAATAGTAGCAAATTTCACTTCAAGCTCCAGCTAAGATTCAGAAAACATTTTCACTGTCTAAACAGCACTAAGTTCGTACTGTCACATTTTACTGAATTACTGTTACCACAGCTAAGGCCTCACAGGGACGAGTTCTGGGTAGCTTTACGGTCACGCTGTAGTTGAAAATGGAACCGTAAAACAGCATGAAAAAAATGAAAATTATTAAGTTGCTATGCTGCAAGTAGTTTAATACTGGTTTCCTAAAAAGCATACTTAAATTCTGCAGCACTAGCAACTGAATCCATATTTGTAGGATAGTGACAAATTTTGGGAAAAGGAAGACTACAGGAAAGATACTGAGCTAAACAGCTGTAGGACAGATCTCAAGAGCTCTCTGCATAGCCAAAAGTCAGCTTTTAATACCAACCTGCCAGAACTGACTAACTCACTGGTGCTAAAAATAACAACAATAAAAATGTTTTAAATAGATATCTGACTTTTCTTCTATCCAAAAATCTCACCAACTCACTTTCCCTTCCATTCCTCAAGGCCAATCTACAGAGGGCCTTGCAAAAACATAGGTATGATGAAATTATCATTTACAAC